>NC_140972.1:6736827-6739327 GCF_056783735.1 Eptatretus burgeri
GGGTTGACCTGAGGCAGGCCCTTTGGGTGGGTGCCTGGAATGTTCTCTCCCAAAGAGAGGATGATCACCTGTCTCTGTTATCATCTGAGCTCAAGCGTTTGGACATCGGTATTGCAGCACTCTCTGAGGTTCGGAGACTGGATTGTGGCAAGATCAAGGCGGGTGGTTACACCTATTGGTCTGGTCACTCTGATGGTAGATCACCATGCCCAAGGAGTTGCTGAAGCTGTGTTCAATAAGGTGACTCCAATGATAATTGAGGTTACACCGGTCAACGAGCGTATTATGAGACTAAGGATTCGTCACTCCTTCGGTGTTATTTCCCTGGTCTCTGTTTATGCTCCGACTGAGGCGAGTGATCTCACCGTGAAGGATGCATACTATGCCACGCTCGAGTCTGTGGTTGATTATTGCCCCAGACAAGATAAACTTCTAGTCTTGGAGCATTTCAATGCATCGACTGGAACTGATAGGGATGGTTAGGAGATGTGTGTTAGTCCCCATGGGTCTGGAACTGTTAACCTGAATAGCACTAAGTTCCTTGACTTTGCAAGAAGTCATGGACTTAGGGTGGCCGGTTCATGGTTTCAGCATCCACAAGCGCATCGCTGGACTTGGTATTCCAACGCTGGCAGTGTGGCAAAGGAGATTGACCATGTCCTCGTTGATGGTCGCTGGAGGATGATCCAGAACTGCAGAGTCTACCGGAATACTCAGTTCCTCAATACTGACCACCAGCTTGTTGTAGCAACTCTAAAGTTGCACCTTAAATCCAGGAGAATGGTACCATCCCAGCCTAGGCTGGATGTTGGCAAGCTCAAGGATGAGAGGGTCGCTGAGAAGCTTGCGAACAAGCTGAGTGGAGATTTGGGTGGTCTGGGTGCTTTGGGAGTTCCTGAAGAGTTGTGGAGTGCCTTCAAGACCACCATCCTTGATGTTGCCGGTGGATGTCTTGGAACTCAGCATAGGGCAAAGAAGAATTTTGTCTCAAGGGACACTGGATACCATTGACCAGAGTCGCAGGGCCAGGCTGAATGGCAGAGCTGAGCTGTTCAGGGAGCTGAGGCGAAAACTGTACGTGCGCTAAGGGTGGACAAGAAGGCCTATGTGCGAGGAATCTATGAGGGGGTAGAGCATCACCTGTGGTCAAGGGATTCTCGTCCTGCTGACAGGGGAATACGCGTATTGCGTTCATCCAAGCCCATCCCTCGGTGTACTGCAGTTCAAGCAGAGGATGGTAGGCTCTTGACAGAGGAGTCCGAAGTGAAGGCCCGCTTGGCCGGTTACATTGAGCTGTTGTACCAGTCTGATCCACCAGCTGTCAAGTTGGATGCCAGGGGTGTTACATTAACTGATGCTGATCCTCCAATCAACTGTGGTCCACGTTCGCTTGTGGAAACACTGTCTGCGGTGAACCGTTTGAAATGGGGTAAAGCTCCACGGATCTGTGGCATCAATGCCGAACTTCTCAAGGCTGGTGGAAATGCTGTACTCGTGTCATTGCATGTAGTTCTGTGCTCTCCCTGAAACACAGGCATCATCCCAACTGACTGGAAGAGGGGGCCTTGTTATCCCTATCTGGAAAGGGAAGGGTGATCGCCAAGACTGCAACAACTACCGAGGGGTGACGCTGCTCTCAGTGCCGGGAAAGGGATTTGCTCGGATAATTCTTGATAGGGTTCGCCACCATCTGCTTGAGCACCAGCGTCCAGAGCAGTCAGGCTTTACACCAAAGAGGTCAATGATTGACCGTATCCTTGCTCTTCGGTTCCTCACCGAATGCAGACGAGAGTTTCGGCAGGGGCTGCTTCAGCTCATGTTGATCTCTGTAAAGCGTTTGATTCAGTGAATCGGGATGCCCTCTGGAGGATTCTTGGTCTTCGTGGGGTGCCACCAAAACTGATCGATCTGAGGTCTGCACTCTACTCTGGTACTGAGAGTGCTGTGAGATGTGGTGATAACATTTCTGACTTATTTCCAGTTGTTACTGGCGTTCATCAGGGGTGTGTACTGCCCCCCACACTTTTCAGCACTTGTATGGACTGGATTCTCGGGAGGATTTCGGAGAGATCAAGCTGCGGTGCATCATTTGGGAATGTCAAGATCTCTGACCTTCATTTCGCAGATGATGCAGTCATCTTTGCGGAGACTTTAGACATCCTTCGGGGCCCTCGAGGTGCTGAATGAGGAGTCGGGGCTGCTGGGATGATGGGTTTCCTGGGTCAAAACTAAGATCCAGGCTTTCAATGACATCTTGGATGCTGCTGTCCTGTCTGTGCCTGTTTGTGGTGAGGATGTTGAGGTTGTGGAGAGATTCACTTACCTTGGCAGTGATATTCATGTCTCTGCTGGCTGTGAGCCAGAGGTCAATAGACATCTGGGTCGGGCCTGGTGATCATGGATTCAGTGGATAATGGGGTGTGGCATTGCCGGTACCTGTGTCCAATGTGCGGTACCTGTGTTGGTACCTGTATTTGTGTCCAACGAGCGGTTGCTGAGA
>NC_140972.1:6741827-6799327 GCF_056783735.1 Eptatretus burgeri
ATGTAATGCCCCCTGTAGGTTAGAACAGGTATATGGAATCCGTTAAGGGTGCCGGCAATAACTCGCCTAATCTTCGCAAAGGACATCGTGGGATCCTTAACGTCCACCAACTGATGTAGGCAGACGGGTCGCCCGTTTCACGTCCATCCGAAAAACGGCGCACGCATTGATCCCTCGTCTTGCCTGCGAGACACCAGGTTGACAGTTTATAGCTGGGTCGACATTCGAAACCAGCCGCGACAGCTTGAAGGTGAGTATGCGTACATCTCGGCCATCCTTCCAGCCCCATTTTACCAAGCGGCCATTTCTATATCATCCTGTAGGTTATTGCGTGTTCTTCGAGGGAGGTTCTTCATGTTTCAACAACTCCAATTAATTGGAACAATGTTCAGGTTGGAAGGTTAAATTTTTTTTTAATGTAAACTACAGCAAATCATCTTTCTTATGGTCTCATCAAAAGTGCAGTGTTTTTTAAGTCATATGAAACGAGTCATTTTAAAACACCACTCAAGATGTTTTTAAAATTTTTTTATTGTCTTCCCTGATGAAATAATGAAGCCGAAGAGTTCAGGGTGAGAACAGCCTCGGACAATCACCTGTTTAATATTATTATCGTGTTTCTTTCTGTGTGGCATTAAATCATGGTTTTATTGTCCTGCCACAAATAATATGATTAGAATGTAAAATTGAGTAAAGAATTGATTTGGAAAGAGCTCCTTTGGTGTCTGAAAGGTGCCTTTGGTCGAGTGCGAGGCCCGTGGGCTTTGGAATGCCGTGTGATTGCCTGTTTTGTCATAATAAAGTGGAATGTTGTGATCTTTGCATCAGTGCTCCTCTCCATACATCATCGCCTTTTACGGGGTCTTCTTTGTTGAAAATCGGGTCTCCATCTGCACGGAATTTATGGATGGTGAGTGATGGGGTCAAAGTAACAATGTTCTTTCTCATGACCTGCATTGTTTATGGTTCTACTTTGAGTTGATGTAAGTGCACTGGTCTCTGTTATGCATTACTGTCAATTTCTTCTCTCGACCCTCCCTCCCCTCCCCACCCCACCCCGATGCTTGCAGTTGTTGTGGTTTTCAATTGAGAGCTTCGGCCATTTCTTTTTTTTTCTTTTTCTTTTTGCCATTTGGTTCGAGCAGCGGTTAGCGGTATATCAAAACGTTGCCAATTTTGGATATGGGTTACAGATCTGCTTTCATAGGTTGAGGGACAGGTGAGAAGTGTATAATGCATGGCAGTCATGTTTGCTTGCGAGGGAAATAATCTGTCTACATGACGTGTTTACATGAAGCGTAACCTTGAATGCCGCCTCCCCGAACACGCATGGATCACCAAGTTTTCGAGGCAGGCTTTAAACCGGGGAACTGAGTCGAGGCTCTTTTTTTTTTTCCTCCCAAACGGTGGTCCACAAAATGATGACATTCGCAACATTGAAATGTTTGATGTTTAAAAAAACAAATAAAATCCCAGATATGAACAATATGTTTTGGAGATTTATTTAGTGCGAATAATCATGGATAAATGAATGGAGATGTGCAGGTATGTTACGGCAGGATGCCCTTGAGGTACGCATAGTCGCCTCTGAACAGCCTAGCTTGGATTAGATTCCCGAGCGAGTTATAAACCGTCATCCAGGTGTTTCACAGATAGAGTGATCCATCTATGTGTGTGCCATCCCTCGGACGAGCGTTAAACGGGCGTCTCATCTGCCGGCATTAGTTGCTGGACGTTAAATATCCCACGGTGTCCTTCGCAAACAGTAGGCGAGTTGAAAAATAGTCAAGAGAAGATTAAATTAAAAGTGGAATTTCCAGTGGTAATGTATCACACACACACACACACACACACACACACCTGTTGGCGACAATAGTAGAATGGTTTATTCAGCTGGTAATAATAACAAACTCAGCCAGCCATGTGAAATGACCATGTGAGGTACTGACTGGGACTGATGTCCACCGAAATAAGCTGACAAGAGAGTTAATAGAACATCTTACCCCACGCAGTGTTCAGGTATATAATTCATTTGAAATAAAATAATGATTTTAAAGGTCATGAAAGAAAAAATTCCTGAAGTCTACCGCCTTTGTGCAGTGTCTTATGTACCACCTTATTTAACACATTACATTAGTTATTCATGCCTGTTGTTTGTGTCCTTTATGGCTTCCTGTTTGGAATGATTTTCAATTTTGTTTGACTGCCAGGTAGGCAGACAGTTAAACAATTATGTCACTCCGATCTGCACATGTGAAATCGGCGTAGGATTTACGTATTAAAATGCTACAATCTGTTTCGTGTAACAGGGCAGTTAATGCTTCCACAGTTGTAAACTATATGTTGATCAAGTTGTAAAACAGCCTAACCTAAAGGTAGCTCAGATATAGGTTGTGAAAGTGTGAGCAGGTGGCAGTTGGTCGTTGTTTCAAAAGGTAGGCCACACGTTTTTTTGTTGTTTATTTGTACGCATAGTTGAGGCTCATGGAGGAGTTCGAACCCAGAACATAACAGAACGAAAAGAATAATAGAAAATGGGGGTGATGGAGCATGCCAACAAGTCAAGAGAGTCGAGGGTCAAAATACAGGGAGACTTTGAGAAATAAGGGATGTGGGGATGGATGAGGGCTTTTGGAGGACACGAGGTGAACAAGATTGATCGAGCCGCAAACTCTTGATTCTAGAAGTGGAAGCAAAGACTGGAAACCCGGAAAGAGGTGGGCTTGGGGAGGGTTCATGGGGGTAGAAAAGATCATGGTTTTGGATGGGGGTGTCCTGATATGGTGGTTAACAGTTGTCTTAAATCCCTGGAGGGAATAATGAGATTAAAGAGACTGGGAAAGTTGGTTCCACAGGTGGGAAAAAAAAGAGGAACAAATGAGTGGAGGTGACCAGCTAGTCGAGATTTTGGGAGTTTCACCAGAAGGGGCTCCTGGCAGACTGTGTGTTGTGCGGCGCAAAGAGGTTTTGAGCTGTTAAACAACAACGGTTAGTCGTCAACATTCTTGTCAAGTTATATGCCCACAATGCAGGCCAACAATTGTACCACCATTAGAGAAAAATACACCGAGTGGCATGCCCTTCATGGAGCAAGCCTGAAGCAAAATGGCCATAAGATAATCCTACAGCCTGAAGAACAGAATAAACAAAGTGAGCAGAAGTGATTGAGAATCATACAAGTGTTCCAATTGTTTTGGTAATGGTGTTCACATTTTTTTTTTTGTGTTTCAATATACACGTTGGCACCAGAAGTACAAGTGAAAGTTACGATATATAGGAGGCGGCATTCAAGACTATGCTTCATGCAGTGCACACGTCATGTAGATCATGACATTTGGTCAGGTCAGGTTCGGGAGCATGCACCGGAGCAGCTCGTCGCTGCATCCACTTTCCGCCGATACTCCGGGGGCATCCATCTGGCCACCTCTCAGGCAGATGCCTGGCTCATCCCCATCTCCTTGAGATGCCGATCAACCTGCTGCAACCATGAGGCACGTGGTCGGCCTGTTAGCCTCCTCCACTCACGAGGCTCCCTCGCTGAGAGAATCTGGTGAGCAGGATCAGTGTAAGGACAATGAGTCACATGTCCATGCAGCCGTAGCTGATGCTCACAGAATATACAGGTCACAAATCTCATCTGAATCTCTCTGAAAGTGTCTGGCTTTCTTCTTGGATCTACGGTGCAGTAATTGGTCTTTATTTTGATTAGCAACTGCTCATTGGACATAAAGTCCGGCCAGTGATAGCCAAGGATTCTCCGAAGAGACCGAGTGCTGAAGGAATTAAGTCTCCATCTCAGATCCTTGGTCAGAGTCCAAGACTCACATCTGCAGAGCAAGAAAGGAAGCACCAAGGACCTGAAGACTCAGATTTTCGTCTTCCTACTTAGGTACTGACGGCACCACACCCCATGATCCAGTGAATCGATGACATTCCCAAAAGATGCACTGCAACTTGATCTCTCTGACATCTTACCCAGAATCCAGTCCATACAAGTACTGAAAAGCATGGGGGCCAGTACGCACCCCTGACGAACTCCAGTAACAACTGGAAATAAGTCGGAGATGGTACCACCACATCTCACAGCACTCTCAGTACCAGAGTATAGTTCAGACATCAGATTGATCTGTTTTGGTGACACCCCGCGAAGACCAAGAATCCTCCAGAGGGCATCCCGATTCACTGAATCAAATGCTTTGCAGAGATCAACATATGCTGCAAGCAGCCCCTGCCGAAACCCTCAACTGCATTTGGTGAGGACCCGAACAGCGAGGATACGGTCAATTGCTGACCTGCTTTGGTGTAAGCCTGACTGCTCTGGGTGCTGGTGCTCAAGCAGATGGTGGCGAACCATATGAATAATTATCCGAGCAAAGACCTTGCCCAGCACCGAGAGCAGCGTCACCACTCGGTAGTTGTTTCAGTCCTGGTGATCAGCTTTCCCTTACCAGAGAGGGACAACAAGGCCCCTCTTCCAGTCAGTTGGGATGATGCCTGTGTCCCAGGCAGAGCATAGAACTGCATGCAATAACATGAATACAGCATTTCCACCAGCCTTGCGAAGTTCAGCATGGATGCCACAGATGCCAGAAGCTTTTCCCCATTTCAAGCGGTTCACCGCAACCTGTGTTTCCACAAACGAAGGTGGATCACAGTTTATTGGAGGCTCAGCAATGGGGATAGTAACACCCCTGACATCCAACTCGACAGCTGGTGGATCGGCCTGGTACAGCCGCTCAAAGTAACTGCTCCAGTGGGCCTTCACTTTGGACTCCTCTGTCAAGAGCCTAACACCCTACGCTCTAACTGCAGTACACTGAGGGACGGGTTTGGAGGAATGCAATGCATGAATTCCCCTGTAAGCAGGACGAGAATCACTTGACCACAGTTGATGCTCTACCTCCTCACAGATTCCTCGCACCTCGGCCTCCTTGTCCATTGCCAGTGCATGTACAGTTTTACGCCTCAACTCCCTGAACAGCTCAGCTCTACCATTAAGCCTGGGAACTGTGACTCTGGTCAATGGTATCCAGTGTCCCGAGAGACAAAATTATTCTTCGCCTTCCGGTGAGTTCCAAGACATCCACCGGCAACATTAAGGATGGTAGCCTTGAAGGCACTCCTCCACAACTCTTCAGGATTCCCCAATGAACCCAGACCCCCCAAATCTCCACTCAGCCTGTTCGCAAACTCTTCAGCTACCCTCTCATCCTTGAGCTTGCCAACATCCAGCCAAGGCTGGGATGGTACCATTCTCCTGGATTTAAGCTGCAACTTCGGAGTTGCTTTTTTTTGCGACCACAAACGTGTGTTCGGTTTTTTTTTTTGTATACCTTGTCGAGGCTCGTATGAGAGCTAACACACAACGCACATCAAGGGGGGCATGAGACAGGAGGGGAGGGAGTGGGAAGGACAAAATAGTGGGGAACAGAGACATTTGGAGATCTGTGGAAAGGAGAGGGATGGGACGGGGAACATGGGGAATAGAAGATGGACATTACAGGGACTTTCAGGAAGGAAGCAGGGAGTTTGAAGGAGGTGGGCTTGGGTGGATTATCGGGGGTAGAAAATATTGAGAATTTGGATGGGGGATGATAAGAGGTGGTGGTGAACAGCTGTTTTGAAGGCCTGGAGGGAAGAATGGGAATGAATAGAGTGAGGGAGTTTATTCCAAAGGCGGGAAAAAAGAGGAATGAAAGAGTGTAGGTGAGCAGTGATTCGTGATTTTGGTAGTTTTACCAGAAGGGGGTTGTTGGCGGACCTTGAGCGCCCTGCGGAAATGTGGTGGGGACAAATCGCAGAGAGAGCGGGGGGAGGGGGGTGCGAGGCTGGAGAGGAGACGGTAGAAGACAGAAAGACCACCGACCAACCTGCGGTGATTGAGTGAGAGGCCCAAAGACTCAGCCTCATTGCGGGAGATGCCAATGATCCGAAATGCCTTGGTTTCTACAGCGTGAAGCCGAGAAAGGTGGGAGGCAGGAGCACCAGCCCAGAGGGGAGAGCAGTACTCCATCAGGCTGCGGACAAAAGCTTTGTAAGTGGTCAGGAGCTCAGGTGGGCCGAGGAAGGACTTTGCACGGCGGAGGATTCCCAGTCGGCGACTGGCTTTGGAGGCGAGGTTTGAAATGTGGCTTTCCCAGGAAAGGTCATGGCAGATAGTGGACCCAGAAGCTTGGTATTGAGGAACTCAGCAGTCCGGTAGACCCTGCAGTTAAGGATCAACCTCCAGCAACATTAACGAGCACATGGTCCATCTCCTTGGCCGCACCACCAGAGTTGGAATACCCAGTCCAGCGATGAGCCTGTGGGTGCTAAAACCATGAACCAACCACCATCAGTCCATTACTTCTTGCAAATTCAAGGAACTTATTGCGATTTTGGTTCACATTTCCAGACCCATGGGGACCAACACATGTCTCATAATCATCCCCATCAGTTCCAGTCGATGCATTGAAATCACCCAAGACGAGAAGAGTATCTCACCTGGGGCACTGATCAACCACAGACTCGAGCGTGGCATAGAATGCTTCTTTCACGGTGAGATCACTCGCCTCACTCGGAACACATCCAGAAACCAGGGAAACGAAACCCAAGGAATGACAAATCCTTAGTCTCATAACACGCTCGTTGACTGTTGTTACCTCAATTGTCATTGCAGTCAGCTTATTGGACACGGCTACAACACTCATCAGGCATGGTAACCATCAGAGCGACCAGACCAATATTAGGTGTAACTACTTTCCATGATCTCGCCACTATCCGGTCTCCGAACATGAGAGTGCTGCATTAAGGCCCGGTCACACCTTGACGTTTTAGCCAGCGATGGCAACGTATTAAAATGTATGTAAAACGCTGGCTTACGTTGAACTTTTGATGTTTTTTTTTTAAAGATTCAGACGTATTCATAGCGACTTGGTCTTATGTATAACACATTGGTAACGGACACAGAACGTTTCGTTGTGTTATAGATAACTTATACCAACGAATGCTGAACCTGTTGTCGTGCGTTGCACGCATCACCGACGATGTCGTGACGTAGCCTATTAAAAGGCTGACGCACAACGATTCGAATCATAACTGCCGTAGAAATGGAAGTGACAACATCACGGTCACACCTTGGCGATCTTGCCAGCGTATGCCGACCTAAGAAAAATGTGTCTAAAACGTTGGGGCACGTCAAATACGGTATGAGTAAGTTTGGTATACGTGAGTAGAACACTAAAGTACGCTATCATACGTCATAGTAAGTAGAGTACGTCAATAAATTTTAAACATGTTCAAAATCTTACGACGTACTCGGCGTATGACACACGTTCCGCATGCGATGGGGATAAGTTTTACACACGATATGTGGACGCTTACACACGTCCACAAAGGCTACTTATAAGCTACTCATAAGTCGAAACACGTCGCGGTAATGTCTTTTTTACACGCAACTTATTTCTAACTTATGTTTGACGTGCTTTGAACCAATTATTTACGTAGTCCCAACACACATCGACGTATGTAGACGTATTCCAATGACGTCTTCTGGTCGACAAAAAAAAAAAAATTAACATGTTTCTAGCTTACAACTGCCATCTAAAGACGTGTTCCCAGCGGTTTTGGGAATTGGTATAGAAAAATGCTGCTCATAAAAGGGAACCCAACAGTGTTTTCGAGTCCTTTTTGAGTCGATGTCCATGTCAGCAGTAACAATATCAGTATCAGTATCAGTATCAGTATTAGTATTAGTAGTAGTTTGTTCATGTTGGCAGTAGTAGGTGAGTGTGAGGGGGAGGGTGTGGGTTATGATGGATCCTCCTTGCGTCCGCGTGTCCACGGGTAGGAGACATCTTTGCACCATTGTTCGAAGTTGTTCGCGGCTAATTTTTTATGGGGCTTTTTCAACAATGAGCTATAGCTTGTTTTTACGATTTAGGTCTATTCATAACGGGTTGGACAAATGCACAATGAACTAATAATGTGCAGAGAGCGCTTTGATTACTTATAGATACGGTTTACCAACGAATAATTATCGTGTAGCCGGCGTTCACAAACTATGCCCAACGATAGCCTAACTTATCCATATCGTGTGGCAGTTTATCTTTGCCGGTGACGTAGGGTTTGCTATTCATAGGCTGCCACTCAACGATTTAAATGGCTGCATCTCCACTATTGAAAGTAGACGCTTGCGCTCAACAATTGGATTTTTTTTACACTCAACGACTTTTAAACGGTACCACTCAGCTATTTTCATTGTTTACGATGAACGATTTAAATTTCTGTCACTCGCCTTTGTTTTTTGACGCTGGCGCTCGGAAATTTTAATCGTTTCTATTGAACGTGCTAAATCGCTCAAACCCCACGATTGAAAGTAGACGCTTGCGCTCAACAATTGGATTTTTTTTACACTCAACGACTTTTAAACGGTACCACTCAGCTATTTTCATTGTTTACAATGAGCGATTTAAATTGCTGTCACTCGCCTTTGTTTTTTGACGCTGGGGTTTGGAAATTTGAAGCATTTCTTCTGAACGTGTTAAAATGCTCAAACTCGACTATTTTAAATAGACGCTGCCGATGGACAATTGGAATCATAGCCAAGCTAGACATCGAAGTGTGAACATCCTCGTCATGCCGAAGAAAAGTTTGAAGAATGCTGCAAATAATGCTCCAGGAATGCTGTCCTGGCCGTGGCCGTGGACGCTGATGCAAGGACGATCCATTATACCGACGTCTTTCAGCCTATGAGTAACTTAAAAGTAACGTCTGTCGATGTGTGGCAACGATCGCGTAACGTGCCAACAACACGTTAATCATAGGTTAGAAATAAGTTTCGGGTACGCTAAACATTACCTCGGCATGTCTCAACTTATGATTAACTTACAAGTAGCATGTGTTGACGTCTGTCAACGATCGCAGACCGTGCATACAACTTGTGGCCAGCGTAGCGGAACGTGTGAGTCATACGCCGGCATACGTCGTGAAATTTCAAGCATGAAAAAATTTGAGGACAACCAAAAAGTACAACGTTTAAAGCCAGCGTACAATGACGTATGGCAGTGTTTTTCAGCGTGCTCTCAATGTTATCAAAACTTACCCATAACGTATTCAACGTGTGCCAGCGTTTTAGAAAAAAAATTCAAAAATCGGCATACGTTAGCTAAAACGTCAAGGTGTGACCGGGCCTTTACCGATTTTCAAATGATTCAGCTCAGAAGCCAACAGAGACGGGTGATCATCCTCTCTTAGGGTTAGGGCATTCCAGGCACCCACCTGAAGGGACCGCCTCAAGTTAATCCAAGGAGACCACCGTCTGGTGGACGACACCTCAGGACCACCCTGACATACTCTACCGCAATCTGACTCGGGAAGGTTACCCCATGGTTTTCTTCCTATCATCAAAGAGTGGGGGTCCCGAAGACTTTGCCCAAATCCCATCATCCAGTGAGCTGCCCTGCGGAGGGAAGCTCCACAGGAAGTACTCCCACAGAGTAGCTTTTCAATTTTCTTTGCATTTTTGTTGTGTTTTGCGGATTGAAGGGTTTTGTGGTGGCCAGAATGCAAATGCTTCCACCAACCTCCTCGAAAAATGTAACCCAACTGCAGGAGGACATCCGCAGATACAGTTGGTCACCATATATGGATGGCTCTTGGCTCACAATTTTGCTCCTCCGCCCTTTGACAGGTTCTGTTTTTAATCCTGCCTCGTGCAATATCATACCCCCTCCTCACCAGGAAACCTGGTGGTGTAGAAGGTTTAGTCACCGACAAACCATCTGGTCCAGCGGGCCTTCACTTGATACCTATAGCAAGTCACAGATCTGATCTGGCCTGACCTGACAATATGACATTAGAGCAATTGCACAATTGTATTTATTTTGCTGTGTAATCTGTATTTATTATGAGTAATAAATTATTGTGGATAGGCTTATTACCCCGGCAGAATTTAACTTTCTCTCCTCGTTTAGGTGGTTCATTGGACATCTACGGGGTCATTCCAGAACCAGTCCTTGGGAGGATTGTCGTGGCGGTAAGACTTCTCCTCGCGCAAACCCACCTCTTTCACTTGAGCACTGTCTCGTCTGTGTTTGGCTTTGTACTTGCTTCTCATAACTTGAACTTGTTAATACTTTCGTACCTTTTTCAAATGATGTTTTCCATCAAATCGACTTAGTTTTCATCTGGGAATGAACTGAAAACAGGTCGATTTGGGGATGGAATCTGTCGAGCTGTTGTCCGCGAAACAGTTTTGACTTTTACTTGTGGTTTATGACACTTGCTTGTGGTGGAGTAGAACCTTTAAAAACAACAAAATGGTAACTATGAACCTTTTGCACTCAATCCATTTAGTTGTACTCAGAGCTGCAAACAAAGGTCAACTCTAAGTTCTTAAACAAAATATACCTCGGGTTGATTTGAAAACGTGAGAGAGAATGTCACATTTACCATCGGCGCAAATGAGCCAATTGATATTTAAATAACCCTCTGTTATTGAACGTGCTTTGCTTTGAATAGCACAGGCCAGGAGTTATAATGGGGCATGATTCAAGTTGCTGGCGAATCTGTAGGCAAACATTTGATTGGGCTGGTATCAAAGGTTGACAAGGTAGCCAGCACTTTGCACCACCGCTTGGTTGTGGCCACCCGTGAGTCAAGAACTCGGACAGCTTCATTGGAAGGCCCGAGGACCAGGCCTTTTTGACAGAATGATGAATGTGGGTAGCCACCGACTTGTAACGGCTGCTGGCACGTCTTGCATAGCTGTGCAAGGCTAGCGGCAGGTGTGCAATAATCAGGCTTGAGCAGTCACAGTTGTGTTCCTGTCAGAAGTTTCATGAGCTTAAGCCTGTTCCTGTTGTCCTGCGTTGCTGTTCCTGGCTCCACCACATTGCTTATTATTCTAGTTCGTTACACCACTCTACTATATTTCCACAGCACCAAAACTGGTGTGTTTGACCGCTGCAAGAGATATATGTACATATGTTTTCCACTGGACTGACGAAAAGTTGTTCAAACACACGTGCACGGCTCTACAAGGTAGATTGAACATTCCTCACTGGATTACCGAAGAGACTTGCATGTGGAGCAACAGTTGAATGTTTGAGTATCGTCCCTTTTTGGTGGTTGTTGTTTTATCAAGAGCACTGTTGGGCAGCTCTGGTTGGTATAAAACTCTGGTGCTGCACTTGTTAGCTGCTATAA
The DNA here is from genome assembly GCF_056783735.1 of Eptatretus burgeri. Taxonomy (NCBI): domain Eukaryota; kingdom Metazoa; phylum Chordata; class Myxini; order Myxiniformes; family Myxinidae; genus Eptatretus; species Eptatretus burgeri. The sequence goes on from NC_140972.1 coordinate 6,753,015, forward strand.
ATGGAATTGTGTCAGCCTTGCCAGGTCTCATGAACGTGATGTCACGTGGGTGTGAGGGTTACTTGTGAAAGGCTGACACGTGTTATAGCATTCGAAGCCTTAAAACAATGATGAAACCCCTCCAGGTACTTGATGCCGTGATGCTTGATTGACAGATCCGTTTTCAAAAACAAAACAAGGTGCAGTGGTGTGCACCTGCTGAAGTGCGTTAAAATACACTTTTCTATTTGTACGGTGTCGAGGCTCGTGGAGGAGACGGAAAACACAAGTTGTGAGCGCCAATTTATCCAAAGAGCAAATCGAGAGTCGTATGTTCAGTTTTGCCTGACATTAATGATTTTGTTGTTGTTGTTGTTGTTGTTGTTGTTGTAAGATTCAAATGTTTAAATTATTATTAAGAAGTTCTGGAAAAATGCAAGAAATTCCTCAGTTGTAGCGTTCAAGGGAATTACCGAAGTACAATCGACCGTCCACCATCTGCGAAAAGTGCCGATTACTTTTTCAGTTGACAATTCTAGAAAAAGTAATAAAATCCATTAAACTTCCTTAACAAAGGTTGTGATTGTGGGAACATTTCTAGTCTTCATGCTATCAGTGCCTGGTACTACTTGCGCCAGGCGATTGCTGAATACTGGACGGCTGGTAAGTTACCTTCCAATATCCAGGAATCATCAACAGCCTCAGGCGGATGAAAAGAGAAGGCTGTCCTCCATATAAGATCAAGATGCTATGTTGGTTGTTTCCCAGACTAAAAGGGACTGTGCAGACTGCTTCCCAACTTGCAGCCGTGGCAAGTATGCAACAAGTGAAATGACAACAGAGAGACGTTCCATCCTGAGAAAGAACACGTACGGATCAAGGTAACATGAGAACTTTGCCAGAGACCGAACAAGGTATATAATTGGTTAAAAAATTCAAAGTGTGAGGATGCAACCATCTGTGGTGGCAGCCAGGCTAAACCATGAGATAGCCAGGACAAGACAGCAGGGATATAGATGGCTATAAGATATGGTACATTGGAGAGGAACAACGCAAGCCAAAAGGACCTTATAAAGCTGAAAATAATTAAGGATCTGGCTGTGTTTTGTGCAGCTATTAGGCAATCGGCCGATGACTAATCTTGGTTGTATTGCAGCTTAGCTACAGAAACATAACCAGAAACATATCAGCATATGAGACCACAGAAGACACTGATACAGAAAATGAATAAGTTTTCATGAAAATCTGCAGGAGATCGTAAACCTGTTCCCAGACAAGCTAGCTCATGACATGCTGATTCTTTCAGAAAACTTCATTGCAAATACGAGCACAGATTACAAAGGTTGAGGGAGGACCTACAGTGAAGATGGACTTGGTGAAGAAGCAAATGATAGTAGTTCCCGGTTAATGCAGTTTTGCAAAGAAAATTGTCTTGGCATCACAAATAATCAGTTCATGCAAAAGAAGAGGATGATCATCTGACGATTTCCTGATAGAATTACTGAAAACATTTGAAGACTACGTTATCACCGGATTGAATGACTCGGAAGGCAGGGCAATTCATCAATTGTGTGTGCCGTCCCTCGGATGGACGTTAAACCGGGTGTTCCATCTCCCAGCATTAGTTGTTGGACATTAAAGATCCCACGGTGTCCTTCGTGGAGAGGAGGTGATCTATGACCGACACCCTGGACAAATTACATATTTCTGTTCTAACCTACAGGGGACACGGCATCAGCGGTATAGCTGCACCCCCAGAAAGTGATGCTTCCCGAAGCAACGTGCTGCATCAGAAATAAGAAGAGGAATGACTTTATGACTTTGCATTCATGTACAAGACAAGGTCATACACAGCTGCAGATATAGACTCAGATCACTTTCTGTTCGTTTACAAATGCCGGTTGAAATTCCTTGTTTTAAAAGGAACCTCTCTCTCATTTCTTCACAGTTTCATTGAAAGATGAGACATGTCAATAGTTCAACACTTTTTTTTCGATACAAGTTTGAAGCTTGTGAAAGAGCGAGATGACGCTGGGTAAAAAAAGGTACCAAACTGGCAGTGGGGAAGTGTGGCAACAGTTGGACACAACAAAAAAGGAATGAACAAACAGAAAAAGAGGAGAGAGGAAGAGAGAAACAGTCACTGCAACAAGAGGGTTGGGTTTGATTAGCTTTGAGGGTTAATGGAGTGAGAAAAGATTGTGGTAGGAATTGGGGGGGGTGACATGAGATGGTGGTGCACCGCCTGTTTGAAAGCCTAGAGGGAAGACTTTAATTCAACCTCCTCAGGAGGATGTTTCCGTAAATGCGAGAAAAGAGGATGAAATGAGTTGAGGTGTGCAGCAAGCCTGAATTTTGTGAGTTTAACCAGGAGGGATATTACAAGAACACGTGCATCCTGGAGTTTCTGGGCAAGGTCAGAGAGCTGAGAAAGAAAATGCAGCCTGAATGGTGAGGCAGTAAAACATATAGGGATGCCACCAACCTGTCTGCAATGTTAGAGAAACAAGCCTTGTGCTTCAGGCTCATTACCAAAGATGACATGCCAGGCCACAGGAGAGAGAGAGAGAGAGAGAGAGAGAGAGAGAGAGAGAGAGAGAGAGAGAGAGAGAGAGAGAGAGAGAGAGAGAGAGAGAGAGAGAGAGAGAGAGAGAGAGAGAGAGAGAGAGAGAGAGAGAGAGAGAGAGAGAGAGAGAGAGAGAGAGAGAGAGAGAGAGAGAGAGAGAGAGAGAGAGAGAGAGAGAGAGAGAGAGAGAGAGAGAGAGAGAGAGAGAGAGAGAGAGAGAGAGAGAGAGAGTACTCCATCAGCTGTGCTCTAAGTCCTTGAAGACTGAGTAGTTCTGAATTTCAAAAATTATTTTGGAATGGCAGTGCATTCCCAGACAAGCTAGCTCTGAATGTCAGTTTTATGAAATAGTTTGGCCCAAAATAGGTCTTGGATGATGTAGACCGAGTCCAAGATGTTGATCCATTGCTATATCAACTGATCCATTTACCTGACAGACTGACTCTTGAACAAAGAGCAACCCAATATGATAGTGCGTGGTGTTGGCTTAATGGTTAGGGAGGTGGGCTTGGGATCTGAGGATCCTGAGTTCAAATCCCGCTTGGCTGTTGAATTAATACTAGGTGGGATGATTCAGCCTGTCATCCTTCTGAGGTCAGCAAAATGAGTACCAGCTCGCTGGTATCCTGTGTCGGAGTGGTGACCCGTCCAGGATTGTGCCCAATAGCCAAGGAGACTGCTTAGGCCTAAGTCACATTTGCTCTATGGCGAGGATACGGCGGCCGTACGCCCTCTGAATTGACAGAAACGTGCGGCGGCCGCAGAGTTTTTGCGGTGGCCTCAGGGTGGCCCTATGCTGTTTGGCTATCTTTTACAGGCCGTAGGGGTCGCCGTGGAATTATAACGCGGAGTTATAACTTTTTTCATTTCTACGTTCGCCGTAGCAATTCGACACGCTGAAAAAAAAAAAACTGGTAAAAAAAAAAATAATAATGAACCCACTCGTTACCGTCCGTCTGGCCGCGCGTTCGCCTTAGGGCCCCCCCTGCGCTCCCCTGTGGTCGCCTTGCGGGCACCTTGAGGCTACCTTGCGTCTGCCTTGAAAATTCTATGGCCGCCGCAGGGCCCCCTTAAGGTCACCGTGCGACATCAAATCAAAGACCGTACGGCAACCCCACGTTTTCGGTCTCCACAATTTCTAAATACGCCGTGCGGCTCCCCGAAAAATAAAAACAGATGTGACTGCTACATTGTGTGACCATGGAAATACTGTGGCCGCCGTATAATTGCTAGTGGCCGTAGATTTTGGAGACCTCACAGCCGCCGTGGCAAATGTGACTTAGGCCTTAAGCAGCACCAACGCTCTGCACAGACTATGGTCCCAATGGATAGATGGATGGATATAATAGATGGAGATGTGTGAAACTCCATTTGTTCACCTTGGATCGAGTGTCCTTTAATAGGCCATGTCATTGATGAAGTTTAAGGAATTCTTCCTTATTGTTTGTTTTACCGTTTTTACGCCATTTCTTATTTCCTGGTGGAATCAAATCGCATGGATAGAAAATTGCAAGTGTTCCCTTGATATCCTGTTTGAGACAATTTTTTTTAATCTTATAATGGTATGAGTAATTGTAATAGATTACAACAGTTGACTTTCAGTATAGCCTGATGTTGGCTTAGTGGTTAGGGTGGTGGCTTGGGATCCTAGGGTCCTGAGTTCAAGCCCTGTTGGCTGCTGAATTAACACCAGGGGGTTGACTCAGCCTGTCATCCTTCCGAGGTCGGCGAAATGAGTACCAGTGTACTGGTCCCGGTGTATGCCCCGGTTAGAATAGGTATACCATATCCCTGTGTGTCGTAAGAGGCGACCAGGGTTGGCGTCAGGAAGGGCATCCGGCCATAAAAAAACATTGCCTCAAGAAAAAGCCAAACCCTGCACAGCAGGGAAAAATGGCTGTAAAAACGTTTTTTTTTGTTTTTTTTTAGTTGACTTTCAGTAACCTGCTGACAGTAATGGATTACTTCCCCAAAACTGGTGGGAATGAGCTAAAATGACGGTATAAAACTGATAATGATGACTTCTGGTGGTATGTCGAATGAATCAAGAATTCTACTAACTCCCTAAAGATCAAAAACTATCTAAAATGCCAAATGTTGCAAGGTCTTCGCTGGACGGAGTACCCTACTTCTGACTTGAGCAGTTTCATGTTCTCCACAAGATGTGCTCGAGCATTCAACAAACACACCGATGGAGAAATAAACCTGGGTGCAGAGTTCAGGGAAAGGAACAACCTCCTTCTCTCAAAATTGGAGGAAACATAATCTCCTTAAAATATAGTCTTACATGCCGATCCAAAATAGGCGAACTAACAAGGTGCAAACTCCAAACAGGACTCGTCGCAGGAGAGATGTGTACCCAATAACATTCTTGCCAACAGCAAACAAGCATCGCAGAAGAGATGTCTACCCCATACATGACTATTAACGGTGTACAGACTCCAACCAAAATCGTCACAGAAGAGAAACAGAAATAATCGCAAAAGACACGTGTACCACGCATTATCCAGTTAAGTGCATCCATTGTTGTTCAGTTAAGTGTTCCCACTCAACTAAACAACATTGTCTGGAAGCAGAACAAAATTATCCAGAAGAAGCTGCTGCAGAATTTGGGATTATCTCTTACCTAACAAAGCCATCAAAAAAAAGTAAAAAAAATTGATGGGAGCCACCACATGACCGACAATATAAACAAATATAAGGCATTCAACAGCATCCCACACCTGTGCATCATACAGTGCAAGAAACTGTTTAAAATCAAACCAAACGTAATTGTCTTCCTGGAACACACAATGAAACGAATGGGATCACATCCTTGATAAATCATCTTTCGGAAGTGTGAAATCTCCCGCGGCGAATGAATGGCAGACTGAAAGGAATGGACAAAGGCGATATACCGTTCCCGATCTTCTCTGCTAAAGGCGCTGTCACACCTTGACGATTTAGCCAGCGTATGCCGACTTATGAAAAATTTGTCTAAAACGCTGGCACACATCGAATACGTTATGGGTAAGTTTTGTATACGTTAAGAGCACGCTGAAAAACATGCCATATGCCGTAGTACGCTGGCTTTCATCGTTGTACTTTGCGGTTGTCCTCAAATTTTAGCATGCTTGAAATTTTACGACGTATGGCAGCGTATGACTCACACATTCCGCTACGCTGGCCATAAGTTGTAGGCACGTTATGCGATCGTTGACACATGCCGACACACGTTACTTGTAAGTTACTGGTAAGTCGAAACACGTCGAGGTAATGCTTAGCGTACCCGAAACTTATTTATAACCTATGAGTAACGTGTTGTAGGCACGTTACACGATCGTTGACACACGTCGAGGCACGTTACTTGTAAGTTACTCATAAGTCGAAACACGTCGAGATAATGCTTAGCGTACCGCAAACTTATTTATAACCTATGAGTAACGTGTTGTAGGCACGTTACACGATCGTTGACACACGTCGAGGCACGTTACTTGTAAGTTACTCATAAGTCGAAACACGTCGAGATAATGCTTAGCGTACCGCAAACTTATTTATAACCTATGAGTAACGTGTTGTAGGCACGTTACACGATCGTTGACACACGTCGAGGCACGTTACTTGTAAGTTACTCATAAGTCGAAACACGTCGAGGTAATGCTTAGCATACCCAAAACTTATTTCTAACCTATGAGTAACGTGCCTTGAACCAATGTGTAACATACCTCCAACGCATGTTGACGTATGTAGATGTATTTGATTGACGTCTTCCGGACGACCACAGAACTTACTGAACGTGTTTCTAATTTACATCTACCGTATAATGGCGTATTGGCAGCATTTAAAAAAATTACAAAAAAAAACAATAACTTCCGATATTTCGTCACGTGCCGTTACGTCACGTCCGATTGCCTCTTCAGTTTGCTCATGTCTTATTCTTAGTTCCTCCTCTGTGAATATTTTCTGTTTGAGGATATTGTCATGTCGACGTCGAAACTTAAAAGCAAATGTCCGAATATATTTTAAAATTCGTGATAGACTAAAAAAAACAACAACAACAACAACAACAACAACAACTTCAGATATTTCGTCACATGCCTTCACGGAGCCAAGGAGAAAAAAAGAAAATGTGCCTTGATGGAGAAAATAAGTTTCGGGTATGCTAAACATTACCTCGACGTGTTTCGACTTATGAGTAACTTACAAGGAACTTGTGTCGATGTGTGTCAACGATCGCATAACGTGCCTACAACTTATTCCCAGCGTCGCGGAACGTGTGAGCCATACGGCGAGTACGTCGTAAAATTTTCAGCATGCTTGAAATTTCATGACGTACGAGACGTACCACGAAATATGACAGCATACTTCATCATTTTTCAGCGTGCTCTTAACGTATACACAACTTACCCATAACTTATTCGACGTGTGCCAGCTTGGTTCGGCAAATTTTTCATAGGTCGGCATACGCTCGCTAAATCGTCAAGGTGTGACTGCGTGGTTGACACTTTCAATTTTCAGGTGGTTATGATTTAAATCGCGTGCGGCAGGTTTTTAACAGGCTACGCCAAGAGTTCGTCGGCGATACGTGCAGCGCGCTATGCCTAAGTTAAACTATCGTTGAGCATAGGTTGTGAACGCCGACAACAGGCTAAGCATTCGTTGGTATAAGTTATCTAGAAGACAACGAAACGTTCTGTGCCTGTTACTAATATGTTATGCATACGAACAACACGTTATGAATACGACCAAAACTTTAAAAAAAACATCAAAATTCCAGCGTGCGCCAACGTTTTACATACATTTTTATACGTTGCCATTGCTGACTAAATCGTCAATGTGTGACAGCGCCTCAACGGATGCAGCACCGGTGCACATGGGAGATTTCAGGTACCTCTGTCACCTTCCTCGATATTATTCGTTATTGGAACGGACTTGTTATCACCAACAATTACAAACCTGCATATTCACACAGCTACTTTTGGTATTCATCCTCCCACCCTTCCCACATCAAAAGGTAAAATCCGAATTCCTCAGGCTCCATCCGCATTAACAACTCCGACTTCAATTTAAAATCTAATGAGATGTGCAAGTTATTCCCCGAGCATACCTTTCCCACCCGCATTGTGGCTGGTGCAATAGAACGCAACACCAACAAACAGATACAATCTTCTGAGAAAAATCAAACTGAAGAAAGGATGCTATTTACATTGATCACCATCAATCATGTTGTCAAGGAAATCTTCCAAAAAATTTGTACAAAGTGTTACAGAACTACCCTGTAACGACCTCAATTTTCCCTCATCCACCTCTCGTCTATTTTAAGTGTGACGACGTTTGTGAAATTCCCCGGTTTAAAGGACCATTACCCTCTGACCTCCCACAAGAAAAGTTTGTGTTCACTGAATCGCTGTTACACTTTCCCCTTCATCAAGACAACCACTTTGATCTCAGGACCAAAAAGCAGTGTTGACATCACAGACCACTTTGAATGCACCACCACGAATGTCATCTCCGGAATCATCTGCACACTCAGTACGAAGGTTTGCATTGGTGAAATTGAGCCACGACTGGGTGATTGTTTCCAAAAACACTTGCTCAACCTACGAACCAACATCAGAACTCGACACTTCATTCTTCCCGGACATTCGTTCAAGTCAAACGGCAATCTCTATACTGTTCTCCATTTCAGCATCACGGACAGTCAAAAGCATAACGAGCACGTCCTAATCTTCACGATCGTTACGCTGGCTCCCCGACAGGATTAATGAGCACTTTTGATTCACTTAGACCTTCCATATTTTACAACTTTTCAATATTTCCTCTCTTTTGTTTTATTAAATTTTATTTACCTTCCCTTTCCTGCATTCATTCTTCTCTCCACTCTATCCTTTTCATCTTCTCTCTCCCTTTTGGTCCCATTTCTTCCCTCTTCCTGTTTTTTATCTTTCCTATTTACTGGTTGTTTTGGTTTATGTATTTACTATCAGGGGATACATGGTGCTGCCCGGTTGGATGAGCTTTTTCTGGCAGTGGTTTTGGGACGTGTTGGACATTGAAAAGCTCTGGAATTATACCCACATGGTGGTTACCTTTTGCCTGCTGGTTGGCGGCAACAATGCCTGACCCCACATCCCAATATACACTTTATAACGGCCTTTGGTAGCCTCAAAATGGACATGAAGGCCAACGTGTAGTACTTTAAAAACTTTCCCAGATTCTGAAGTATCAATGCCCAAAACTTGGGGCCTCGAGGTGCTATGGTTCGGCCATGAAAGAATAACACACAAGCAAACACACAAAGAAACACACCACCAAATACACAACCACTTGAAAATGTTGATAAGATGCATAATTTCTCTTCTCTCCCCAACTTTCTCACTTTTTGTTTGATTGTCTATTATTGCCCTTTTTCTGTCAATCCTACTTCCCTTGACTTTCAACTCCTGAACGATGACCCTCCCTTTCATGAAGTCAACCTTCGCCCCTATCCTGTTTCATTCTTTGGCACTGACAAAGGGTTGTAGTACAGCTTCTTATCACCCATAAACAGGTCCATCATTCAGATTGTGATAAAAGCATCTTATTTGGTGCGCATGTGCTATGACAGGTGCGAAATAAGATAAGAGGTGAACCCTCCCAAAATTTTCCTTTTCCAACTTTTTCCCCAAAAAAAAGATTTTCCTTTTAAAGTGGGCATGGCTTCATATTTTCAAAATGGCCACCATGAAATTTTGAAATACATTTCTTTGGGCATATCTTCACTTTAATTAACAGTTTTGAGTGGTTTTAAGTGCTCGATAGGGTTGAAGCGCAGGCAGTCCAACCTTGTAGCCGGAACGAAAGACCCCAGGGGACGAGGTTGGCCTGCAGTGGGTTAACTACATATGGGAAGAGCTAATCTAGTCACCTAAGAATACTAATTGTTTTCTTTTTTATCTTGCCAAAACGAAGTTTTTGCAAGATATGTTAGTCAGCTTGTATGTTTGTTTTTTTTTTGTCTGTAATCACGTATCGATCACTCTGCAGAGCACAATTATCATTCGAAATTTTTGTAACTTCGCATATCAGAGTCCGATAGAGGTCCCTTTCAGCACATGGTCAAAGGTCAAGGTCACTTTGTTGCAAATCAGGGGAGTCGACGAAACCCTTATTTTTTGAGTAATTTTGATTGGATCGTCTTCAAACTTCATGGGAATATAGTTCATGGTCTGGCGCTCAGCTGATTAATTTTTGGTGCCGATCGGCCTTGACCTTCATGGTTAGCGCTGGAGGTCGAAAGTTTTTGACCCCAAGGTCAAATTTTGAAATCTTAGATACCATATCAAGTAATACCTCATATCAAAGCACTTGATAAGTGCTTTCCAGATCTGTCAAAAGTTTGACGCTATGACATCATTTGATGACGTCATGACGAAAAAACGGATTTTTCTTGAAAATTTTATTTCCTCAGTTCTCATCAAAATCTCTTGATATTTCATGTACAATGGTCCTGGAGAGATACCATTAACCAAACGAAAATATAAAGGTCAAGGTCAAAGGTCAAGGTCACAAAAAGGTCAAGCATCAAGGTCGACGAAACCCTTATTTTTTGAGTAATTTTAATCGAATAAATAAGTCACTCATGTTCACATTTTGGCAAGATACTGGTCACCCTGCGGGTGACATTGGTTTTGTTTTTTTTTAACTTGCAGCCAACTGACTGGGAAGTGCTGTGTTGAAGATCATCGCATTGTGCACCTGTAGAAGTCAAGCCATGGAGCTGTCACTATTGAATGCAGTTATCACCACAGAATGTAGTTGTAGAACACGGCTTTAGTATATAGAAGTCCAGCAGTGTTGTGGTAATCCACCAGACTTAACAATATGTCGAAAAAGATGATGGTAGTGACTGGCAGTGCAGACGCACTAATAAGGGACACTTCAACGACTCCCTCTGATTGGACTAAGTGCATTATTTGTCAGATGGATGAAGTCGGAGAGCAATCTGCCAGGTGTCCAGCAAAGTCCAACAGATCACACGTTTCTGGCTACGTTCGTTTCCAACTTATTGGAGTTTGAAAAGCTTAGTGAAATACCACTGGATGTAGATCCCAAATGTCTTGATGATGGTGAAGGTATCCAACAGACATTAGAGAACCACAGGGCATGATGGCACAAAATCTGATACAACAGATTTCATTCCTATCATTTGACCAGGGTACGGAAGCGGATATCAAATGAGCAGACAGATGAGTGCAGTCCAGTCGAGATGAGAACCAACATAGGAAATGTCAATGTGCATCAAATCAAAGTGTTTTTGTGGAGAGCTAGGAGGAAAACACGATCTCCACATTGCATCGACAGAGAACCTTGATAGGGTTAGCAAAGCAGCAACCACCCTTCAGGACAGGATACCGTTAGTCAAATTAGGAACGACCGCCTTGGTAGCACAGGACGCTCAGTGCCACGCAAAGTGTTTGACTGCTGTCTACTACCGTGAAAGAAAGACACACGAAAGCTCAACAAGTGAGTCAGACCATGAGTCAGAAATGGAAGCACTTACCCCAGCTGAGTCAGTCACTCACATAGAAGAGACGAGAGATCCTGAGGTGTGTTCAGTATTCCGCCTCGCTGATTTGTTAACACTGTATTCAATCAGGCTGACTCAAATGGGTGTTCTCACAGACACTCAACTGAATAGCTTAAGGCTGAAGGAAATGCTCATCAAGATGGCACTATTCCTGAAAGCACACTCACAGGGAAACCATGTGTTGCTGATGTTTGAGAAAGACATGAGAGAAGGGATAATGAGTGCATGCAAACAAAACGTTGAGTCAGATGCTATAATCCTTGCCAAAGCTGCCATGGTAATAAGGATGGACATGTTTGAGATGAAGGCTCAATATTAGGGTGGTCCAAAAACAGCAAAAAAAAAAAAAATTAAAAATTATTCAGATGTTGTCTCTACAAACCTTAAATTATTCCACTATGATTCAATAACGTGCATAAAAAATTTAAGTTGAGCGCAGGTGATTTAGAGGTTGCTCCAGATGACGACTTTTAGTTTCATGAGTTGGTTAAATTAGGGTATGATCAGGTACGATTACGGGTACTTCTGGATGTTCGAGGTGGAAATGGAGTGCATTTTCGAACTCTATGTAGTCGATTTACTTGAAGAAATGACTGTACCGACATTGAATTCACTACCATTTCGAAAATATGACCTAAAACAAGATTTATCATTCCTGGAGTTTGAGTAACTAATCCTACTCATTTCGATATTTTCTAATCTATAATTAATTTGTTGTCCGTATAAACATTTCTTAGAGTAAATCGACCCCACTGAGTTCGAAAATGCAGTCCATTTTCACATAGGAAGTTCAGAAGTGTACGGATTCGCATCTCACAATACCCTAATTTTTCAATCAATGGAATCACAAACTATTAGAATATTTCGTCTCATTTACCAAATACCACTATCATCTCTGCCTCTATTGCTGTCTCCACTCCCGTCTGAACTTATTTCTAGCCGGCCCAACATCCAGTGTTTTAGATTCAATAATTCACAAAAAATATGGTAGTTATTTATTTAGTTATTATTATATTAAATTAGAGTATGGTGAGATGCGAATCCGCACACTTCTGAATTTCCTAGGTGAAAATGGACTGCATTTTCGAACTCGGTGGGGTCGATTTACTCTAAGAAATGTTTAGACGGACAACAAATTAATTATAGATTAGAAAATATCGAAATGAGTAGGATTAGTTACTCAACTCCAGTAATGATAAATCTTGTTTTAGGTCATATTTTCGAAATGGTAGTGAATTCAATGTCGGTGCAGTCATTTCTTAGAGTAAATCGACCCCATAGAGTTCGAAAATGCACTCCATTTCCACCTCGGACATCCAGAAGTACCCGTAATCGTACCTGACCATACCCTAATTTATTCAAGTCATGAGACTAAAATTCGTCATATGGAGAGACCTCTAAATCACCTCTGATCAAGCTAAAAAAAATGTATGCGCGTTATTGGATCATGTTAGAATTATTTTAAGCTTGTGGAGCAACATTCTATTTTTTTTCGACTACATTGGACTACCCTACTCAATATCCATGGAAAACATCCCTTCGCGTCTACATGAGAATGCCGATTGCATGTACACTTCCAGCTGGCTAAGTAAGGTGTGCAAAAATTATATATATATATATATATATATATATATATATATATATAATTACCCCAAGCGTATACCCCGGTTAAAATAGGTGTACCATATCCCTGTGTCGTAAGAGGCGACCAGGGTTGCGTCAGGAAGGGCATCCGGCGTAAAACATGTGCCAAATCACGATGCGGATCACAAGGATGATCCGCTGTGGCGACCCCTAACGGGAGCAGCCGAAAGAAGAAGAAGAAGAAGATATATATATATATATATATATATATATATATATATATATATATATATATATATATATATATATATATATATATATATATATATATATATATATATATATATATATCATGACAATCAAATCAAATATATATCATATCAAAGGGCGGAGGAGCTCCTTGTGAGCCAACGGCCATCCATATCTAGTGCCCAACTGTGTCTGCGGACGTCCTCCTGCAGTTGGGTTACTTCTTATTAGGAGGTTGGTGGCAGGATTTGCACTCCAGCCACCGTAAAACGCTTCATTCCGCAAAACGCAAAAACGCAAAAAAATCTGAAAACCCACTCCGTGGGAGTACCTCCTGTGCAGCTTCCCTTCGCAGGGCAGCTCACCGGATGATGGGATTGGGGCAAAGCCTTCGGGACCCCCAATCTTTGATAGGAGGGAAACCACGGGGTAACATCCCTGGGTCAGATTGCGGGAGAGTGTGTCGGAGTGGTGCTGAGGTGTCGTCCACCAGACGGCGGTCTCCTTGGGTTAACCTGAGGCGGTCCCTTCGGGTGGGTGCCTGGAATGTCCTATCCCTAAGAGAGGATGATCACCTGTCTCTGTTATCATCTGAGCTCAAGCGTTTGGACATCGGGATTGCAGCTCTCTCTGAGGTTCGGAGACCGGATTGCGGCGAGATAATGGTGGGTGGTTACACCTACTATTGGTCTGGTCGCTCTGATGGTTACCATACCCAAGGAGTTGCTGTAGCTGTGTCCAATAAGCTGACCCCAATGATAATTGAGGTAACACCGGTCAACGAGCGTATTATGAGATTAAGGATTCGTCACTCCTTAGGTGTCATTTCCCTGGTCTCTATTTATGCTCCGACTGAGGCGAGTGATCTTACCGTGAAGGATGCATTCTACGCCACACTCGAGTCTGTGGTTGATCAGTGCCCCAGACGAGATACACTTCTAGTCTTGGGGGATTTCAATGCATCGACTGGAACTGATAGGGATGGTTATGAGGTGTGTGTTGGTCCCCATGGGTCAGGAACTATGAACCAGAATAGCACTAAGTTCCTTGACTTTGCAAGAAGTCATGGACTTAGGGTGGCTGGTTCATGGTTTCAGCGCCCGCAAGCTCATCGCTGGACTTGGTATTCCAACGCTGGAGGTGTGGCAAAGGAGATTGACCATGTCCTCATTGACGGTCGCTGGAGGATGATCCAGAACTGCAGGGTCTACCGGAGTGCTCAGTTCCTCAATACTGACCACAGGCTTGTTGTAGCAACTCTAAAGCTGCACCTTAAATCCTGGAGAATGGTACCATCCCAGCCTAGACTGGATGTTGCCAAGCTCAGGGATGAGAGAGTAGCTGAGGAGTTTGCGAACAGGCTGAGTGGACACTTGGGGGGTCTGGGTGCTTTGGGGGGTCCTGAAGAGTTGTGGAGCACCTTCAAGACCACCGTCCTTGATGTTGCCGGTGGATGCCTTGGAGTTCACCGCAGGGCAAAGAAGAATTTTGTCTCTCAAGGGACACTGGATACCATTGACCAGAGTCGCAGGGCCAGGCTGAATGGCAGAGCTGAGCTGTTCAGGGAGCTGAGGCGTAAAACTGTACGTGCACTGAGGGTGGACAAGGAGGCCTATGTGCGAGGAATCTGTGAGGGGTAGAGCATCACCTGTGGACAGGTGATTCTCGTCCCGCTTACAGGGGAATTCGCGCATTACGTTCATCCAAGCCCATCCCTCGGAGCACTGCAGTTCGAGCAGAGAGTGGTAGGCTCTTGACAGAGGAGTCTGAAGTGAAGGCCCGCTGGGCCGGTTACTTTGAGCAGTTGTACCAGGCTGATCCCCCAGCTGTCGAGTTGGACGTCAAGGGTGTTACAATCCCTGTTGCTGACCCTCGAATCAACTGTGGTCCACCATCGCTTGTGGAAACACGGGCTGCGGTGAACCAGTTGAAAAGGGGCAAAGCTCCAGGGATCTGTGGCATCCATGCTGAACTTCTCAAGGCTGGTGGAAATGCTGCACTCGCGTCGTTGCATGCAGTTTTGTGCTCTGCCTGGAACACAGGCATCATCCCAACTGACTGGAAGAGGGGCCTTGTTGTCCCTCTCTGGAAAGGGAAGGGTGATCGCCAAGACTGCAACAACTACCGAGGGGTGACGCTGCTCTCAGTGCCGGGCAAGGTCTTTGCTCGGATAATTCTTGATAGGGTTCGCCACCATCTGCTTGAGCACCAGCGTCCAGAGCAGTCAGGCTTTACACCAAAGTGGTCAACGATTGACCGTATCCTTGCTCTTCGTGTCCTCACTGAACGCAGACGAGAGTTTCGGCAGGGGCTGCTTGCAGCCTATGTTGATCTCTGTAAAGCGTTCGATTCAGTGAATCGGGATGTCCTCTGGAGGATTCTTGGTCTTCGTGGGGTGCCACCAAAACTGATCGATCTGATGTCTGAACTCTACTCTGGTACTGAGAGTGCTGTGAAGTGTGGTGGTACCGCCTCTGACTTATTTCCAGTTGTTACTGGAGTTCGTCAGGGATGTGTACTTGCCCCCACACTTTTCAGCACTTGTATGGACTGGATTTTTGGGAGGATGTCGGAGAGATCAAGTTGCGGTGCATCGTTTGGCAATGTCAAGATCTCGGACCTTGATTTTGCAGATGATGCAGTCATCTTTGCGGAGACTTTAGACATCCTCTTGGGGGCCCTCGAGGTGCTGAATGAGGAGTCGGAGCCGTTGGGATTACGGATTTCTTGGGTCAAAACAAAGATCCAGGCTTTCGGTGACATCTTGGATGCTGCTGTCCTGTCTGTGTCTGTTTGTGGTGAGGATGTTGAGGTCGTGGATAGATTCACTTACCTTGGCAGTGATATTCATGTCTCCGCAGGTTGTGAGCCGGAGGTCAATAGACGTCTGGGTCGGGCCTGGGGAGTCATGGATTCACTGGATCATGGGGTGTGGCGCTGCCGGTACCTGTGCGGGAGGACGAAAGTCCGAGTCTTCAGGTCCTTGGTACTTCCAGTCTTGCTCTATGGGTGCGAGACTTGGACTTTGACCAAGGATCTGAGACGGAGACTTAATTCCTTTGGTACCAGGTCTCTTCGGAGAATCCTTGGTTATCGCTGGTCGGATTTTGTGTCCAACGAGCGGTTGCTGAGAGAGACTCGGATGAGATTTGTTACCTGCATAGTCCGTGAGCGTCAGCTGCGGCTGTATGGACATGTGGCTCGTTTTCCTGACGCTGATCCTGCTCACCAGATTCTCTCAGCGAGGGAGTCTCATGAGTGGAGGAGGCCAGTGGGCCGACCACGTGCCTCATGGTTGCAGCAGGTTGACCATCATCTCAAGGAGATGGGGATGGGCCTGGCATCTGCCTGGGGGATGGCCAGACGGAGGCCCCTGGAGTACCGGCGGAAAGTGGACGCGGCGACGCGCTGTTCTGGCACATGCTCCCATACCTGACCTGACCTGATCATGACAATTATCCTGGATGAGCCCTGGGTGATGGAGGCCCCAGGGTATGTGCCCTGGTTTCCCTTGCGTAAATCTGGTCCTGCCTCCGCCAGAGGCGTCGCCATCGGAACACTGTAAATCAGCCACATATCAAGGTGGGCACATGTGGGGCCAAACACTGACGCTCAACACTGTGCTTCCTCGTTCACTGGAATGGGGATGGAAGCTAACAGAACATGGGTGGCACCCAGACTGGACAACTCTGCCAGAGGCATTGAGGCTTGCTCTGAGCTCATTCACTGTGGGTGCAAGAAAGCATGCAGGGGTCTCTGCAAATTAAAGAGGAACGAGTTCTGGTGTGTGTGTGTGTGTGTGTGTGTGTGTGTGTGTGTGTGTGTGTGTGTGTGTGTGTGTGTGTGTGTGTGTGTGTGTGTGTGGGTGGCTGTGTGTGTGTGTGTGTGTGTGTGTGTGTGTGTGTGTGTGTGTGTCAAGGTGGCTGTCTGTGCACAATTATGAAACCTCTGACAGTGAGTGGAATTTTTGGCTGATAATACGATATGGTAAAGAATGGAACAGAATTAGTACATTAAAATAAATAGAAACAACAATTTGATAGCTCACTACATTGTTATGCCAAAGACAACCATGACTGTGAACAAGTGTTTTCTTTGAACTGAGCACATGGGATTTGTTTCTCTCACCTGTCATGACACAACTTTTTAAATACTTTCTGAGCTTCCAAATGGCAGACAAACTGCAAAACATTGTCACATCAATGGTAGACTGAACACAGCTTTTTATCACATGGATTGTTCAGATCGTGATGGAAGCATCAAGGTGTATCTTTTATGGTTTACTAACAATCAAAATCGTTCTCTTGTTTTTCACAAAATGGCCCCCATTTTGCATGTATGCGAATGAGATAATCATCGAATCAAAAGTTTTTTTTTTAAAAATCTTAATCGATTCCTCACGTCCCAAAACCATAGTCGAGCATTTTAAAACCACTCAAAAATGTTAATTAGAAGTGGAGATATGCCCAAAGAAATGTATTTGGCGATTTCATGGCGGCCATTTTGAAAATAGGAAGCCACGACCCCTTGAAAAGGCAAATTTCGTTGGGGGCCCACCTCTTGTCTTATTTAGCACCTGTCATAGCACATGTGTTCCAAATGTGATGTTTTTATCACAATCTGAACAATCTATGTGCTGAGAAGCTTGCTATTGACGTGCAGACATCGAAATGTTTCACTTGGTCATGACACCCTTTGTTTTCCCTCATGAGGGAGAGTACTTACGGTGTATACAATGTAAGGTCGCGGTATTTTACCGTATTCCCAGTCCCAGTTATGCACGAGGGACTTGATTAGCAATGATTTTATAACGTGTTCATTCAAATTTCCGCACTTCATTCATTTACAGCTAAAACCTGTTAGATGCCGGACAGACATCTCACATTTACAAGTGCATGATGTTTCCATCATATGAAGTTGAACGTACCTCGTAAATCTGGTCAAAAAGATGTTGTTACCTGAAGAGGTGTGGGCTCTGTATCTATGGAAACGCATGATATCCCGTGCTTTGTCATTACGACGCACAGTTGAAAATCCCTTCATGGATTCATGATTAAATAACTTTTAAATTATTTGGATATCTTTCATTAACCCCATGGTTTAGATTATATTCTGTGCACATTTATTAATTTGTCTGTAGCACTTGGCCTCTGGTTGCATCATTGTCAGGAGTGCAGCTGTGCTGCTGATGTAACACCCTTTACCGGTTAGGGCAAGAATTTCGAATTGAGCCAGGCTGCCGGTGACAATGGTCGACTGCTTGAGAAATGCTCGGTGTGGTCTTTAATGTCCATCACCAGCTGATCCTTGCAGACAGTTCCACAGCTCAACCGCCCCTCCAACGACGGTGCACTCATTGATGCAACACCCTGCCTAAGAAACACCAGGGTGACGGTTTATACTTGAGCCGGGAATCCAACCTCGACGAGACGCCTCAATGAGCCAGTACGCCACCTCTGAGCCCTCCTGCCAACCCTTTATTTATTGCACATTTGAAGAGCTCTTCCCTGCTTTGTTGATGTGAATCCACAACGTGGTCTTTGTTTTGGATCAACTCGACTATTTCATCCAGCCTGAAGTATATTTTTCTAACTTTCTTGAGTATCTATGGCTAATGGAAGAGATTCTCCATTTGTTGCAGCGTGTGGGACATGCACAATTATATTTTCATATGATTTTGCAAGCATTGGCAGGGACATTAGGAGACGATGGACGAATCATCGTAGAACATGGTATTTAAATCTGAGGTCCCAAAATAATTTGTTCTCTTGCAAATGGTAATGCCAAACAAGCTAACCCATGCAGTCGTGATAGTTGGGACAATGGTACTTTCAGTCAGAAGTTACACAGCATGCTGATGCGTTACTGCATACATCCCACAGAAAAGTTTCAAGTATACGTCAAATATCTTAAAGCAAAGATGTTACTAGTTTGGATAATGACTGCACATACTTTTGCTTCCTAGGGTTATTGTGGCCCCACAAACAGTGGCATCTGGTTTGCCCTGCGGTGATGATTTAGTAGGAGAGGTGTGGAGAGCCCGGAGATGGGCGAGCAGGCGTCGTATTCAGGCCGGGGCGAGATTGCTTTCCTCGGCCGCCCGCTGTGTAGTCGGCTGTCAGTTGGCTTGCCTTTTACGCAAAATAGGCTAGTAAAGGAATAAAACAATGTAAAAATTGACGCTTCTTTGTCTTATGGCACAAAGTTGCGCTGTTATGTTTAGAGGGCCAGCGGCACGCTTGCTTTGCATCTGCGCTCGAAGCCAGTTGGCCTGGAAAGTGTGATTTTCTTCCCAGTTGGCTGCTGCACATTGTGTGGGCATTCTGCAGCTCAATTAAGCTTAAAATGAAAGCTTGGCTTAATGTTTTCGTTATTGATGTTGAAGAAAGCTCGAGATATTCTTGCCTTTTTGTTTGCATGCCAAAGATAATCTGTCAAAACATTTTCACCCCTGATCTTACATTTACGGTGAATGGCTTCAGATCTTTTAACAATGTCATTTGCATATTTGCTGCACATAGTGTGTGTGTGTGTGTGTGTGTGTGTGTGTGTGTGTGTGTGTGTGTGTGTGTGTGTGTGTGTGTGTGTGTGTGTGTGTGTGTGTGTGTGTGTGTGTGTGTGTGTGTGTGTGTGTGTGTGTGCGTGTATACAGTATATATATATATATATATATATATATATATATATATATATATATATATATATGTACACACACACACACACACACACACACACACACACACACACACAGTGAGCAACGAAGAGATGACTTTTTTGTGTTCATGTCGTATACTTTTATTAGATCAAAATATTTAACACCGTGTTGGGATCAGTGAAAGAAGTCCGTTTTTATCTTTCGATGAATCGATATCCTGGGAATTCCAAATTGCTGACATGATTTTAGAGTTGATCTTGTTGGGCTTCTTGTCATTGCAACATGAAGTGCTTCAATATTTTTGTAGTCCGTACTGATGATTGGCAGGGCCTTTTTTGATTCAAGCACAGTTCCATTTTCTTTAAATTGCCTGTGTAACCTCCAAGTTGTGTTCCTGCATGGTGGCAACGTTGCCCCCAAAGTGTGTCCTAAAATGCCAAGCTGCACTTGAGTCACATTTTTGAGTTCTGAATCCAGTTGCAAGACTTTACGTTATTGCTCTATAGTCAAACAACTCTTGTCACCCATGTCTGATGATGTGGTGAAAGTTTTATTTCCAGACAGTACTTTCTTGTTTTCAACCAATATATTCTTCGAACATCAATTTACAGGTCACCTGCAGTGAAAAAAATACCATCATCTTTTCATGGCCCACTGTGTGTGTGTGTGTGTGTGTGTGTGTGTGTGTGTGTGTGTGTGTGTGTGTGTGTGTGTGTGTGTGTGTGTGTGTGTGTGTGTGTGTGTGTGTGTGTGTGTGTGTGTGTATGTGTATGTGTATATATCGCCCATCAAACACAATTTTATACATATATATTTATTTATGTATATTGTCGGATCCCACTTTTCGCGGAGAATACTTTCATGCTAAATGCCGCGAATGTTGGGGAATTGTTTCAATGGAAAATTGGGGATAGGTTCCCGGTGGTGTGATTCACAAGGGGAAATCAAAAATCCTGTGAATACAAGCATGAAGAACTGCGAATAAGCTCGCAAAAAGCCATGAATACGCCTGCAAAAAAACTACGAATTCGCCTGCAAAAACGAGAAAAAACGCGAATCCGCCCGCAAGAATACGCAAAAGACAAAAAAAAAAACCACCAATACGCCCGCAAAAATTGCGAATAAGCACGGATAAAACTGCAAAAACGAGAAAAAAAGTAAAACTACGAATACGCGAAGCACATGGCTGCAAATGTAGAAGCAGGACGCCTTTCATCAACTTCGAATATGTGGGGTCCGAATCTGCAAATCTCAGGAGTTGCTTCTGCCTGGCCACTCTCCCATAAAGCCTCAATTTGTGAAGTGCTGCAGAGACTGTTGGCCTTCCAGCCTGTTCTTCCATCTCAGCCAAGGAACTCTGTAGTTCTGTCAGAGTGGTTATTGGGTTCTCGGTCACCTCCCTGACCGAGGTCCTTCTTGCCCAGCTGCTCAGTTTGGTCGGACGGTTAGCTTGAGGAAGAGTCTGGGTCGTTCCATATTCTTTCTATTTCTTTATGATGGAGCTCACTGTTCTCTTGGGAACATTTTTCACACTCCAGAAAGTGTTTTATACCCTACCCCAGATCTATTCCTGCACACAGTTCTATTTCGGAGTTATACGGACAGTTCCTTGGACCTCATGGTAGAGTTTCTGCTCTGACATGCACTGTGAACTGTGGGACATTGTATGGAGAGGTGTGTTTCTTTTCTAATCATATCCAATCAATTGAATTGCCACAGGTGGACTCCATTGAAGTTGCACAGACATCTCAAGGATGATCAAAATAAATGGGATGCACCTGCCTTAATCAAAAAAATCGAAAAAATATGAAAAAACAATTATATACAAAAAAAAAAAATTTCTATTTTTTTTCCACATGAAAAATATATTTTAAATAGTGAGTTTTGGAGGCAAAAAAAAAATTGGAAAAAAAAAAGAAAAAAATGGATTTTAAATCTTGAGTTTTGGAGTAAAAATAGGAGAAAAGACATTTTAACGAGCCAGTTTTGGAACAAAAATAAATGCAAAAAAGTCAGTTTTGTTCTGGTGTATGACAGCTTGACTGCCAAGTAGCTATCATTTCTTAGAAGTACAGCTGGGCCTCTTTACCAGTGCCCTGGTACTCATTTTTCCAACCTCAGAAGGATGACAGGCTGAGTCAACCACACTTTGTGTTAATTTAGCAGCCAACAGAGTTTGAACTCAGGTCCAAAGGATCCAAAGCCAGCCACTCTAACCATTAAGCCAACATCAGGCTCTAAAAAACAGTGAAAATAGATTTTATATTTGCAGTTTTGAACAAAAACAAAAAAGGGAAATAAATAGCAGAAAAAAATATTTTAAATCGGCAGTTTTTGAACAAAACAAATATAGAAAAATAGCAACCACTTCGGTGTTAAAAAAAAAAACATACACTCTTAGCTCTTGTTCGAGTCTTGACATTGTATATTCAAAAAAAAGTGTCGAAAAATAGTTTTAAAATCTGGTGTAAAAAAGAAAGTCTAGGAAAATAGTGAAAAAACAATAACCACTTTGCTGAAAAAAAAACAATGTACAGAAAAATAGCAAGAATATAGCAGCAAATCTGGTGTAAAAAACAGTCCAGGAAAATAGTGAAAAAATAGGAAAGGAAACCTATCTTTTTGCTATTTATGGGAAAATAGTTTTTAAATAGCACTGATATTCCAAAAAGAAAATAAAAATTGCCAAACAATGGGGGAAAAAATATTTTTTATACTTGCTGCAAATATACAAGGGTGAGCTCAATTTAGAGTGTCATCGCAAAGGGGTTGAATACTTATTGACGCAAGACATTTTAACTTTTCATTTGTTTTAAAATTTGGAAAAAAAAATATCTAAAAAAATCAAAAAATTCCACTTTCACATGATGTGGTATTATCTGTAGATCAGTGACAAGAAATCTCAATTTTATCCATTTTAAATTCAGACCGGAACACAACAAAATGGGAAAAGACGAGGGATGTGAATACTTTCTGAAGGCACTGCAATATATGTATATATATATATATATATATATATATATATATATATATATATATATATATATATATATATATATATATATATATATATATATATATATATATATATTTATATACATATATAGACACACACACACATACACATATATATGTATATATATATATACATACATATATGTATTTCAATGTGGGTGTAATAAAGCATGCAAGAGTCTCTGCAAATGCAAGAGGAATGAGCTCAGCTGCACTGAGCTGGGTGTGTCTCAAGGAGGCTGTCAGTGCACAATAAGAAACCTCTGACATTGAGTGGAATTTGTGGCTGATAAATAAAATATGGTAAAGAATGGAACAGAATATATATTTATTAATTTAAGCAAAGAAATGCACAGTGTGGATTTTGGGATTTTCTGTGCTATAACAATTAATCTTTGTAAAAACATGAAGAAAAATTTCCATAAACTATATGTATATTGAAAGAGCTTCCAGTGCTTAAGATTGTGTATCTTAGCAATAGTTATTTCCATTGTGCATGTTTAGTGTAAGCATGAAGTGATTTGCATGTCAGGTCAGGTATGGGAGCATGTGCCAGAACAGCGCGTCGCTGCGTCCACTTTCCGCCGGTACTCCAGGGGCCTCCGTCTGGCCATCCCCCAGACAGATGCCAGCCCATCCCCATCTCCTTGAGATGATGGTCAACCTGTTGCAACCATGAGGCACGTGGTCGGCCCACTGGCCTCCTCCACTCATGAGACTCCCTCGCTGAGAGAATCTGGTGAGCAGGATCAGCGTCAGGAAAACTAGCCACATGTCCATACAGCCGCAACTGACGCTCACGGACTATGCAGGTAACAAATCTCATCCGAGTCTCTCTCAGCAACCGCTCGTTGGACACAAAATCCGACCAGCGATAGCCAAGGATTCTCCGAAGAGACCTGGTACCAAAGGAATCAAGTCTCCGTCTCAGATCCATGGTCGAGTCCAAGTCTCGCACGCATAGAGCAAGACTGGAAGTACCAAGGACCTGAAGACTTGGACTTTCGTCCTCCCGCACAGGTACCGGCAGCGCCACTCCCCATGAACCAGTGAATCCATGACTTCCCAGGCCCGACCCAGACGTCTATTGACCTCTGACTCGCAGCCAGCAGAGACATGAATATCACTGCCAAGGTAAGTGAATCTCTCCACGACCTCAACATCCTCACCACAAACAGACACAGACAGGACAGCAGCATCCAAGATGTCACCGAAAGCCTGGATCTTATTTTTGACCCAAGAAACCCGTAATCCCAACGGCTCCGACTCCTCATTCAGCACCTCGAGGGCCCCCAAGAGGATGTCTAAAGTCTCCGCAAAGATGACTGCATCATCTGCAAAATCAAGGTCCGAGATCTTGACATTCCCAAACGATGCACCGCAACTTGATCTCTCCGACATCCTCCCTAAAATCCAGTCCATACAAGTGCTGAAAAGTGTGGGGGCAAGTACACATCCCTGACGAACTCCAGTAACAACTGGAAATAAGTCAGAGATGGTACCACCACACTTCACAGCACTCTCAGTACCAGAGTAGAGTTCAGACATCAGATCGATCAGTTTTGGTGGCACCCCACGAAGACCAAGAATCCTCCAGAGGACATCCCGATTCACTGAATCGAACGCTTTGCAGAGATCAACATAGGCTGCCAGCAGCCCCTGCCGAAACTCTCGTCTGCGTTCGGTGAGGACACGAAGTGCAAGGATACGGTCAATCGTTGACCTCTTTGGTGTAAAGCCTGACTGCTCTGGACGCTGGTGCTCAAGCAGATGGTGGCGAACCCTATCGAGAATTATCCGAGCAAAGACCTTGCCTGGCACTGGAAGCGGCGTCACCCCTCGGTAGTTGTTGCAGTCTTGGCGATCACCCTTCCCTTTCCAGAGAGGGACAACAAGGCCCCTCTTCCAGTCAGTTGGGATGATGCCTGTGTTCCAGGCAGAGCACAAAACTGCATGCAACGACACGAGTGCAGCATTTCCACCAGCCTTGAGAAGTTCGGCATGGATGCCACAGATCCCTGGAGCTTTGCCCCGTTTCAACTGGTTCACCGCAGATTGTGTTTCCACAAGCGAACGTGGACCACAGTTGATTGGAGGATCAGCAACAGTTAATGTAACACCCCTGGCGTCCAACTTGACAGCTGGTGGATCAGCCTGGTACAACAGCTCAATGTAACCGGCCAAGCGGGTCTTTACTTCGGACTCCTCTGTCAAGAGCCTTCCACCCTCTGCTCGAACTGCACTACACCGAGGGATGGGCTTGGATGAACGCAATGCGCATATTCCCCTGTAAGCAGGACGAGAATCCCTTGACCACAGGTGATGCTCTACCCCATCATAGATTCCTCGCACATAGGCCTTCTTGTCCACCCTTAGCGCACGTACAGTTTTACGCCTCAGCTCCCTGAACAGCTCAGCTCTGCCATTCTGCCTGGCCCTGCGACTCTGGTCAATGGTATCCAGTGTCCCTTGAGAGACAAAATTCTTCTTTGCCCTGCGGTGAGCTCCAAGGCATCCACCGGCAACATCATGGACGGTGGTCTTGAAGGCGCTCCACAACTCTTCAGGACCCCCCAAAGCACCCAGACCCCCCAAGTGTTCACTCAGCCTGTTCGCAAACTCCTCAGCTACTCTCTCATCCCTGAGCTTGGCAACATCCAGCCTAGGCTGGGATAGTACCATTCTCCAGGATTTAAGGTGCAGCTTTAGAGTTGCTACAACAAGCCTGTGGTCAGTATTTAGGAACTGAGCACTCCGGTAGACCCTGCAGTTCTGGATCATCCTCCAACAACCGTCAATGAGGACATGGTCAATCTCCTTTGCCACACCGCCAGCGTTGGAATACCAAGTCCAGCGATGAGCTTGTGGGCGCTGAAACCATGAACCAGCCACCCTAAGTCCATGACTTCTTGCAAAGTCAAGGAACTTAGTGCTATTCTGGTTCATACTTCCTGACCCATGGGGACCAACACACACCTCATAACCATCCCTATCAGTTCTAGTCGATGCATTGAAATCCCCCAAGACTAGAAGTGTATCTCGTCTGGGGCACTGATCAACCACAGACTCGAGTGTGGCGTAGAATGCATCCTTCACGGTGAGATCACTCGCCTCAGTCGGAGCATAAACAGAGACCAGGGAAATGACACCTAAGGAGTGACGAATCCTTAATCTCATAATACGCTCGTTGACCGGTGTTACCTCAATTATCATTGGGGTCAGCTTATTGGACACAGCTACAGCAACTCCTTGGGTATGGTAACCATCAGAGCGACCAGACCAATAGTAGGTGTAATCACCCACCATTATCTCGCCGCAATCCGGTCTCCGAACCTCAGAGAGAGCTGCAATCCTGATGTCCAAACGCTTGAGCTCGGATGCTAACAGAGACAGGTGATCATCCTCTCTTAGGGATAGGACATTCCAGGCACCCACCCGAAGGGACCGCCTCAGGTTAACCCAAGGAGACCGCCGTCTGGTGGACGACACCTCAGCACCACTCCGACACACTCTCCCGCAATCTGACCCAGGGATGTTACCCCGTGGTTTCCCTCCTATCATCAAAGATTGGGGGTCCCGAAGACTTTGCCCCAATCCCGTCATCCGGTGAGCTGCCCTGCGAAGGGAAGCTGCACAGGAGGTACTCCCACGGAGTGGGTTTTCAGATTTTTTTGCGTTTTTGCGTTTTGCGGAATGAAGGGTTTTACGGTGGCCGGAGTGCAAATCCTGCCACCAACCCCCGAATAAGAAGTGACCCAACTGCAGGAGGACGTCCGCAGACACAGTTGGGCACTAGATATGGATGGCCGTTGGCTCACAAGGAGCTCCTCCACCCTTTGACAGGTTTTGTTTTTAATCCTGCTGGGTGTCCATATCCAAACACCCTCCTCACCAGAAAACCTGGTGGGGGAGACGGTTTAGTCGCCGCCAACCCGACCATGGAACAGGTTAGTACAGGTTTACATGGTACCTGTAGCAGGTCACAGATCGAACCTGACCTGACAGTATTTGCATGTGATCGAGGATTATGCATCAATATTTGTATAGAAAGCCGTCGTCTTCCCTCACTTATGTTTTTGTCAAAAACCACTTTTCCCTTAAATCCAGTTTTTAATGTTCTTTCCTTTGTGATCTGTCCTAAATGTACTTTTATCGGGGAGATTCGGCCTCACAAAGGCACAAGTTTTTGCACCAAGGTGCAGGTTTTGGTGCAGAGGATGCTCTGGCCATCTTCGCCGAATATTTGAGAGGCATTGAGGAGGGGTTCCCCTTGATTAACAGCTGAACCGCCAATTGGGGCAGAGCAGACAGGGCGGGGTTTTCTAAACAAGACGAGACATTGTAAGGGCCCATAAAATCCTGCGTGTGCATGCAGCCGGGGTTCTTCTCTTCTTTGGCTTGTGGTTCCTTGCACCCGTTCTGTTTCAGTGTTTGTTCACTGTCAGTCCAGCTCAGGTCCCTTCAACTGTTGGCCAGAAAGGATTGGAGCTGAAGTCAGACGGAGCCAGAAAGAGCGCTGAGGTCCCGACCTACTGCCGCAGAGACGCCAGTTCAATTCCCATCATTTAAGCCACTCTGCGGTTCATGCATTGGGACTGGCTCGGGTTAGTCACGTGACACACACCTGGGTCGATTTTGTCTCGGCCAGTGAAGGTCGAGGCTGTCTATTTTTGTCTAGTCGAGGCAACTGGTATTACATTGTCTTGTCGATTTCATCCTGGTCTTTCTCCTGTGTTGTGATTGAGGGCAAATATGGCTTAGGTTGAGAAGGCCCTTCTGTATTTTTGATACCCGTGGCACGTATTTCTTCTTAAATATAACTGTTGTATGAAATGTTCCCATGTTTCCTGTTTTCCCTTCCCCATTTGTCTAATACATAAATTAATTCACCGGGTCGCCTTTGGGTTATTTGAGTTAACATCATCAGAAAAACAATTCAGTTTTACCAGTTCTCTGAAAGACATATTTGGCAGGACGATTTTCAGCAATTTCAAACTCTTGCCCATCGAGAGTGACGAACAGCCCTGGTCGCCATTTTGTATAGCTCGTTGTGGAGGAGGATTCTGGCGTGTTGCTCGATCGACCCCGAACATATCAATTTGAGGTGGGTTGAGGTGCACATTGGCCCTCAATCTGGCTCGGTGCGTCTTGGCCAATTGTCCGACGCGACCACCATAGCCATGTATATATTTTATATTTATTTGTTTGTTCCTTAAACGTTTCCAAATCAGGTCAGGTCAGGTATGGGAGCATGTGCCAGAACAGCGCGTCGCTGCGTCCACTTTCCGCCGGTACTCCAGGGGCCTCCGTCTGGCCATCCCCCAGGCAGATGCCAGGCCCATCCCCATCTCCTTGAGATGATGGTCAACCTGCTGCAACCATGAGGCACGTGGTCGGCCCACTGGCCTCCTCCACTCATGAGACTCCCTCGCTGAGAGAATCTGGTGAGCAGGATCAGCGTCAGGAAAACGAGCCACATGTCCATACAACCGCAGCTGACGCTCACGGACTATGCAGGTAACAAATCTCATCCGAGTCTCTCTCAGCAACCGCTCGTTGGACACAAAATCCCACCAGCGATAGCCAAGGATTCTCCGAAGAGACCTGGTACCAAAGGAATTAAGTCTCCGTCTCAGATCCTTGGTCAAAGTCCAAGTCTCGCACCCATAGAGCAAGACTGGAAGTACCAAGGACCTGAAGACTCGGACTTTCGTCCTCCCGCACAGGTACGGCAGCGCCACACCCCATGATCCAGTGAATCCATGACTCCCCAGGCCCGACCCAGACGTCTATTGACCTCCGGCTCACAACCTGCGGAGACATGAATATCACTGCCAAGGTAAGTGAATCTATCCACGACCTCAACATCCTCACCACAAACAGACACAGACAGGACAGCAGCATCCAAGATGTCACCGAAAGCCTGGATCTTTGTTTTGACCCAAGAAATCCGTAATCCCAACGGCTCCGACTCCTCATTCAGCACCTCGAGGGCCCCCAAGAGGATGTCTAAAGTCTCCGCAAAGATGACTGCATCATCTGCAAAATCAAGGTCCGAGATCTTGACATTGCCAAACGATGCACCGCAACTTGATCTCTCCGACATCCTCCCAAAAATCCAGTCCATACAAGTGCTGAAAAGTGTGGGGGCAAGTACACATCCCTGACGAACTCCAGTAACAACTGGAAATAAGTCAGAGGCGGTACCACCACACTTCACAGCACTCTCAGTACCAGAGTAGAGTTCAGACATAAGATCGATCAGTTTCGGTGGCACCCCACGAAGACCAAGAATCCTCCAGAGGACATCCCGATTCACTGAATCGAACGCTTTACAGAGATCAACATAGGCTGCAAGCAGCCCCTGCCGAAACTCTCGTCTGCGTTCGGTGAGGACACGAAGTGCAAGGGTACGGTCAATCGTTGACCTCTTTGGTGTAAAGCCTGACTGCTCTGGACGCTGGTGCTCAAGCAGATGGTGGCGAACCCTATCAAGAATTATCCGAGCAAAGACCTTGCCCGGCACTGAGAGCAGCGTCACCCCTCGGTAGTTGTTGCAGTCTTGGCGATCACCCTTCCCTTTCCAGAGAGGGACAACAAGGCCCCTCTTCCAGTCAGTTGGGATGATGCCTGTGTTCCAGGCAGAGCACAAAACTGCATGCAACGACGCGAGTGCAGCATTTCCACCAGCCTTGAGAAGTTCGGCATGGATGCCACAGATCCCTGGAGCTTTGCCCCGTTTCAACTGGTTCACCGCAGCCCGTGTTTCCACAAGCGATGGTGGACCACAGTTGATTCGAGGGTCAGCAACAGGGATTGTAACACCCTTGACGTCCAACTCGACAGCTGGGGGATCAGCCTGGTACAACCGCTCAAAGTAACCGGCCCAGCGGGCCTTCACTTCAGACTCCTCTGTCAAGAGCCTACCACTCTCTGCTCGAACTGCAGTGCTCCGAGGGATGGGCTTGGATGAACGTAATGCGCGAATTCCCCTGTAAGCGGGACGAGAATCACCTGTCCATAGGTGATGCTCTACCCCCTCACAGATTCCTCGCACATAGGCCTCCTTGTCCACCCTCAGTGCACGTACAGTTTTACGCCTCAGCTCCCTGAACAGCTCAGCTCTGCCATTCAGCCTGGCCCTGCGACTCTGGTCAATGGTATCCAGTGTCCCTTGAGAGACAAAATTCTTCTTTGCCCTGCTGTGAACTCCAAGGCATCCACCGGCAACATCAAGGACGGTGGTCTTGAAGGTGCTCCACAACTCTTCAGGACCCCCCAAAGCACCCAGACCCCCCAAGTGTCCACTCAGCCTGTTCGCAAACTCCTCAGCTACTCTCTCATCCCTGAGCTTGGCAACATCCAGCCTAGGCTGGGATGGTACCATTCTCCAGGATTTAAGGTGCAGCTTTAGAGTTGCTACAACAAGCCTGTGGTCAGTATTGAGGAACTGAGCACTCCGGTAGACCCTGCAGTTCTGGATCATCCTCCAACGACCGTCAATGAGGACATGGTCAATCTCCTTTGCCACACCGCCAGCGTTGGAATACCAAGTCCAGCGATGAGCTTGCGGGCGCTGAAACCATGAACCAGCCACTCCTAAGTCCATGACTTCTTGCAAAGTCAAGGAACTTAGTGCTATTCTGGTTCATAGTTCTCTGACCCATGGGGACCAACACACACCTCATAACCATCCCTATCAGTTCCAGTCGATGCATTGAAATCCCCAAGACTAGAAGTGTATCTCGTCTGGGGCACTGATCAACCACAGACTCGAGTGTGGCGTAGAATGTGTCCTTCACGGTAAGATCACTCGCCTCAGTCGGAGCATAAATAGAGACCAGGGAAATGACACCTAAGGAGTGACGAATCCTTAATCTCATAATACGCTCGTTGACCGGTGTTACCTCAATTATCATTGGGGTCAGCTTATTGGACACAGCTACAGCAACTCCTTGGGTATGGTAACCATCAGAGCGACCAGACCAATAGTAGGTGTAACCACCCACCATTATCTCGCCGCAATCCGGTCTCCGAACCTCAGAGAGAGCTGCAATCCCGATGTCCAAACGCTTGAGCTCAGATGATAACAGAGACAGGTGATCATCCTCTCTTAGGGATAGGACATTCCAGGCACCCACCCGAAGGGACCGCCTCAGGTTAACCCAAGGAGACCGCCGTCTGGTGGACGACACCTCAGCACCACTCCGACACACTCTCCCGCAATCTGACCCAGGGATGTTACCCCGTGGTTTCCCTCCTATCATCAAAGATTGGGGGTCCCGAAGGCTTTGCCCCAAGCCCATCATCCGGTGAGCTGCCCTGCGAAGGGAAGCTGCACAGGACGTACTCCCACGGAGTGGGTTTTCAGATTTTTTTGCGTTTTTGCGTTTTGCGGAATGAAGCGTTTTACGGTGGCTGGAGTGCAAATCCTGCCACCAACCTCCTAATAAGAAGTAACCCAACTGCAGGAGGACGTCCGCAGACACAGTTGGGCACTAGATATGGATGGCCGTTGGCTCACAAGGAGCTCCTCCGCCCTTTGACAGGTTTTGTTTTTAATCCTGCTGGGTGTCCATATCCAAACACCCTCCTCACCAGAAAACCTGGTGGGGGAGACGGTTTAGTCGCCGACAACCCGACCATGGAACAGGTTAGTACAGGTTTACATGGTACCTGTAGCAGGTCACAGATCGAACCTGACCTGACGTTTCCAAATCCCTGGGTCAATTTCCCAAAAATTTCCTATCCTGCATTATTCTCACATGTAGATCAACGTCACAATGAAAACTTTAAATTCTTAATCAAATTGATCTTAAACATGAAGCAATGGTGGTTTGGGTGATTGAACTTCGTATGTCAGGTGCCCCTCTCGGCGGGGAAATTGGCAGAGCTTGGCTGACACCTCCTGTTCAAAGGTCGATGTGCACTGTGGGAATCAAACCAGTTGTATTTAAATGTTTATTTTCCATTTGCAGAATGGAAATTAACATAAATAGGGTCCACAGTCTCCACGGGACTACACCGAGTGTAATGAATGTCTTCCTATCATTTGCAACCTCAAACGAGGAAATGAGACCATTTGGCCCATCACTACTGTGTTGCACTCTTGAGTTGCTTATTTGCTGCTGTTGTAAAACGTTCATTTCTGGGCTCGGACGTTTTTTTTTTTTCTTTCCGGTCGTTTCTTTCCCTCGCCATTTCTTCTTCGTAGTTAGTGATGCGCCATCTTTGAATGATCATAAGTGGGTTCAAATCAAACACTGATACGAATGCTTAAATATCCCGATCTTGATCGTGTGACCCAACTTGTACCTTAATATAACCTTTGGTATCCGCTTTCAATGTGCTCGTTGCAAGATTTTACCTGTTTTGAGTAATTTTTAATTGGAAAGTCTCATATATATGTTTATATATATATATATATATATATATATATATATATATATATATATATATATATATATATATGTATATATATATATATATATATATATATATATATATATATATATATATATATATATATATATATATATATATATATATATATGCAGCTGCAGTGTGTAGCTGTTTTCTTAACAGCGAAGGTCGAGGCTCATGGAAGAGTGAGGTAACGCTGGGTAAAAGGCAAACAAACTGCTAGAGGGACTACAAATGGACACCATTATCAAGGGAATGAATGAACATTTAAAGGGGATAGAAAGGAGGGGTGGAAACACTGCAACCTATCGGTAACCGCGTTAGATAGGGTTAATTGGGGTAGGATAGATTGCAGCTCGGGGTGGAGAATTGATGGAGAATTCCTCTTCTTTCGAATTACAGGACATAGGTGGATAGAAAACAAATTAAATGTGTTATCAAGTTTGGATAAGCGTTTGACCATTTCAGGATCGGTGTGGTGAATGCTCTTTAAGTTGCCTTTGAAGGATCTTGTTGAAGGATTTGTGTGTGATGTCTTTTTTTCGGGTGCACTGCAGTCTCACATCAAACTGTCGTTGACCTTCCATTTGCAGAATAGGTGATCATATTTTCCATGGAGTGTCCAGATTCTGTTTGAGGAAGACCAAATCTGTTTTGTGAGCTCGACTCCTGTTTGTGGTGTGGCCATATAGGTTGGTGATGATCAATTCCCATGGCATGTTGGCTTTTTTTTTACATATCTCTTTCTATTGCGATTCTGTGGGCTTGTCTCAGTTAATAAAGAGACTTCAATGTAGTTCCAGAATGTCTTCCTGGATTTCAACCCGATTTTTGCTGGATTATCTGACGTCACAGTTCATCGAGAAGCCACAATTTTCAATGGCCTTTCAATATTTGTGCACACATGCCATATATGTGGTGGTACGATGGTGTTTAGGATAGGGAGCCAAGGTTACAGTGTGCTCCTTGGGGGTCCCAAAGATCATCAACGTTGCAACCTTCAGCTGGATGTCCACCAGTTTCACTTGTGTGCTTCTGGGTCAGACCAGGGCACGGTATTTTGCCGCATAGAAGACCAGCACGATTGAGGCCGTGTTAAAGCGTGACGGTGTTCGCGATCCACATTGGACCTGCAAGCTTCTTTCTGCGTGAGGTTAATCCGTGAAGTTGTCTTTGATGCCACATTCTGATGGTGTTCGGGAACGTGAGACTACTGCTGATAGTTACCCCAAGATATTCGAGGAACCTCCTACGTTGCAGTTGTAGGCCACAAAAGTAGACTTTAAGCTTCTGGTTAGCGAGGCTGTTGTTAAAGTGGAACATGTGTTCTACTTACTTTTGAAGTCCTAGAGGAAAAGTCTGATTCAACAGCCCCAGGAAGGTATTTGCATAAACAGGAGAAAAGAGGAACATAAGAGTGAAGTTGTATGGAAAACATGGATTTGGATAATTTAACAAGAAGGTTACTAGAAGAAAGTGTGTCCTGGAGAAACTCTTGAGGTTCGGATGGCTGAGGATGTGGAGGGAGTTGGACCAGAGGTGAGGCGGTAAATAACAGAGAGGCTATATGGTATTTTCTGTGGTATTATATAGAAAAAATATATCATTTTCTTTATCAAGTGAAATATATCATTTTATCAATATCAAGAGCTGGCAGGATAGCTTAGGTGTACCCACACTCGCCTCTGAGCTGTCACGCCTGGGTTTGAATATCGATCCAGATATAAATTGTCAACCTGGTGTTCCGCAGGCATTGCGAGGCATCAATGTATGTTATGTTCCATCCCTCGGATGGACGTTAAACCAGGTATCTCGTTTACTAACATTCGTTGGTGGACGTTAAACATCCAACGGTGTCCTTGGCAAAGAGTGTGCGAGCGATTACCGGCACCCTGATCAAAATTGCAGAATCCTGCCCTCATCGACAGGGGCCGATGCAAAGTTTGAACAAAATTGCTCATTCTCTAACGTAGTGAGTGTATTCAGGGAAACCTTTCGCAAAATACAAAGTTTGTTTTATTTTTCGATTTTGCAAAGTTTTACAAAAAGGAAGGTGATGGAGCAATGCAAGTGGGCACGAAAAGTGATAAATAATTGGATAATTCCACCAGAATGGGTAGCCACAGCTACTACATAAACATTCTACCAAATTGCATTGCATGTTATGCACCGTAAGATGTTTTACTTCACAAAGAGCTTCATACCCTTGTCCCCCACCATATAATTATGATCCATCCATCCATTGGGACCATACTCTGTGCAGTGTTGGTGCTGCCGAATCAGTCTCCTTGGCTATTGGGCACAATCCTGGATGGGTCGCCACTCCGACACAGGATACCAGCAAGCTGGCACTCATTTTGCCAACCTCGGAAGGATGACAGGCAGAGTCAACCCCACCTGGTATTAATTAAACAGCCGACTGGAATTTGAGCTCAGGATCCAAGGATCCCCAGCCCACCACCCTAACCAGTAAGCCAACACCAGGCATATGTAGTTATTGAAATCACTGCAATGAGGCACATCACTTGATACAGGAAGGAGGTGGTTGCACCTTTTCCGAGACAGGTTTCCACAACCTTTCACAAAAGACCTTATTTGCAGCAATAAATGAGCAGAGCATTGAAGCTTGTATTCTGTCAACATGTATGAATAATAATGTCCATTCTTTCTTTTTATAAATGTGCATGAGAGGCAATCAAAATGATTACTTCCTTTTAACCTTGTTCTTCAGTTTCACGCCTCCCCTCTCCTCTCCCCTACTAGTTCGTCCCGACCCTTCTTTTCATCCTATTTGTTCTCTTCTTCAGCATGCGCCTCTTATTGCTGCCCTCTGTTGATAGCTTCAGGCATTTTTGTTAATGTTACACACAGATGCAACATACGCAACCCCCTCCCCCAAGCGCTGCCCTCTCAGCTCCCGTAACGTACCACCCGCCTGCACGCCTCACACTCACGCAGGGCGTGTGGGAGCAGTAATAGTTTATCGTAATCAAACCTATTATGGCTGGCCTGGTTTGTCCCGCGCTCACGGCAATCTCGGCTCATCTGCTCAACAACACCCCTCGTCTGCTCTCCGCAGCCCACCCCTTCTGCTTCTCGCTTCATTCCAATCAATGAGGTGGTGATTTCTTTCCACAATTGGCTGTTTTGTTCATAGCCACAGTACATGTGCCTTTTTTTTTTTCCATTTCTTTCTTGGAACACTGTCCACCACTCGTAATGCCTCAATGGTCCTTTGACAGTAAACTTTGAATTTTGCTCGTTTTGGTCTTTGTCATCAGTTTTGCAGACTTAGTCTTTTTAATCAAGCCCTGCTCGGTGACAACACAGGATGTTTGATGGGGAATAAGTGGAAGCTCAATTAATTCGGCTTCACATGTAATTCCACATTACTATGAAGCTCCTTCCTCAAGAACCACTTGCATGCCCGCAACTGCTCCGATGTACTGCAGAGTGAAAACGATGTTCGAGCAACTTCCGCTGAACGTTGATACCGTTAGGCGAGTGATCGTGGAAATTGGAGACGACGTCACGAAGCCAGACCTGCCTTTCTTGCGGTCAATTTTTTTTTTCCCGAATTTCCTTGTTTTCCTTCAAAATAAACTTGATCTTTCTTCATGTAGGCCTGAAATAAATATTCTGAAATGAACCCTTAAAGGCCGTTTTGCCTATTGATTTTTTTTTTCTGTTTTTTCATGATGTGTGATCGTATGCTAAAAGGTTTAAAGTAAGGACGAAGGGAATATAAATATATATATATATATATATATATATATATATATATATATATATATATATATATATATATATATTTTGTGGATCTCAGGATGCATTAAATTCATCCATCATTTCTCATTCCTTCATTCCAGTTAACCACTCCAACCGGCAACGACATTCGAGGCTAAATGATGCTCACACAGCCGTGACTGCGGGTAGGAATTGAAGTTCCAATGGCGAGGTGTTGTGATAAGAAATGTAAGCTGGAGATAAATCAAAATACTGGCTGGTAAATGTATGAATATCGTCATAGGACGGACTCTGTGCATGATCAGCACCGATGATGGGAAGAACGGTGCGTGTCAGCCACATTGTACAATAGACGGGACATTAACTTGGCCTTGAGTTGTTTAACCTCCAAAATGGCCTCCTTGCACTGGGCTCATCAGGGAAGCATTTGATAATCGGCCATTTGAATGCATGAAAGGGCTAGCCCCATGCCAAGAAGCGTTATTGCATAGGTTTGTGCTATAGGTGTTTCATCTAGCCCTGACTCTCATGCTCATTACAACATGTGTGCTAACTGTTTGTCTTCATGATGGACTCTTCACCGCAGTGCAAGCATAATGTTTTTCATCATTTCTTCTCTTGTTTTGGGGGTTTTGTTATTACTACCTCATGATTGTGTTCTGTGATTTTCACAATTATCATTTCCACTAGCCTTTCCTTTTTATTATTATGATTGTTATTATTGTTGTTATTATTCTACTTTTTCAATGCTGTGGAATTATTATCGCCTGCGTAAAAATTGTGAGTTTGACTGGCACTGTATTTTGCTCACCACAGGTGTAAACTATATCCGATTGCAGTCTGGATTATTTAGATGATATATTTTAATGAAAACAATTGTTTTTCTCAAGAAAAAAAAAAAATATATATATATATATATATATATATATATATATATATATATATGTATATATATATATATGTATATATATATATATATATATATATATATATATATATATATATATATATATATATATATATGTATATATATATATATATATGTATATATATATATATATATATATGTATATATATATATATATGTATATATATATATATATATGTATATATATATATATATATATATGTATATATATGTATATATATATATATATATATATATATATATATATATATATATATATATGTATATATATATATATATATGTATATATATGTATATATATATATATATATGTATATATATATGTATATATATATATATATATGTATATATATATATATATGTATATATATATATGTATATATATATATATATGTATATATATATATGTATATATATATATATGTATATATATATATGTATATATATATATGTATATATATATATGTATATATATATATGTATATATATATATATGTATATATATATATATATATATATATATATATATATATATACACCTCTTTCTCACCACTCCTGACTCATTCACTGATATAAATGCTTAGTACTTTCTCAGTGGACTAGAAAGCTGAAATGTCACACACTGATGCAACTTGAAACCAATATTCCTGGGAAAAAATCATAACACCGGCAGAAAATCTCCATAAACAAAAATATCTGAAAATAAGTCGGTCTGTGCAGCCTCGGTCTGCTCACTGTGGATCACGTGATCCAAGCCAATATAGCTTACAACTGAACCTTTTTCGAGACAATGATTGCACGTTCCTCTTCTGCCTCCTGTTTTATTTCCTGTGCCGTATTTACATTAATAATTCCTGGAGCTCTACATTTTTAAATTAAGAGCTCATTTTCATCATTGATTCTTGACTTACTTCATCTAAAAAAAAAAATATATATATATATATATATATATATATATATATATATATATATATATATATATATATATATAGATCATACGAGTTGATCCGAGTTGATCATACAAGAATAATTATAAAAAAGTGAATGTATTGAGGGTAAAATAAAAAATTATAGCGTCCATATTACAACAGTGTGTTTTGACTCGTCGGAAAAGGGTTCGCAGGCAACTTCGCTTCTGAGCCACAGGATGGTTACTGCCACCATGCAGAATCTGGCCGGTATTGGTTGCCTTCCTGTATTTGGTTGTCTGCAGCTCCCCGGATTGCTTGGAAACCAAAACATCCAAGAATGCCAGCCATTGATCTGCTTCCTCTTCCATTGTGAATTGGATGTCGGGAAAGACAGCGCTGAGTTGATCTTTGAAAGTGCTTATCATATCTCGTTGTAGGATGACAAAAGTATCGTCAACATGAAGTACCCACAACTTTGGTCGATAGGGAGCAAAAATCTGGTGAATATGCCTGTAAAAAAATACGAATACGTGAAGCACAGGGCCACGAATGCAGAAACAGGTCACACAAACTGTGAATACACTCGCGAAAAATCACGAATACGCCCGCAAAAAAATCACAAAAAAACTGCCACTACGCCAAGCACAGGGCAGTGGATGTAGAAGCCGGACACATTTTATGAACCATGAATACTCGGGATCCGTGAATAGCGGAATCACATATGTCCAACTGTTTGTATGTACGTATGTATGTTTGTATGTATGTTTGTATGTATGTATGTATGTATGTATATCGATATATTGTATAAGGTTGGGGTGGTTGGGACTTCACATTTTTTAAAGAAGAAGAAGGCTCTTCCAACCAAAAGTAAAAACTACATCGACTCCGCTAATTTGAGCAAACAAACCAAGATCAGACCCGGTCTCAGGGCAACATTTCGCCAGCTTCACAGCCGGCTTCGTCAGGCACAATTGAGTGCGCTATTGCGGAACCCTGAGACCGGATCTGCTCTCGGTTTTTTTCTCAAATCAGCGGAGTCAATCTCGTTTTTACTTTTTGTTCGAAGAGCCTTCTTCTTCTTAAAAGAAAAAAAATTATATGTTTATAAATATATCTATTCACAAATATATATATTTGCAGGCCGGGGGTCGGTGGCGAGAACGACCGCTAGGTGGGGGAGGTTACGCCGTCTCCCGCCAGACTCCCCGGAATTGTAGGCCATCGCTCCGGATAATTCCGTGAGCTGGCGGGTCGCTGAACCGACGTGGACGCCAATATCTCAACTGCGTAGCATAGGGTCTGTTTGTCTAAAACCAATTTACCTAAGCAACTACGCAATTTCGACTACCGGGGAAACCACGCCCTCGGCAAGTCTTGCTTGAACCGGGTCACTCTACCAACTGCGGTAGAGTTCCAACAACCGACTACCAACTCCGGTTCGGGTGCAGCTGAGTGGAAACTGCCAAAGCCGTGCCGGCTGGAATGAACGGATTATCGGGGATGAAACCCCGTGTAAACTCAGATACGAATCATGCTGGACCAATATCAGGAGGGACGGAAACAGACTGGGTTCATTTCTAATAAATTTATTTTCAGCAAAATCAAAAGACTGAAGAGGCGAGACTTGAACGAATACGCAGGAATTTACAATGATACACAAACACTTATACAATTCCACTTAAAGACGGGCCCACACACAGACACACACACAAATTGAAAAGAAACCCCAGAGTCTTTATTTGATCCCTTGCAGCCGTGAGGATAGACGAGCTGGGGGTCAAAGTTCATGGGTACTTGTCGTCGTGGGAAAGCATGTTCAGTAATGCGGCACCTCACGTGGCTAATGGTCGTTGGGGCACGGTCCGGGAGTTCGTGCCAGGCTCGTGGCTCGTGACGGAACTTGCGTGGCGAATCGTTGGAGCTCCCAAACTCCTCTCCGCGCACGTACCAACCACGACTCCTTCCTTCCTCGCACCACCAGACTCAGTGCAAAACACGACTCTTGGTAGGCTCCTCTCTGTGCACGTCCCGACCACCACTCCTTTTCAGACTCCTGTCCATGCACGTGCTGACAAATCCTCGTTTCGGTGCAGCCACCGTAACCCAAACTCTGCCGCTCCACCACCATGAACAAACTCTCCCAGCGCAAACGCCAACCACCACCTACTCCGAGTCTCCGAGATATTTCTCCTCCCACCACGGGGAGGGGCCTTGGCGAGTATCATCTCGCTGTCCGTCCCTCATTGGCCTACGGCGCACCCTACCGGGGCGGAGCCGTAGCCCTTGCAAGGAGACCCCATATTCTCCACGTGGCCACCTGGCCTCGCTCGTGCAGAGTAAGAGGATTTGCCCTGAAAGGCCCACCGTACAAAAACTATCGTTTGTGGGGCCCGAGGACCAGAACCGCGAGCCCCCCCCCTCTCGGCAAATCAAGGTACGAGCGGCCAATGGGCGGTGACGGAGCATGATGGGCTGGTTTGATCGTGCATATGGGATGATAGATGTAAGATGAGATGTAATAACCTAACTCGCCATCACAACGCACACATTAAATCCTCCCACTAAACAAAAGGACAGGGTCCTGACTACACACCGACTTACCTACATAACTAACTTTGGGACCTGCATGTTGAGTGCGCATGGTTTCCAAATTCGTAACAATATATTGTTACGGCTGTGGAAATTGACAGAACACTATAAAGGTCCCTAGATCAGTAAGGCCGATAAGTCTGTGTCCAGATAGATTTCCCCACCATTGTTTAAAGGGAACTATTCATGTTAACCAGGCTGTGATCTTTGAGTTAGCCGTTATTCTTTACTATCGTTATTTTGGACCAACCACGTCCACCACCAGCATCTTTCTCAACAACCGCTTTACAACAACCACCACCACCACCAACATCGCTCTCAACAACCAGTTCAGACCAACCGCCTTCCACGACCACAACCACACCTGCCTCTCACCAAACCACGCCATCCTCACCACTTCGCCAGCAACCGTCAACATCTCCACACCACAAACATCGCCTCACCTTCGTCTCCGAAACGACGCCATCTTTGCGCCAGCCACGGCGAGTCCGCATCGCGCGGTGTCGCTGCAGGCCGACGCGGTACGTTTGCTCATCGGATCAAGCTTGGTGATCTCGCGCACGTCCGCTTTCCGCGCAGAGGTCAGAGGTCAGAGGCAATCGGATCGAGAGGCTTGGTGATCTCGCGCACGTCCGCTTTCCGCGCAGAGGTCAGAGGTCAGAGGTCGAGGATCGGAGGCCAAACCACGTCTCACCAGCCCTATAAAAGGACGAGCAGAGCGCCAAGCTCGCGTTCGAGTTGGGTCGAGTTGAGTTGATCGATCGGCCTGAGTCAGTCTGGAGAGGTTGGGGAGTCTGGAGGAAGCCAGAAGCCAAGGAGCTGCGTGGAAGTCTGGGCTCGTGGCGGAGTCGGGAGCTTGGAGCTTGCAATCGGTGGAGAGTCCGGGCGTCGCGAAGGAGACGCGAGCTGGAGGCGCAGCCTTGCCTGCTGTGTCGCGCGGAACCGCGCGTTCGTGTGGAGAGAGCCGGAGAGAGCTCGCCAGCCAGCAACAGGCGGTCCGAGGTGATCAGGCTTCGGCGCAGTTCGAGCATCACTGAGGGACAGACGGGTTCTTACAGAGCATCAACTCTCAGAGAGCAAAGACCCGTTCGTTCCTCTCAAACGAGTTGCCGACTGAGACCGAATCACCCGGCCGCTTGGCAAGGCCCGAGCTCGACCGCGGCTACGCCAGCTGCCGTGGGGAAGGAGCATCGCGGGTCGCCCAAGCGCGTTCGTGTGGAGACAGCCGGAGAGAGCTCGCCTGCCACACGGAAGGCCTGAGCTCGACCGCAGCTAAGCTAGCTGCTGTGGGGACGGGACGTCGCGGGTCGCCCAAGACAGACACCATGAGGGTGCAGGTAACCTGCAACGGTCTCGTGGGACTCGTTCGGTCTGCCAAGTCTCACGCCATAAAGACCCAAGAGGTCCAGTCTGACCCCATTGCCTTTGATGGGGTCTTTTTCCTGCTTTTCTTTCGAATGAATGTTGTGACGCCGAGTCCCGTAAGTAAAACTGTGTAAGTGACTGTACATTAATAATTACTTATCGACGGTTGTAGCGCTTTGTCTTACCCACGTGCCATGCCGCATTCATTGCTTGTTCTGTGTACGTGCATGTTGGTGTTTTTGAATGACTGCATGGTTGTTCCTGCATACGTAGAGTAAATAAATGTTCCGGTTTAAATGTAAACCTGTTCGTTGCGTCCATGCCCCCATTGAAATGCCTTCTTGTATTGCGGAATATTAATTGGCTTTTAAATAGCCGATAAAGTGATCGGGTCCAACGGGACTGCGCGATATTACCCCGCTCGGTTATCCCAAAAGGAAGCGGGCTGCTTAAGCGGCTCGTTTCCAAGCGGTCCCGTTGAGGTACAGCCTCTCGGTAACCTACCTGCGCGAATAATTAGGTAAATCGAAGATTTGGTGATCGGACCCTGGAGCGCGGGTCGAGTGCAGACAAGGTTGCGGTGTGCTTAAAACACACCCGTGGCTGGTTTCCGGCGTTGATCCGGAAAGCCGCGACTGGATTGTCCGTTCGGTGGGCGAAGTGACCGCTATTGGTTAGACGCGGTCGTTCGCACGCCGGGTGGGCGGGAATTCTACAACAACAACATATATATATATATATATATATATATATATATATATATATATATATATATATATATATATATATATATATATATATATTGTTACGTTTGAGGGGGGGTATGCATTCAAAGGGTAATTAGGATGTTTAATTAGGTATGCCATGCTGTTCGAGTTTACCAGGATCTCGATGTAATAAGTAGCAATTCAGTGGTGATAAGTTGTCTAGTAAATGTTCATTTCTTCAAGGGGGAAATGATAATTGTCACGTAATTAGATAGGGACACGGGATAGGGTAAGTGTGTCTGCGTAAACCCCTTTTGGCATTCTCTGGAGACTGGCCGTGACGTCACAGGACAGTGCAGCGGATGGCTCTGCCCCGTGATCACGATTGGCAGAAGGCGACGGCGGTGGGCCAATAAACGGCTCAATTGGAAGTGACGAGGACAGGAGGATAAAAAGGTTTTGTTCGGGGTCGAAAAGGAAGAGGAAGAAGATTACAACCAAAAGATCGTGTTTTTTTGGTGGGGAGGCTGTTGCGCGGGGAGCATCCTTGTTGTTGTGCTGATTCGATCGTGTTCTTGATCGTGTCTTGGAGCCTTGCTGAGCCTCGTGCCTCACCTTGGTTGGCTCTGGGGTTCTGCTGACTCGGAGTACGGGGTCGAACGGCGGGCGGACCTGCCTCCCTCTCCTGCTCGCAACTTGGCGCCAGAACTGGTTCCCTGGCGGCTGTGAGCAGACTTGGGCCAAGACCAGGAGGTCGACAGCACCACGGTTTCTCCTGCCCCCCTGACGAGAACAAGGCCAGCTCGTCCGATGCCGATCCAGGGACAGTTGCGCCCACACCACGGTCCAGCCTGACCACCAGAAATAGCTACGTTTTGTGTGTTTGTGTGTGTGTGTGTGTGTGTGTGTGTGTGTGTGTGTGTGTGTGTGTGTGTGTGTGTGTGTGTGTGTGTGTGTGTGTGTGTGTGTGTGTGCTTGGCGCCTTAGAGGGATTGAGAACTGTATATTCATTGGAATTGTCTGTGTTTTTCCCCATGCCCGATCCCACACCATCCCGTCGAATCGCCCCGGATCCATCTTCTTGCCGAGTCTTGTTATTTCTGGTAATAATTAGAAAAACAAATAAACATCATCAACTCAGTGAAGAGTGACTCGTGCCACCTTCCTCGTCCCGTTTGCGGTCGAGCGATTAGAACCGCCATGTTTGGGTTATAAATAAATAAACCGCCTCCATCGTTTCGGCTCATTCTACGTTGGCGGGACTGTTCAAGTCCCGTGGACGTCACATTGGTGTCAGGGTGTTGGATGTTCGAACCCCTCTAAATTATATACCAGGATTAAAATCTCGCCACGAATTGGAATATAAAATTACTACAGTAAAGCGCGCGAGCGCGGGAAAATTTTGGCGGGATTTTTCGAATTTAAATTAATTGGCGGCAAACGGGACTTCTGCACCATGGCGGATGTGCAGATGTTTGAGGAGGAAGGCCACGTGTCTGGCAGCGAGTCGGGGGAAGAAGGGAGAGACGGGGGTAGGGTTGGAACCTCCCCCATTCCGAGCGTGGACCGTGATTCATCGCCCGTAACGGAGCCGGCAGCGCCGGAAACCGGCACGATGACGATCTGGACAATGTTGGAGCGTTTAATGAGTGCAATTACAGCACAGGGGGCAAAAATGACGGCACAGGGGGCACAAATGGCAGAAATGACGGCACAAATGGAAAATCAATTCGTGACACAGAGGGCAGACATGACGGCACAGAGGGCAGAGATAGCGGATCGATTGGGGGTAATGGGGGAACAGTTGGGTGCACGGATTGATTTAATGAGGGATGAATTGGGGGAAAAGATGGAGAAAATGAAAACTGAGATGCAGGAGTGTGTGGATGTTAAATTGGGAGAAATACAAAGTAAATTCGAGGATAGATTGGAGGAAACAAAGGTAGAAATTACATTGGAGGGGGAAAATATACGGAAAAAATTGGTAGATAAAATTGATGCAACGAACATTCGGGTTGATAAAGTGGATGAAAGCCTGGAACGTCATCGTGCCTGTGTGGATGCTCGTATGCAGCTGCAAGTTGAAGAGTGGGGAGAGCTGAGGAAGCAAGGGATGAATTTGGCGGAAGAGGTAAAAGGATTGGAGGCTCGTTTGGATGAACAAGATAAAATTATGAGCCAAGATGAAGTCTTGGATAAAG
The DNA here is from genome assembly GCF_056783735.1 of Eptatretus burgeri. Classification (NCBI taxonomy): domain Eukaryota; kingdom Metazoa; phylum Chordata; class Myxini; order Myxiniformes; family Myxinidae; genus Eptatretus; species Eptatretus burgeri. The sequence continues at coordinate 6,797,482 of NC_140972.1, forward strand.
GCCTGGTAGAGCCGTCTTTTGTAAGTAGAGTGTCCGGGTTGGTTGAGGAGCAGCTACAAACTCGCGACGGAGCCTTGGAGGAGGTTGTGCGGGCCCAGAAGATCCTGCGGGAAGAGGTGAATCGGTTCATTCAACGTTTGGAACAGGAGGCAAAATTGACCCATGAGACCCTCACCACAAAACATCTTTGGCCACAGTGGGCTCCGAAATTGGATACGCAGCCACAAGGGTGTTTGATCCCTGGGCTGGATTCGGACAAAGGAGAAACTGAGAAGCGGGCCACCGTAAAAGTGATCCCCCTGGTAAATTTCGACGGGTCAGGGAGCGTTGAAGCTTTTCTGACGCAATTTGAGTGCATTTCCCGACTAAACGGGTGGAATGAGCAGGAACGTACAGGGAATTTGGTGGCAACGTTGCGGGGACCAGCCGCAGACGTGTTAAACGTGATCGCGGAGGGGATGTTGACCAGCTCCCACATTTGCGAGGCGTTGAGCCGTCGGTTTGGGTTCGCGGCAAACTGTGATCTGGTGCGGGCTCAGCTCCAGCACCGCAGATTAAAGCCGGGTGAGACAGTGCAGGAGCTGGCACAGGACATTTACCAATCAGTCAGGATCGCGTATCGGGACCTTACAGTGGAGGCGTAGGACAGACTGGCACTAGAGAAATTTTTAGCTGCTCTTCCGGACCCTGAGGTCCGAGCGCTAGTGGAGCTACAGGATCCACCCACCGTTTACCGAGCGGCTGAGTGCGCAGCCAGGCTGGCCTCGTGGAGGCGGCCGGGTCGGGTGCCCGAGAGGCCATCGGTGACGGTCCGACAGGCGGAGATCCAGGATCAAGGAGAGGGGCTGGGAGAAATTGGCATTACCCAAATGTTTCAGGAAATTTGCCAGAAACTGTCGAGTTTGATAAAGGGTAATCTGGTAGTTAGTGCGCCAAAGCGGCGGGGTCCAGCCCAGCCAATAGAGCAATTTGATTATGGCCGAGGGGGTCCGGAACCGGAAGAGATATTTCACCGATACTCACGGGGCCTTTTATGGGGAGTTGTTTCCGGTGCGGGCGAAGAGGACACATGCAACGATATTGCCGGTACCCGGCGATGGAGGGGCCCTCCAATAGACTTTTAGACTCGGAGAGGGTGAATCCTCCTGCTGAACCGCCAGGTCTATCCGATATGCCCTTTCATAGGTCGGGTCCGGAGATCACTGTCGGGGGTCGGGGAGACTAGATTGGGCTGAGCATATAGGGCCATGCTCGGCTGCTGAGATTGTGGCGAAGTGCCCTCCTTTGGTGGAAAAAAATGAATTGTAGGAAAATTGGCATGGGTTTGTAAGTTCTGCTTGGTTTTAGAGTGACAATCGGGACAGTGGGTAATTGGTAACAAAGCAGGCACGAGTGGCTGTCCAATGGCTGGTGCGTGGATCGGGTGAGATGTGCTGTGTGAGTTGTTTTAAGTGAAGAAGTGAAATGTATGGTGCACACATTGTTTTTTTTATTGGGCATGGTGTGGAAACAGGGAAGGTCATGGTCGGTGAAGTGTTAGAAATGCAGGTGTCACATGTAAGGCCGATGGGGTGGGGGAGTCATGTGGGTTTTGTGGGTGGGGATGATGTGCTTGTCCACAGGGATTGCTGAAGCTCACGGTGAGCGTGAATTGCGACCCCCTTCAAGGAGATTCACCCCTGGTGGCTAATGGTGACAGTGTCTGGAGCCAACTGGGAGAGGGTCTGGTTGGGCGACCAAGGCGGTTAGGACCTTGGCGACCCAGGAAGGCCAGAGGAGCCAGTGAGACCCCTTCCAGAGTGTTGTACGGGATTAGAGCTGATGGCTACCAGGGGGGAGGGAATCA
>NC_140972.1:6804327-6856827 GCF_056783735.1 Eptatretus burgeri
TCCACACCCCCGCTGATGAAGACCAGTGAGCCAGAAACGCGTCTGTGCGTTTGCTGCCTTTCCAATGGGTCGGCTATCACGTGCAATGAGAAGGCTTCTAAAGTCTGTTTCGGCTAACTGCTATTGCGTGTAGCAACCGACATTGCTTTTTTTTCTGCAGTGGACGGTTCTGTGATGTTCCCAGACTGCAACAAAAGGTAGAAGATCCATTTTTACTTTAATATCTTGATTTCTGGCTGCAATTCATAACCTTTGTTGACCATCTAATCATATAATGGATGCCGAAGCAAGGTGAGGATGTGGCATGTCCGCACCTATACTCCGAGTGTTGGTTCTCATAGTCACCATTCCAGCTAAGAGGTGCTCTTGAACATATATATTCATATTTTGTAAACTGCTATTGTGGGAAAATGTTACAAATATTTATTTAATGGAAATTTGTATTGCTATAGTTAAATTTGCTCAAATTCTCTGAGCTGTTTTGAAGGCTGAAATCATTTTCACCTCGTCCAGGTAACCCATTACGACGCAAGAACACGTGTGCCCTCGAGAGGCACGTGTTACTGTCTCTTTTGTGTGCATAATCTAGGTTTATGGAAAAGTGAAGTTATCGAGGCAGTGTGCTGACAAGCAGTGGGACGACTTGCGGATGCAATCTTCAAGGGGTGAAGGAACTGGAGGAGAGTAAAGAAATCTCTTTGATTTGCAAGTGAAAGGGATGGTTTACCGACGGACTATTATGACTATAACGGGTAGGGACGGAGGACTATCGGAGATGGTGGTGTACGGCCTGCCATCGTTGGAAGCCCTTGAGGGAAGAGCGGGATTGCCAATTTCAATCTCCACGGCGGATAGTGCTGAGCTCGGTCGTGTTTGCAATGAAATGCTGACATTAAACGAGTCTGTTTTGTCATTTACAGTGATCTGCTGTTCCTCTTCACACATTGCACGGAAGTTTGGCCGATTCCGATTCTTTGCATTAGTTTCCCTTTCGACGGTGCTGTGTCTTTACATCGACGATGATCAGACTCGATGTAGTCAAAGCAATACTCTTTTGTGATAAATGATGTGCACTCCTATTCGGGACGCATTTAACATCTCCGGTTTCTCCGTCTCGCTTCGTTCCGTCAGCCTCGCGTTCATCACACGGGCAGTTTTTATGCTTTTTCCAATGAAAGTTTCCAGTCCTGACGTATGATGCTTCAAATAATTCCCGAAATTTTTAAAATCCTTGCAAACTATGCTGTAAACAAGAAGAGGCATGATTTTCCGTGGATGTGCTTTCTTTATTTCTTTCTTTATTTGTTTATTTATTCGCGATTACATCTTCAATTGATATTTGGAGACGGGAAATCATCGTGCCGATCTCAAGTTCGTGCTACGCCTGCACCGTCTTCTATTTAACCAGAGCTTAGTTTGTAAATCCCAATGTGTTTGCGATTAAGCTGGAGACGTACAATTAAAGTAAATTTCTCTGTAAGGGGTTTGAGTTATTTCAGGCGTAATATCGGATGTATTTAATCAACGCTGGTTGAATGCAGTGTGACGATAGCGTTTTCTCAAGGTGGGTGCATTGAAATGCAACCCACGGTGATCAATTCCTCCTCTAATCATGACCACTCACTGCAACATGAATTTTCACTTTGAATACCTTCTGCACTTCGGGACTAGGGTGAAGAGGAAACCTTTTGGCTGAAATTTTCGCTGGACCAGTGATGTCGCCCTTTTGAGACTGGGATGTGCTCCCCACGGCACGAGGCCGATTCAGTCGAGGTGCATTCTTTCCGGTTTGTGGTCATTACGTACCAAGTCATCTTGAAGACCATGTTTCTGTTCTTGCAGAGTCATCATTAGCCGGATGACCTATTGCATAAAAGTATTGACCTTGGACAGTTACTGGATGTTCACCTTCTCAGAATTGTTTGTTTTCGCATTTTCTTTCTTAGCTCAGTGCCATCGACGTGCCAGATCAACCAAACTTAATTCGGTCCACTTTAGTGATATTACCGCCCGGTATTCTGTTGTATTTTTATTTTTTTCATAGTTTAGTACCTTTAATTTTGAATCTGGTCAATCGGTCTTGTTGCTGCGGCTATATGAAAATGTGATGATAAAGTATTCCGCAGCTTAGCCACGCTACGTGGACGTTTTTGCGATACGTTAAAACTGACACGTATTTGTTCGCTTCATGAGCAAAGCAACGATACTGCAATTGTCCAACAGCTTGCACTTGATTATGAGTTTTGTTATACATTAGGAAAGTGAAACCCAATGGATACACATAGTCGTTAATGAGATGAGGGCCCATGGGGTATTGAGTCCTTTGTTGTAATATCTGTGCAGAATAATTTTGTAAGGAGGGGATTATGGAAGTGATGTGCTGTATGGGGGCAGCCTGTGTGTGAGTGGAAATCTGCATGGGGTGTGGGAGGAAAGGGTGATGGGGAGGACGGGGGAGGGGGGGGTGGATAAAGAGGCATGGATGTGATGGAAAGACGACTGGAGAATAATTAAAGATCACATTCTATGCTTTTCTCCACTGACAGCATCTGTGGGAGAGATAAGCATGCCTGTTGGCTTTGTGTAACGGTGCCTGTGGTGCTGTCCAGTGATTAGTGTGGGAACGTGACTTTCGTTCAAATTGAACCTCTTGTGACCATAACTCCTGAGTGGTCTGGTTACACTGTGATGTGCTGCAGGATGTTGTTAAAGTTCTACAGGTTTGTGCTCGTCTTCTCTTTCAACAATTCAGGAGTTCACCTTTTATCCCGTAATTCATTCATCCGCTCACTTTGGTACGTTGACGAAGGAAACTCACTTTCTGTATAAATATTTTTCCACTTGCAGACCTGGCTTGTAGGATCTTTCACAAATCCAATGGAGTCTTGAGCATTCCTGCGTGGAATGTGTATGGGAAAGGAATGCGTCACAAATTCCCGAATGGAACAAGGTGTACGGGTTTGGGGAAGTGTTGTGGGGGTTGGGGGGGGGGAACTGTGAAATCATTACACGATGCCGGTCATTAGCGTGCAACGTAGTGTCCATCGCCATCTTGGGTGTTTCCCCAGAATGCTTTTCGTGGCCGTGACATTTCTTCATGCAGATGTTGCCACTTAACGTTGCACAAGCTTTCAGAGATTCGTCTTTCATTCTCTTATGATTTGAACAAACGGGGCAGATTAAATTTGAACCTGGAGCCTTTTAACGCTTTTCACTTTTGCCATCATCAAAAGCAGTGCCACCAGGTTTTCTGAACTTCATCGAACCTTTAATTTACATTAACCAGCAAGTTGCCCATGCCAGCACGGGGTTCGAAACGGGGTAGGGATGGAGTGACAAACTTGCAAACGGCTTCTTCTGTCATCGAGCCGGCAAGCTGGGACCAGAAATTCGCATTTGTTGCCACATTTGGTGCAATTTAAATGCTCAGATGATGGCGGCGAGGTGCTCCGTTTGAAAATGTTTGTTCGTTGTAGATTTTTGATGTCTCGGGTCCGTAATAAAAAAAATTGTATTGGTGTTAAAGCCAGTGGCCAATTGCAAATTAATAGTCGGATTATGCCACTGTTGAAACCTTCGTCTTCTTCTTTCTATTTTTCATACGCAGAACCTGGCTGGGAGTAGCATCATTGGCTGACGGTGCGGATGCGCCGCTGATTCAACGCCCTGTATGTTCGTGCAGGAATTTGAATTTGTTCATGGTGCCGGCGATAGCTTTGCCTACTCTTCATGACGGGCACCGTGGGATCTTTATCGCCCACCAACTAATGCCGGTGGACGGAACGCCAGTTTAACGTCTATCCGAGGGACGACACACACACGCTGATGAATCGCCCTGCCTGTGAAACACCTGGATGACAGTTTATAGCTGAGTCAGGATTCAAACCCAGGCTTGATAGTTCAGAGGCGAGTGTGTATACCTCTGGGCCAACCTGCCGGACCACCGTTCAAACTGCCAGTTCAGGATGCACCGTTTGCTGTTTGTTTGTCCTTTATTGTTATTAGTCCAGTGAGCTTATGTGATCGAGTAGTGTCCGTAGGTGAGTGAGTGAGTCAGTCAGTTCATAAACACTTCCGTCATTATCTCTTGAACCGAACACATGGTTTTGATGAAACTTGGCCACAACCTTCATCACCCATGACGTACCAAAGTTTGTTCATGGTATTGAAAAAAACAATCAGGGTCTCAGGGGGTCTTGAGTGACTTGCTCCTGATCCAGGTGAGCTTCAGGATGCGCGGTCCTATTTTTATTCCTTCTTTTTAGCAGCCACAATTATTCCCATGTTCATGTGGGGTTGGTCGGATAATTATTATCACTATTATTATTAATTTTATTTTTGGCATGCTGAAATCATATCAAACACAACATGTAGGTTGATTAATACACGGCGTTGTTTCGTAAATGTGCAAAATATGCTTAAGCTCGAGTGTAGAGATGGATGTGAAATTCTCGTCGCATCACTAACTCCCAAGCTTTCATGCTGCCACTCACATCAATTGGAACCTCTTGTGACTTTAGAGGCACAACTGAACAACAATGCTTTAGATATAATGTACAGCACTACAGGTTTGTGTATAAGTGAAGTAACTTCATAAACCGTCACCAAGACATGTCGGACACAGACATGACTATGTCCTGCAGATCACGGCATGCTGAAACGGTGTTCGGAGCAACACGACGCTGACATAACTCAAAGCAACATGGCAGATTATTTAAAGCAGCATCGAGTGTTGCACAATAAAATGTACACACCAGATCGCAATTGTGACATTTTATCCGATACCTGAATTAAAAAAAGAAAGAAAGAAAAGAGAATTTAAAGCTTTCACATACCTGTGCAGTCCTTTGCACTACCTTGTAACAACAAATGGTGCTCCAAAAATTTTTTTTTCCAAAAATTCATTACAAACAAAAGATCCCGCCTTCATTGTCTTGGAAGAGCGGTATCATTCTGTTTGAAGGTCGTGTGTATGTTTCACACTCTTTCAAAAGTTAATTTTGTTGATCAAATCGTTCTTGTTTCAGATTGTTGTTTCGATTCGTCAAATCGTTGTAAAATGTTTGTGTCCATTGTCGTTTACCCGTATATCTCCCCCCTTCCCCCCACCCTTAATCTTCATCTCACTTTACACCTTCTATCACCCGCACCTGCAGTCGTCCTTCCCCCTTCGTCCTGCTCATTCAAAATAAAAATATTCCTTCATTGATTCATATTTTACATTCATTTTCTCCGCATCAACTTTCTTACACGTGTGATCACGCTCACGCTGCCTCCCCACGCAAACTGTGGCAAATCCTTTGCTGTTTGCTCATTGTTTGCTCTCCCATGCATTTTGCAAACTTTTTCCAATTACCCACCATTTTCACTTCCCCTTTTCCTGACCCCTTCCTGGCCAGTATCCAAGGCCATTTACAACAATCCATCATGTAGGTGCAGTGCAACCTTCCTAAAAAGCATTCTGTTACCCGACCCATTACCCTAGCCATGATGTGTAGGACCTCATTGCCGATACCAGTATCCTAACATAGGAACCTCCTTGTTATAATGCATTGATTACTCAGGTGATCTCCCGACACCTCTTGTCTGCTTCTGGATTTTCAGCTCCTTCCCCCATCTGTTTCACCCACCACTTCTGCCCACACCCTGACTCCTTCAACCCACATAACCACCTCCCACTCACATGTCATGTACACTACCTGCCCATGCCCCGAGCCCTACCCCTACCCTTTACTTCATCACAGCTTCAGCTCACTTAGATATGTAACACCCAATCAATTTCCATCTGGTCCATGAGCATCAGAGGCCAACTCCAATGTCATGGATCTCTCCTGACAGGTTACCACCTTATCCCCAGACATTGTCTATTTAACTGAAACTTATTTTTCAAAGGATATCCATGACTCATTCATCTTCCTTGCTCATTATTCCTTGTAATGATTTTGATGAATTGCTCGTGCTGGTGGTGGTGTTTCAGTCCGTCAGAAGCTCCATCCATCCATCCATCCTCCATCCATCCATCGGGACCATACTCTGTGCAGAGCATTGGTGCTGCCTAAGCAGTCTCCTTGGCTATTGGGCACACTCCCAGACAGGTCGCCACTCCGACACAGGATACCAGCAAGCTGGCACTCATTTTGCCAACCTCAGAAGGATGACAGGCAGAGTCAACCCCACCTGGTATTAATTCAACAGAAAAATGGGATTTGAACTCAGGATCCGGGGATCCTAAGCCCGCCACCTTAACCATTAATCAAACACCAGGCATGTCAGAAGCTCCCTTTCACCGAATCCTTGCCCTGCCCTGTCCCAATGGGGACCCAATCCCGATGGGATATCTCTGGATCTGATTTCCACAGCAATTCCTCGTTTATTTGCAGAGTCTGCTGCCCTCCCAAGTGTGATGACTTTGGTTGGTAGGATCTCTCAGCCAACTCAGACTCCTTCCGATCCTCCCAACCAAACTCTCACTTTCAAACCTGAAGTGACAAAATTTAGACGCTATTCAACCAAACGCAGTCAGTCTAATGCTACTCAGCTGAATTCAGTCATCACCTGGACTGGACACAGTTGAAGGGGATTCAGATAAATGTAGGCGAACAGTATTCGTCCAAATGCTATTCGGCCATATATCGTCAAAAACTGAAGTTAAATATTGTTCATCTCGTCAAATTCGACTTAAAGTGACCGATTCCTTTAAGTGCTGTTTGGCTTCGAGATATTCATGTTAACGTGACGACTGTATGCTCAGAAAGTCCATTGCCTGTTGGTCGTGCCTTTCATCGGACATTGACTTCAATATGTTTCCTTCTTTCACATTTGTTTCTTGTTTAGTGGGATTATTAACTGCAATTTAAACAGGTGTCACATAACTAATGTGAAGGTAAATAATGTATCGCATACTGCTTGCTTTTTTTTTTTTTCAGGTGGTGAAAGGACTAACTTACCTGTGGCGTTTGAAGATTCTGCACCGAGGTATGCTTCTTGTCTGCAATTCTTATGAAAAACTCTCTTAAGAACCTGTGGATAGTTTTCTTATTTATTCTGAAGTTGAATATATATATATATATATATATATATATATATATATATATATATATATATATATATATATATATATATATATATATATATATATATATATATATATATATACAGGAACAAAGACGTCTTTCTTATTTCGGGTCCAAGCGTCGTCGTGAAGCTGCAACACAAATCACGCGCATACATGCAAACAAATACATCAGATAACAATGGACTTGACTTCAGACAAACACGGCCCACGGAGCTTGAGAAAAGTGACATCACTTCCCAGAGCACCCTGGGTACCAGTCCCGGCATCTTTATGACGTCGCTTTTCTTGACGTGCTCAGCGGTAAAATTGAGGAATATTCCCTTCAAGATCCATCAAAACATAAGGTGGTTTGTTCATGCACTATCCTTTAAATGCTGAGAGCATCAAGCAAGGAAGCGGCACGTACCATTAAAAAAAAAAAACTTTGGTATGACTCGGCTGGGGTTCGAACCACCGATCTCCCAGACTCAGAGCGGACACTCTCGTCCTCATTCCACCGAGTATGGTCAGAGAGATTCTTTCAATATAACGTAACGTTGATATTTATTAGAACTGCCAGTGAAAGACTCAGTAGCGCTTGTTTGTTTTTATCCTTCCTTTTCCACACATGCCGTATGTTGTGTAAAGGATAAAGTGTCACATTTTCAGGTCATGTTACGTGGGAAAATACACTTGGATCATGTTCAAACAAATGCATTCTTCAACGATAATTGGTGTGAGAATTTCCAGTCTTTACTCGCTATTCAAATCATGGATGAGGCTCGGTACGAAAGTAATGCCTCTTGTTTTTCCGTTCGTAACCAAAGCTCCACGCGGAGGAAAGCTCCGCGCGGTCACAATCGGAGGTTTGTATTTCCTGTCCATTTTAAATAGAGCGGCACTGTGATTGGCCATGTGACAATGTCACACCACATTTTGAAAATGGCTGCCTCTCTCGGTGTGTGTGTGTGTGTGTGTGTGTGTGTGTGTGTGTGTGTGTGTGTGTGTGTGTGTGTGTGTGTGTGTGTGTGTGTGTGTGTGTGTGTGTGTGTACAAAGCTGAGAACAGTTAGTGAATTTCGTACTGTGGAAGAGGTTCCTCCAGTGAATATTCATCGGTGTTCAAAGAATGTGCTCGGCGACTCTACTATTGAGGTGAGCACCGTTAGGTGTTGGGTAAAGCGTTTCAAGAGTGGGAAAACCGATATCGATGACAAGCCTTGAAGTGGGCAGCCTGCAAATGCAGTGACACTGGAAAACAAGTCGGATTGATGCGTCCTAAAAATCCTGAAGTGCTTTACCATTGATACAGTGGGGTGCAAAAGTATGAGTCCAGTAGGAAATGTATGAATTGAGATGTGATAAAAAAATAAATAATAATCATGTGAAACCAAAAGCACTTTCAAGGGATTTCCATGAACTCTTAAGGATGTATCAACACCGATTATACTATAATCAGAAAAATCAAATCTGTCTTTACGTATAATCAATAATTAATCATTGTGACCCACTTTACCCCTGACAACTGCCTCAACTTCATTTGGGATTGATTTAATTAGTTTAGGGATTATGTTTGAGTCAATCCTTTCTCAACAGTGTTGTAATTTTGCACTCCAGAGCATAATCAGACTGCTCACATAAATCTTATCTTTCTCTCAAATGTATTCATGCTTTATTGAAGACAAAGTGTCGATAATAATTTTAATATATCAATATAATATGGATCCAGAACTTCAATATTATGACAAATTCGAGTTTGAAATTGTGATTTAAGAAAGGTTGAAAGATTTTCTGTCTGTTTGTTTGATTGTGTACAAGATATCTCAAAAAGTTGTGGACAGATTTGGATGAATTTTGTGGATAGGTTGGGTGTCTGACAAGGACGAACTGATTAGATTTTGGTGAAGATCCGGATTCGGATCCGGCTACGAGAATTTTTAAAATGATTCTTCATCATTGAGAGAAAGGGCGAAACGAAAATATAGCACAATATCTCAAAAAGTTGTGGACGGATTTCGATGAAGTTTGGTGGACATGTTGGGTGTGTGGCAAGGAAGAATTGATTCAATTGTGGTGAAGATCTGGATCTGGATACGAGAATTATTTATTTTTAAGTGATCCTTCACCATTGACAGTTCGGGCCAAAAACGATTATATAGCATGATATTTGAAAAATGTATTGGGCCGGATATGTTCTCGTGTACCAGGCATTGCGTGGTGGAGGTATGCGCTCCACCGAGTGCCCTTCTAGTTGTAATTATATGTAGTGAGAAATAAAATGAGGCATTACTTTCGTACCAACCCTCATACGTTCTTGTCGAATTGCTGTTTTGCTCTTGTTGAAAGTGTTTTTGGATTTATGGAGTGTTGCTAGAATTTAGACACAAATTATACACTTTTAAAAAGACACTTTGTTTGGTTACCATCATGATTTATTTGAGTTTTTATCAATGTTTTAATTTCTAGGTTTCAATCAATGTATTTTCATATTTTCTTGATTTTTTTCATCGATGTCGAAGGATGTGTCAATGTTTGGTGGGATTCTTTTCTTTATTATTTATGCAGTTCTGTAAAGATTCTCTAATCCTTTAAAAGTCCATGCTATTTTGTAAAAGGATGTTCGCTCTTTCCTAATTAATGTGAGATTCAATTAAATTCTCCGGATTTGTGGCATAATAGTTAGAGCATCAGTGTGGTCAGCGGTTCGAATCTGATCCTGGCTGAGTCATACCAAAGACTGAAAATGGTACGTCCTTGCTTGACAGATACAGGTAGTCGACAAAAAAAATGGAAACACCTGGGTAAATGAGGGACACCAAGCAACGATTTTCTTTATATAGCTTTATTTACCATGTGCTAATAAAGCAAATAACATCCCAGCATGCTTCGGGTCATGTATAAAAATGCTGCACAGGCCTGGTTGCCAATAATTATAGCCAGCATGGCTGCAAGAGGATATCATGGTGATATCATAAATAGAGACATTTTCTACACTTTGAATCCATCAAAAGATGACATTTTCAGTACTTTTCTGTCCTGTATTCACTGTTTTAATTCAGCAAATGCCGGCGAGCTTTCGGGTCCAGCTAAATTCAGAGTACTACGACCATAACTCAGCACATCGAACGGGTAGCTTGGACAGAGACAGAGAGAGAGAGAGAGAGAGAGAGAGAGAGAGAGAGAGAGAGAGAGAGAGAGAGAGAGAGAGAGAGAGAGAGAGAGAGAGAGAGAGAGAGATGTATATATATATATATATATATATATATATATATATATATATATATATATATATATATATATATATATATATATATATATATATATAGGTCAGGTATGGGAACAGGCGCCAGAGCAGCGTATCGATGCGTCCACTTTCCGCCGGTACTCCAGGGGTCTCCGTCTGGCCATCCCCCAGGCAGATGCCTGGCCCATCCCCATCTCCTTGAGATGCCGATCAACCTGCTGCAACCATGAGGCACGTGGTCGGCCCATTGGCCTCCTACACTCATGGGACTCCCTCGCTGAGAGAATCTGGTGAGCAGGATCAGTGTCAGGAAAACGAGCCACATGGCCATACAGCCGCAGCCTGCACTCATGGACTATGCAGGTAACAAATCTCATTTCAGTCTCTCTCAGCAACCACTCGTTGGACATAAAGTCCGACCAGCGATAGCCAAGGATTCTCCGAAGAGACCTGGTACCAAAGGAATTAAGTTTCCATCTCAGTTCCTTGGTCAGAGTCCAAGTCTCGCATCCATAGAGCAAGACGGGAACCACCAAAGATCTGAAGACTCGGACTTTTGTCCTCCTGCACAGGTACCAGCAGTGCCACACCCCATTATCCAGTGAATCCATGACTCCCCAGGCCCAACCCAGATGTCTGTTGACCTCTGGCTCACAGCCAGCAGAGACATGAATATCACTGCCAAGATCAGTGAATCTCACCACTACCTCGACATCCTCACCACAAACAGGCACAGACAGGACAGCAACATCCAATATGTCATTGAAATCCTGGATCTTAGTTTTGACACAGGAAACCCGTAATCCCAGTGGCTCCGACTCCTCATTCAGCACCTCGAGGGCCCCCAAAAGGATATCGAAAGTCTCCGCAAAGATCACTGCATCATCTGCGAAATCAACGTCAGACATCCCGACATTCCCAAACTATGCACCGCAGCTTTATCTCTCCAACATCCTCCCTAGAATCCAGTCCATACAAGTACTGAAAAGTATGGGGGCCAGCACACACCCCTGACGAACTCCAGTAACAACTGAAAATAAGTCAGAGATGGTACGACCGCATCTCACAGCGCTCTCAGTACCAGAGTAGAGTTCAGACATCAGATCGATCAGTTTTGGTGGCACCCCACGAAGACCAAGAATCCTCCAGAGGACATCCCGATTCACTGAATCGAACGCTTTACAGAGATCAACATAGGCTGCAAGCAGCCCCTGCCGAAACTCGCATCTGCATTCGGTGAGGACCCGAAGAGCAAGGATACGGTCAATCGTTGACCTCTTTGGTGTAAAGCCTGATTGCTCTAAACGCTGGTGCTCAAGCAGATGGTAGCGAACCCTATCATGAATTATCTGAGCAAAGACCTTTCCCGACACTGAGAGCAGCTTCACCCCTCGGTAGTCGTTGCAGTCTTGGCGATCACCCTTCCCTTTCCAGAGAGAGACAACAAGGCTCCTCTTCCAGTCAGTTGGGATGATTCCTGTGTTCCAGGCAGAGCACAGAACTCCATGCAACGACACGAGTGCAGCATTTCCACCAGCCTTGAGAAGTTCAGCATGGATGCCACAGATCCCAGGAGCTTTACCCATTTCAACCGGTTCACCGCAGCCTGTGTTTCCACAAGCGAAGGTGGACCACAGCTGATTGGAGGGTCAGCAACAGTGATTGTAACACCCCTGACATCCAATTCGACAGCTGGTGGATCAGCCTGGTACAACCGCTTAAATTAGCCGGCCCAGCGGGCCTTCACTTCGGACTCCTCTGTCTAGAGCCCAGCACCCTCTGCTCTAACTGCAGTACACCGAGGGATGGGCTTGGATGAACGCAATGCGTGAATTCCCCTGTAAGCAGGATGAGAATCACTTGACCATAGGTGATGCTCTACCCCTTCACAGATTCCTCACACACAGTCCTCCTTGTCCACCCTTCGCGCACGTACAGTTTTATGCCTCAGCTCCCTGAACAGGTCAGCTCTGCCATTCCGCCTGGCCCTGCGACTCTGGTCAATGGTATGCAGTGTCCCTTGAGAGACAAAATTCTTCTTTGCCCTCCAGTCAGTTCCAAGACATCCACCGGCAACATCAAGGACGGTGGTCTTAAAGGCACTCCACAACTCCTCAGGACCTCCCAAAGCACCCAGACCACCCAACTCTCCATTCAGCTTGTTCGCAAACTCCTCAGCTACCCTCTCATCCTTGAGCTTGCCAACATCCAGCCTTGGCTGGGATTGTACCATTCTCCTGGATTTGAGGTGCAACTTCAGAGTTGCTACAACAAGCCCGTGGTCAGTATTGAGGAACTGAGCACTCCGGAAGACCTTGCAGTTCTGGATCATCCTGCAGCGACCATCAATGGGGACCTGCTCAATCTCCTTTGCCACACCACCAGCGTTGGAATACCAAGTCTGGCGATGAGCCTGTGGGTGCTGAAACCATCAACTGGCCACCCCAAGTCCATGACTTCTTGCAAAGTCAAGGAACTTAGTGCTATTCTGGTTCATAGTTCCTGACCCATGGGGACCAACACACGTCTCATAACTATCCCTATCTGTTCCAGTCGATGCTTTGAAATCCCCCAAAAATCGAAGTGTATCTCGTCTGGGGCACTGATCAACCACAGACTCGAGCGTGGCGTAGAATGCATCCTTCACAGTGAGATCACTCGCCTCAGTCGGAGCATAAACAGAGACCAGGGAAATGACACCTAAGGAGTGACGAATCCTTCGTCTTATAATATGCTCATTGACTGGTGAAACCTCAATTATCATTGGAGTCAGCTTATTGGACACAGCTACAGCAACTCCTTGGGAATGGTAACCATCAGAGCGACCAGACCAACAGTAGGTGTAACCACCCACCATGGTCTCACCGCAATCCGTCTCTGAACCTCAGAGAGAGCTGCAATACCGATGTCGAAACGCTTGAGCTCAGATGATAACAGAGACAGGTCATCATCCTCTCCTAGGGATAGGACATTCCAAGCACCCACCCAAAGGGACCGCCTCTGGTTAACCCAAAGGAGACCGCCGTCTGGTGAACGACACCTCAGCACCACTCCGACACACTCTCCCACAATCTGACCTGGGAATGTTACCCCGTGGTTTCCCTCCTATCAAAGATTGGGGGTCCCGAAGGCTTTGTCCCAATCCCGTCATCCGGTGAGCTGCCCTGCGAAGGGAAGCTGCACAGGAGGTACTCCCATGGAGTGGACTTTCAGATTTCTTTGCGTTTTTGTGTTTTGCGGAATGAAGGGTTTTACGGTGGCCAGAGTGCAAATCCTGCCACCAACCTCCTATTAAGAAGTAACCCAACTGCAGGAGGACGTCTGCAGACACAGTTGGGCACTAGATATGGATGGCCGTTGGCTCACAAGGTGCTCCTCCGCGCTTTGACAGGTTTTGTTTTTAATCCTGCTGGGTGTCCATATCCAAACACCCTCCTCGCCGACTACCCGACCATGGAACAGGTTCGTACCGGTTTACATGATACCTGTAGCAAGTCACAGATCTAATCTGGCCTGACCTGACTCGTATAGAGATAGAGATAGAGCTATCTGCATTTCCACTGGCAATCAAGTTATGTTTGCTTGGAGGTGAGGGTCAGAAAATAGGGAACAATGTCATTGTGTTGAGTGCATTAGGGGATTTGAATGAGACAGAATCAAGAAAATGACAGAATTTTATTGGAACAAATCAGGAAACCACGATTTAAATGAAGAGCATGGACGAATTAATAAATACATGACATTGAGACAAAACGGGGAGTATAAAAATTTCCAAACTGACATCGTTCTTCGATCCCTTTCAGCTGACCTTCGACCTGTCAAAAGTTGTGCTCTCCAGCGATGAAGAGTTTCATTCCTACGTCTGAGGAATGGGTGAGACAACCTTCCTTATATTCCTTCAGCACAGTCAAAGCTAATCAAATGGGGGGGGGGGGGGGGGGAGGAGGCAACATGGTGCCTTGAAACCATGTTACTGTGATTGGCCAATCACAATGCTCCATGGAGAGAACAAAAGATGGCTAGACTCTCTTTATGTACGGAAATGGTCATAGCTACATCCAAAATATGGTGTTGTGGGTACCCAGAGTGCACTGGGAAATTACTACACTTCACTCATGACCAGTGGCTGTTTTTGTCTGATTAAGTCTGGTATTGTCTCTTGTATTTGTCTACATGTGTGTGATTTATGCTGCAGCCCCTTCACAATCCTTGGACCTGAACAAAACAAAATTCCAATGAAGTCTTCTTGCATGTCATTCTCTAGGTTTTGTCAGTTTGTAGTTATGGTTGTTCCATCAATTGTCCGTTCCTCTTACTACCTGCCCAGCGGAATTCCAATTTAGTTATAAATTTGTGACCAATACGTCATCAAATAAATTTTTCTGTGGATTCCATTTGCTTCTCCTCTCGGCTCTTTTGATTCTGCCAAGACAGCATCTATCCACGGCTCTCTGCTTGGTGATCTGTCATTGTGAAAACACTTATCACTAAGATTACATAAAAAAGATTCCTATAGTAGATTTATTTGATTGTCCTCACACCATTGCTTTCTATAAGTGCCTTACAAAGATGAACAGCATTGGATAGAAAGGTAGGGTTAGACGGAAACGGACTCACAGCAGCAGCAGTGTCGTCAGCTGTGTCGTCAACAGTGTCGTCAGCTGTGTCGTCAGCTGTGTCATCTGCTGTGTCATCAGCTGTGTCGTCTGCTGTGTCGTTAGCTGTGTCGTCAGCAGTGTCGTCAGCAGTGTCGACAGCAGTGTCGTCAGCAGTGTCGTCAGCAGTGTCGTCAGCTGTGTCGTCAGCTGTGTCGTCAGCAGTGTCGTCAGCAGTGTCGTCAGCAGTGTCGTCAGCAGTGTCGTCAGCAGTGTCGTCAGCTGTGTCAGCTGTGTCGTCAGCTGTGTCAGCTGTGTCGTCAGCTGTGTCGTCAGCTGTGTCGACAGCAGTGTCATCAGCAGTGTCGACAGCTGTGTCGACAGCAGTGTCGACAGCAGTGTCGTCAGCTGTGTCGTCAGCTGTGTCGTCAGCAGTGTCGTCAGCTGTGTCGTCAGCTGTGTCATCTGCTGTGTCATCAGCTGTGTCGTCTGCTGTGTCATCAGCTGTGTCGTCAGCTGTGTCGTCAGCTGTGTCGTCAGCAGTGTATTCAGCAGTGTCGTCAGCAGTGTCGTCAGCAGTGTCGTCAGCAGTGTCGTCAGCTGTGTCGACAGCTGTGTCGACAGCAGTGTCGACAGCAGTGTCGTCAGCAGTGTCGTCAGCAGTGTCGTCAGCAGTGTCGTCAGCTGTGTCGACAGCTGTGTCGACAGCAGTGTCGACAGCAGTGTCGACAGCAGTGTCGTCAGCAGTGTCGTCAGCAGTGTCGTCAGCTGTGTCGTCAGCTGTGTCGTCAGCAGTGTCGTCAGCAGTGTCAACAGCAGTGTCGACAGCAGTGTCGTCAGCAGTGTCGTCAGCAGTGTCGTCAGCTGTGTCAGCTGTGTCGTCAGCTGTGTCGTCAGCAGTGTCGTCAGCAGTGTCGTCAGCAGTGTCGTCAGCAGTGTCGACAGCAGTGTCGACAGCAGTGTCGTCAGCTGTGTCGTCAGCAGTGTCGTCAGCTGTGTCGTCAGCTGTGTCGTCAGCTGTGTCGACAGCAGTGTCGTCAGCAGTGTCGTCAGCTGTGTGGTCGCTCGCACAAGCAGTTGATGTCAACACAACCAACCAAAGTTCAAAAACATTGCCAAAATCAAAAGGCTGTATAAAGGTACATCCCTCACGTAGCTATTAGAAGATAACAGAAGGAACAGATTATATGACTTTTACAGCCGGTCCTTGAGCTGGGAAGTCCCGACAACTGTACAACCTTTCGGGGGAACCCACAGAACGCACCTTCAAGATGTACTCAAGGCAAATACTACTAATGCTTCCCGTATTAAAATTTAACGACTTTTTAACACAAAAATGAAAGCATTGTGAACAAGACAAAATACTCTAAATTTAACTTGAACATGTGCACATGCATGCAACTTCTAACAGGGTAACCGAACCGCATTGTGGCATTTGTGACGTCCCTTGTGTTTGTAACATTATCACACGGCACGCGTGTGTGGTCATTTTGTAATACTCAAAATTTTCTGCATTTACTCCACCACAATCGACGACTTTAACAATCATCAGTCAGTAAGCGATTGTCATTCTTGGTTTGTGAGCAGTACCTCAATATGGGATAGTTTTTGAATCGTTAATGTGCGGTGGTTGTCGTTCTTCCTTCTCACCCCTCCTTTCTTCCCCTTACAAAAATCCAGGCCTGTCGCAGCTAGATCTCCCCAAAGCCTTTCACCCAAAATAAAAGGAGTTGGATTGGATTTTATAGACAATAGACCAGGCTATCCTGCACAGCCCCCCTGACACTGGTGTTTAATATAAACAGCCTGGTGCTGATTGTTAAAGGCATGTGCCATTTGGAAAAGATTTTTGAGTTGAGTGAAAGGGCTTTTGGTGATGATGGTAAAGTACTTAATTGCCCAGAATACCACATTCCCTCCGTGCGTTTAATTATTCCCAAAATCAGGACGCGCATTTGCAGAATGACGTGAAAAGTTGCATTGAAACAAAATCGCATCAACAGGAACACGATGATCAGGTTTTCGTAGCTACTGCTGCAGAACAAATAACTCGTCTTACTTATGAAGGCCAACGTCAGTCTGTGTCGGCGGACGTGTAGACCAATGGAATGAATCAAATTAATGTTGATCGAGTTGTACTAACCAGCATGGGAAGCGAGGAGAAGCCGATGTTTATGTTTCGAGGGTTCACCCTTCATCAGACAAAAAACAAACAAGGTTGCATACCTCGATCAACGTTCCGTCGATTCCATTCATCGTTCCATGTACTTAACAAGGTACACACGTTGACCATTTTGCAGATTTTACAATTAACGACTTCGATATAAACCCTCTTTGCAGTCTCTTCTGTATAAGCCAGAGTTGTGCTCAATATGGAAGTGATCAGCGCACAAGTAATAATTCTTTCATTATCATCATCATCATCATCATCATCATCATCATCATCATCATCATCATCACAGATTCTCTCCTTATGACAGATGAACTGTGCTGTGAGTGTGCATGTCGAGCTTTTACTGACATTGGTGTTCCCAACCAGGTTGTTCCACAACTGACCGTCGTTGCTGTGTGTCCTCCTCGCCACACATATCTGTTTCCTGGGTCCCTTCATCATCATACTGAAATATGCAATTTGGTGTCCCTCTCTATTTCTGTTTGACTGTGATGTATTCGGTCGTTAATTATCATATCTCAATTCAACTTGACAGGGGGTCCAAGGGTCACACAATGGAGGTGGCAGCGACTTCATTTATAAGCATTGCAATGTATCCAGCGATTTGTAGGCTTGATGAGGAGGGTGAAAAAAATAAAATTATCATTAAAAAAATCGTTGTGGCTTCTTCCAAGTCAAGGCATTATTGAGCATGCCAAAAACCATGGTGGCTTCAGCCCTCAGTGAGGTAACCCAGGATACGCCTTTAGACCGCAGAGAATGAGGTGGCCGAGGATGCGCCTGATAAAGGAAAGGGGTGCGAGGAAGTGGAGGAGAGCAAGGAAAGGTGGGAGAGCAAGGAAAGGTGGGGAGAGCGAGCCATCACCACTTGTCGCTATATACACCGGGAGGGAGGACAGAGCGAGGACGATAGGGGAGAGGGGTGGGGAAGGGGAGAGGGTGTTCTGGAAATGCATTTGATCGGTGAACTTGAGGGAAAGCAGAGGGGAATGATCCCCTTATGCAGGCATTAGTACAGGATGGAATGAAATTGGGGATGTGAAAACTGGAGGGGAAGGCAGCATGAGGGGAGGGGAAGACAGCATAAGGGGAGGGGAAGGCTGCATGAGGGGAAGGGAAGGCAGCATGAGGGGAATGGGAGGTTGCATGAGGAGAGGGGAAGGCAGCATGAGGGGGGAGGCTGTGTGAGGGGAATGGAAGTTGGAGTGAGGGGAGGGGAAGGTGGAGTGAGGGTAGGGGAATGTGGCGTGAGGGGAGGGGAAGGTGGCATGAGGGGAACGGGAGTTAGCATGAGGAGAGGGGAAGGCAGCATGAGGGGGGGAGCAGTGTGAGGGGAAGGGAAGGGAAGGCAGCATGAGGGGATGGGAAGGTAGCATGACGGGAAGGAAAGGCAGCATGAGCGGAACGGGAGGTAGCATGAGGAGAGGGGAAGGCAGCATGAGGGGGGAGGCTGTGTGAGGGGAAGGGAAGGCAGGGTGAGGTGAGGGGAGGGAAGTTGGAGTGAGGGGAAGGTGGAGTGAGGGGAGGGGAAGGTGGCATGAGGGGAGGGAAGTTCGAGTGAGGGGAGGGGAAGTTTGAGAGAGGGGAGGGGAAAGCAGCATGAGGGGAGGGGAAGGTGGCGTAAGGGGAGGGGAAAGCAGCAAGAGGAGAGGGGAAGGCAGCGTGAGGGGAGGCGAAGGCAGCATGAGGGGAACGGGAGGTAGCATGAGCAGAGGGAAATGCAGCATGAGGGGGGAGGCTGTGTGAGGGGAATGGACGGCAGGGTGAGGGGAGGGGAAGTTGGAGTGAGGGGAGGGGAAGGTGGAGTGAGGGGAAGGTGGAGTGAGGGGAGGGGAAGGTGACATGAGGGGAAGGTGGAGTGAGGGGAAGGTGGAGTGAGGGGAGGGAAGGTGGCATGAGGGGAGGGGAAGGTGGCATGAGGGGAGGGAAGTTCGAGTGAGGGGAGGGGAAGTTTGAGTGAGGGGAGGGGAAAGCAGCATGAGGGGAGGGGAAGGTGGCGTAAGGGGAGGGGAAAGCAGCAAGAGGAGAGGGGAAGGCAGCGTGAGGGGAGGGGAAGACAGCGTGAGGGGAGGGGAAGGCAGCATGAGGGGAACGGGAGGTAGCATGAGCAGAGGGGAAGGCAGCATGAGGGGGAGGCTGTGTGAGGGGAATGGAAGGCAGGGTGAGGTGAGGGGAAGTTGGAGTGAGGGGAGGGGAAGGTGGAGTGAGGGGAAGGTGGAGTGAGGTGATGGGAAGGTGGAGTGAGGGGAGGGGAAGGTGGCATGAGGGGAAGGTGTAGTGAGGGGAAGGTGGAGTGAGGGGAGGGGAAGGTGGCATGAGGGAAGGGGAAGTTCGAGTGAGGGGAGGGGAAGTTCGAGTGAGGGGAGGGGAAAGCAGCATGAGGGGAGGGGAAGGTGAGGGGAGGGGAAAGCAGCATGAGGAGAGGGGAAGGCAGCGTGAGGGGAGGGAAGGCAGCTTGAGGGGAGGGGAAGGCAGCTTGAGGGGAGGGGAAAGCAGCTTGAGGGGAGGGGAAGGCACCGTGAGGGGAGGGGAAGGCAGCTTGAGGGGATGGGAAAGCAGCGTGAGGGGAGGGGAAGGCACCGTGAGGGGAGGGGAAGGCAGCTTGAGGGGATGGGAAAGCAGCGTGAGGGGAGGGGAAGGCACCGTGAGGGGAGGGGAAGGCAGCTTGAGGGGAGGGGAAGGTACCGTGAAGGGAAGCGAAGGCACCATGAAGGGAGGGGAAGGCACCGTGAAGGGAGGGGAAGGCACCGTGAAGGGAGGGGAAGGCAGCGTTTTCTGAACTCCCAAGACTTAATAAGACACCAAAATATATCGCAAAAGTACCACATCGGGAGATCGCTAAATCACCAATTTGTACTTTTTCTTCTTGTTCTCTTTTCGAAACAATGTAAAACTGCAGCCCAAACTACCTCAACAACTGCTTAAGCCATGATGTTGATTACAACGCATGGAAGTTACTTTATCTCTGGGCTCGTGCACGCAACCCAAAATTTAAATAATATATACAACATTAATCGTTTTTTAACGAAAATAAATCAAACATAAATGTGGAGTCAACCAAACCAGCCCAGGATCGTGAAAGGTTGGGGGGGGGGGGGATGGACGCTAGACATAACCATTCCAAAAGTGATACATATCCAAACCATGCCCCAAAATCAACTGAAATCAGTATTTAAACAATTTAATAACATAGGTGGATTGAATCCATACCAAAATACCAAAATATATAAAACATTGAAAAATATAACGCTCATAACCCATGAAAAGTGTCGCCGCCGTGTGCTCGAGGGCACGTGACCGGCGCCATCTTTGTTAGCACCACTTTGCTGACTCGCGTAGTGGGACAATGTAGTATTAAACAATGTGGTAACAACGCATTCGCACCACCGTACCAGATTGAAAAGGCCAAATAGATGTTAAAATTACATTTTGTGCAACAATATACTGCTGCAATCTGTTACGGGAGGGTTGTGGAAAGGAATTTCACAGGTATTCTTGTATGTTGATGAACAGGAATTGTGTAGTTTTACTCTGAAATATCACTGCAGCTTCTCATTTGGTGTTCATCTCATGAACCCTGTTGGTAAATCGATTTGTTTGTTGGTCACAAATTGGTTTATAACTTTTTTTTTAATGTAGGGTGGATTAACGGGGGAGGATTAACAAGCGTGTTTATGTTAACAGCCACCATTAATCCCACTTTCTCATCAGTTCGGCCAGGTTCGGCCGAGAGAAGTTTGACCCGTCTTTCACGAACCGGCTGGTGCCGATGAGAACTAGACAGCTTAGAGGCGATTGTGTGACGGGATGTCCAAATTAACGCTCATATGAGGGACGGCACACACATTGATTAATCACCCTGCCCGTGAAACACCAGAGTGACAGTTTATAGCTGGGTCGGGATTCAAACCCAGGCGAGACAGGTTCGAGGCAGGTAAGTATGTGACGGGACAGCCAGTTTAACGTCCATCTGAGGGATGGCATACACATTGATGAATCGCCCTGTGCCTGCAGCAGACATGCACATTCTCTCGGCTGCTCACTCTGCCAACGATTTGGGTCTTACTACACGTAAAGTTGGTTTGATTTCACCACACTGATTTCCATCATTGTGGTACTTAATATAAAAAAAAAATTTGCATCAGGTAATTTCATGTTTTAAATATTGACCAAAGAAAATAATTGTGAAATAAATGGGCAGACTTAATCTTCGTAAGGTTCCTTAAAATGCCCCGAGTTCTTCATGCTCCCAAATATACAATTTTTTTTCCTCGAACATTATTGTGAAAAGGAAAGTGTTATAGTTACTACGATAGTTTACGATTGAAACAATCACTCAAAGGTGAAAAAACACGATTGTATTTTGTTCTAAATTACATGCAAATGCATGACAGAAATCGCCTTCACCCAGCACCCGAGTGCTAACCAAGATGGCGTCCGGCAGTTACACCGTGCTCTGTGTGTCGTGAATGGAAATGAGCGTTCTATTTATTTTCAGTTCAGTGGTGGTAATCCACATAGTGGACTGAGACAAAAGCCAGGATTGAGGGGGAGAGGAAGGGTGGAATCTACCATAAGCTGAATTTAATAACATCGTTGGATTTAATCCATACCCAAATATCAAAATATATAAAACAGTCAGCATTTTATATTCGCATCGACATTTCTGAATATGATATGTGGTAATCCACATTGTACACTGAGCTAAAAGCCATATATATATATATATATATATATATATATATATATATATATATATATATATATATATATATATATATATATATATATATATATATATCTCTTTCCAACCATTGATTCACTGACTGATATTTAAGATCGGTACCTTGTAGGTGATGAAGAAAGCTGAAATTTTGCATGTCGATGAACATCGAAGGTGGTACACCGGAAACAAGCCACAGAATCGTCAGACAACATCCATAAATGAAAATATAAATAAATGAAACTAGAACGGGCACTCGTAGAGCGCATACCTTCGCCGCAGCCACTAGTTACCTTTGTATTAAGTTGTCCACAACGCATCTCAATAGAAATATGCATTTCGTGACCCCCATGACCTTTGACCCACAACCGCTACTTAGGGTGACAATAGTACTATACCTTATGTCATTTCAGAAGATGGGGAATTGAACACTGAACAATTTGGAGTTAATTTGATGTAAATCGGAAACATATTAACCGTTTTCATCATGAAAAAACGATGTTGACCTTTTTGTGACCTTGACGTTTGATCCGATCGCTCCCAAAATCTAATGGATTTGTCCTTTCATGATGCCAAACAAATCCAAAACAATTAAAGCCTCTCTGCGGTTTTTTTTTTTTTTGCGTTAAGTTGTCCACAACGCTTTCCAATATAAATGTGAATTTGTGTGACCCCCTTGACCTTTGACCCCCAACCGCTGCCTTGGGTGACAAAAGTACTATACTATGTGTCATATTAGAGGATGGGGAATTTAATTTTGAACATTTTGGAGTTAATATACTGTAAATCAAAACAAAATTGACAATTTAATCGTGAAAAAACGATTTTGACCTTTTTGTGACCTTGACCTTAACCTTTGATCCGATCGCTCCCAAAATCTAATCG
Organism: Eptatretus burgeri; assembly: GCF_056783735.1. Lineage (NCBI taxonomy): Eukaryota > Metazoa > Chordata > Myxini > Myxiniformes > Myxinidae > Eptatretus > Eptatretus burgeri. The sequence goes on from NC_140972.1 coordinate 6,827,001, forward strand.
ATTTGTCCTCTCGTGATGCCAAACACATCCACAAAATTTCATGACAATCTGCGAAGTGGTTTTTGTGTAATATTGTCCACATCGCTTCCCAATCAAAAACTCCATTTTGGTGACCCCCTTGAACTTTGACTTCCATACACTAACTAGGGTTGCAAACACTATACCATACGCTATATCACTGGATCGGGATTTGAATGCTGAACATTTTGGACTTAATTTGATGTAAATCGGAACAAAATTGACACTTTAATCGCAAAAAAACGATTTTGACCTTTTTGTGACCTTGACCTTTGACCTAACCCTAACATTTAAAAAACGGACGTGTTAAAGCGAAGTCTCACGAGTCTTTCTAAATTATTCGATGTGAAATACAGTTTATATAATCTTATATTTCCAACAACACAACGACAGTGAAAGGCTTTTCATGGCCAGGAGGTTTGTAAGGCATTGGGCTGAACCCCACACCCAGCCAGTCTCAGTATTGCTTCACTATTGTGCCAAGTATTTGGTTTTACTTTTGTCAGGTACATAAAGCATACAACTCACAATGTATATACCCAAAAGGACAACTTACTCTTGAACCTCGTCATGTCCTGTGCAGTACTTTGGTGGCTGTGTCTTGATTTCTCATCAAGGCTAGATTCAGAAGCATGACTTTACGTTCATTGTTTTTTTTTTTTGGATACATATTACTATTCCGCCAGCTCTGTGTCTTGTCACCTAAGTGTGACAAAGACTGCCAGGAGGCAGAAGCTTTGTGTCATGAGGTGGGAGGGAAAATTGTGGAGTTGTAGGGAGATTCTTATGAATACCGTGGCTGTCTGTGATCATCATAGAAATAGTCATTGTGAAGGAGAGTCCTCAGGGTGTGTGTCAAAGAGCATGAGCTGGTAATTACAGAGCAATTAATTTTCCAAGTCTGGGCAGCATTGCTTTAATCTCATTTTACTGAATCTTTTTTGAGCCTCCTATAATACATACAAGGCCTCGAACATATAACGAGGGCCATTATAAATGTTCCGCAGCAGAGATACTCTCGAGATCCCATGAAATGCAAACGCTATTTATTTATTTGTTTATTTATTTATTTATTCGTTATTTAAGTAATAATCAATAAGAGAATCTTTTTTTTTTCAAACTAATCATAAATTCTTATTTAATTGACAAATATCATCGGACTATTGTGAGTATCTCTTTCATCGGAGTTATTGAACACCCCTCGTATATTTGAGCCCTTGCATGTACTTTATATTGAACTGGTAGGTTCCTCTCTCGAGAATTACTGTGTCACTGTCAAATTGTTAGTGAAAGCAAAGGTGGTTCATTTATGACCTTTACATGTGGGGGGGGGGAGAGTGAGTTAATGTCTGCCTCACCAAATCTGGCCTCATGTGTCACCAGTGCACACATTTTCGGGGACTTGGTGCCCTGAGGACAGTTTTGGATGAGCACTGAAAGGCTGTCTATTAAAAGGGAAAATGTTACCGACTGAAAAATGAAAGCTCACAAAATTTACCTTCACTTTTTTATCTCCCTCCTGGTCGTTTTTATTTTATTTTTTTTTACTCCCGCAGTGCTTGCATTTATTTCTCACTTTCAAAGCATTTTTATCTTAAACAGTTGACCACCACTATGCTGTCACCCCCTGTCCCCTCCACCGTAATACTCCTTTCACTTCTTTCATACCGTCCCTGCTCTCTTCTCCTTTTCCCACCAAAGATGTGAAGCCATCAAATATTCTGGTGAACACAACCGGCCAGGTGAAGCTTTGCGACTTTGGAGTGAGCACTCAGGTAAAGCCAATACTCTTAATGGAAGTAGCATCTAAATGTGCTTTGTTCACTCAAGTGTCATGCTTTAGTGCTAACCATTAGTCATTTACCTCGCTTTGAGATTTTTATGAAATGAAAATTGTATTCATGGTGTATCTCCTTCTCTTGAGACAGCCTTGTTGCAAAATAATAGGGGATGGGAAAGGGGGGAGGGAGGGGGCAAGTGAGTGGTAACATGAGATTGGGTGAAAGAATATTTAAGTTAGGTTCACCCAGTTATAACAAGACCACAAGACCCATGCAGTGGACACCCCCCCTTGCCCCTCCCCCCTCCTCATGTGTGCTCATGAGCAGTTGTGGCAAGACCCATCACCCATTGAGGCCGCCCGTCACTCTCCTCTATTTGGGCATTGAGTGCTTGTGTGGTTCACTTGGAATTACAATCGCTTTGTTTCTGATGGCAACAGTGATGGTATTGGAACTCGCAACCTATTGCTAATACGACATGAGCTCAGCCAGCGGTTCACCCAGGATTGTCGAAATGACACCATGGAGCTCGGCACTGTTTATCGAATACCATCACTGAAACACAATCAATGATTGCTAATCCCTTGCACCAATATTGTTCATGAAATTCTCATTAACCTTCACATCATTCATGTAGCAAATGTTACAATGGTATCGACAAGTCAATGAACTGCAAAACTATATTTTCACCCCACTCAACCCCCCCCCCCTCACCTCCTTCAAAATAATTTGGTAAATAAACCTTTTGTTTAACTGAATGAATACTCCTTTGCAGTCGTACAGTGTCGTGCAAGTGAGTTTGCCAACCCTGCTGGTCTTTACGTATATCAATGCCGATCAATTGCACTGCACTTTCTGAATATTATCCAGCCTGGTGTTGGCTTAGCTGTTAAGGTGTCTGGCTTGGGACCTAAGAGTCCTGAGTTTGAGTACCTATTTTTCGTTGAATTAACACCAGGTGGGGTTCACTCATCCTGTCTTCTTTCCGAGGTCGGCGAAATGATTACCAGTGTACTGGGGTAATAACCATTCGGGGTAACCTGTGTCGGAGTGTCGACCCGTCCAGGACTGTACTCCTTGCCAATGAAACTGTCTTGGCAACCCTATGCACCTTTATGGCGTGAAAGGAATGGTATTCTTCTTCTTCTTCTTTTTCTTATTATTATTATTATTATTATTATTATTATTATTATTACTATTATTACTATTATTGTTATTGCCAAAGAGGCAGTAAATGACATGAAGTGACACACAAGGAGCGCAGTTGGTTAGTAACTAATGGCGAGCAATGCCTGGGTGCTGTAAGGTTAGGGTATTGGGAATTACATAAGAGATTTGTGCATTCTTTGCTTTGAAAAAGTTTATGTTGAAAGTGAGTATATAAGTACATGTGGGAAGTGAGTTCTATCGGCAGGCAGTTTGAGGAGTGAAAGAAGAATGGAGTGCGAGTGAAGTAAAGTTCAACAGTGCAGGAGTGGCAAAGCCAAAAAATGACATGGGACGCTGTGTGTGGTTAAAGTAAGATTGGAATGACGTGCTGAATTGCTGCCGTGCAGTCACCATGACAGTATGAGGAAAAGAATGAGTAAAGGTCAGACCAAAAGAGATTGACTGGTGGTGAGCCGAGGCCGATAAGTTCAACAGAATGAACCTCTTTCACTGGCTGACCATGGACGTGGGTAGGTGTGTTTGTTTAATGGTCCATCCAGAGCACCATGTTGAGTTTAATTTTGGCCAACATTGAAAGATGTGTTCCTCTTGTCAGACCAGCATATAATCAATTCCAGATGAGCAGAAAGTGATCTCTCGATCAGTGAGATGGAATACTGTACGGTGCAATGTGTGGAGTCAACTGCAAAAGGGAAGAGATGGTTTCCAGAGAATCAGAGAGATCCCTTATTGATTTGAGGAGTATCTGGCTGTCATGTCCAACTTGTGGTTTTGGTTGCATCATTCTCTGGGGGTACAGCTGTGCCACTGACGCAGTGCCCTCTATTACCAGTACACCGGTACTCATTTCACCAACGTCGGAAAGATAACAGGCTGAGGCAACCCCACCTGGTGTTAATTCAACAGCCGACACAGGAACTCAAACTCAAGACCCTAAGATCTTAAGCCAACCACTCTGACCATTAAGCCAACACCAGGCTTTATAAGGAGTAAAACTAGGCCCAAAATGATGACGAGGGGCACCCTAGCCTTCACTGGGAGAGGATAGGAAATCATTCTATTGATAGCAATGTGTCGACTGTGGAAGTGGAGAAAGTCAGAAAGACAGGTATGAAAGTCTTGTATGTCAAAGGAACCGAACTTGGCAGGCAGAGAAGGATACCAGAATATGTTGAATGTCTGGGATACATCTCGGGAGATGGACCTGACCTCAGGTTTTGAGATATAGGGGCTCCGTTCATTACTGAGAGGTAAGTAAGAGTATGTTCATTGTTGATTACCTGGGATGATATCCATACTGATGGGCAGATGTCAGGAAAAAGAAGACTTGACATCAGCAGCAATGATGGGTTCCAGGACTTTGCTTCTTATCGTCATGCTTTTTGAAAAAATGAGGGATATTGTAATCAGCTGTCTATCTGTCTGTCCGTCTGTCCATCCTTCATGCTCTCTCCTAAACGGTTGTGCAGAAGTTCACCAAACTTTGTAGTTTTGATCACCATATGGCACCAAGGTGCAAGAGCAGTATCATTTTTGGCACCTCTTTCTGGGGTGGGGGTCAAAAAGTCAAATACCAAAACCTTAGAGGCACTTTTTATACGTTTTTAAAAATGAAACTTTGTACAGTATCTGCAATCAACATTGGGGGATGCATGAAATATGTCACGATTTTTTGGATTTAAGCCCCGGTTCATGCCCCAGGGGGTGGGGACTTAAGGTCACAGGGGGTCAAAATGGAAAACAAAAATGAAACTCAAAATTTGATATTGGGTCATTCCTGGTGTAACTTTTTGTAATCTTTCAACCTTGCTTTAGGTGGGAAGCGTGGGGATTTGCGATGGAGCACCATCGACTTCGCTCTAGTATATAATTAGAAGCAGTTACATATCCATGGAGACCACTGTGTGCTAATTTGTATCTTAATGTTCTTGAGGAAAGATTAGCAACCACACTTTCAGCGAGGTCATTCGCAAGATATCGACTGGATCATCGTCTGTCATGCAGAGAACATACTGTGAGCTACTTCATATAATTTTTGGCGAGTTTGAGCTTTCTTCCTCAACTGCTTATATTGTGACACTACCAGTTTCACGCATCACCTTCAGAGTATTGCAAACACCTTCTGCTGAAACACGAAGTCGTGCTGCAATCTGCCACATGGAATAATCTTCACCATCAAAGACTTTGATTTATACAGTATATGCTTGTCATGGGATATTTCCTTCCCAGGAGCCAAAGTATTCACCACACTACAATTGTTATATCACCGCTTATACTTTTATTGTATCATTATCACTCTGCAATTATAAAAGAAGCCCTGAACAATTTTTCTCGCTTTCTCTGCCGAGAAATAACCAATTTACGGGGAGGGGCCTCCTTGATGTAGCGCTTTTCCCCGAGCAACCACATTCCTGGAACTCGTCTACAAGGCGAAAAAAAAATACCTGCGGTCTCGCGCTTGACATGTCGCAGCGGGGCAAATAATGGGTTATTTATAGTTACTACTAGACGACCCATGAACCCGTTGGGTTCCCATTGTGACAGCGGTTGATGAGAAAAAAATAATTTCAAGAAAAAAAAAAAGAAGATAGCTCCAGCGAACTATACCGCTGAGGTTGTTTGCATTGATCAAATTCTCCCGAATAGTACTTGACTGAATCGGGAATTGATTTTTTAATATTTTTTTATTTGCACAATTTGAACGAAACTTGATACTGCACACCGCAGGAGAATGGTGAGTAAGGTGGCCATAAAATTTTTGCGCTATCGTGTACCGTTTTGGCTGTTTTTCGGGAACATACATACATACATATATATTGTTGCGAATTCGCGCCCGCCGGCGTGCGAGCGGCCACGTAACTCGAATCGCGGCACATTGCCCACCGGACGGACAATTCCGTCGTGACCCTCTCGGACTAACGCCGGGAACTAGTCACGGGTGGGCCTTTCGGCCTCACCACGATCGTGCCAATCGGCCCCCCGCGTGGGATAGGGTTGTTCGCCAAATTCGACCTACCTAAGTACCCACACAGAGGGTAGACCGGGCGATCGCACCTCGCCGCAGGTCGACTTCGGACACGGGCCACTTTAAGCGACCCGTTCCGTACTATCGGGATAACCGAGCGGTGTTATCGTCAACCTCGACGGTTCCGATTAATTGTCGGGCGTATTTAGCCCACTACCAACCCTTTACGTGAAGTAAGATGGAGATTCAATTAAAGAAAAGACGAAGCGAAACGGGAAAAACAGTTCAACATAAGGCACATTTATTCCGCGGCAAACGGAAAGCACACATATACAATTACAACAATTATGCACCAAAAGCAAATGTAACAAAAGGAACACAACAATGCAGATCTACTACCGACTACGCAAGCACACGGCAACACTTACACAGTTTTACTTTACAGACGGCGACTACAACACATATACTCAAAATCAAAAGAAAAGGGCCACCCTCAACGACAAGGGGGCAGACGGGCCTGTGGGCCGAGACCGCGTGGAGCCTACCGGTCTTGTGATGAGCCGCAAAATGTCGCGGCGGTGCCCCGACTCCGCGCTCCTCCACAGGTTTCGTTGGCACTGCTTGGAATGGGGTGGGAACGGGGCCCACTTTTCGCACTATCTCAGCGCGGGGGGAAACAGGGGGGGTTGTTGATGCTCTGGGGAAAGAGGATAGCTGGCTTGCTTGGGTCCCGCGACGAGCGACTCCACTGCGCCTCGACCGCGCTCCCGGCTTCCCCTCTCTGCAGCTCCCCGAAAGACTCCGAACCCCGACAGACCGACTCTCCTCCAGACCCGTCTTGACTGCTGCTGCTGCCACGCTTCGCCGCCGCCACACCTCTCCAACTCGCCCGAGCCCGAAACAGAAAACTGACTGAATTCGCCCCGCGCTCGGCGCTTTATAGTACGGCAGGAGAAACCATATGCAAATTTCCGGATCAGGATGAACTCGGGGGCGGAGCCACGCTCGCCCATTGGACGGAGGAAAAGTGGGCGTGAACCTCCCCTGATCCTCGAATTTGCATATATCGATTCTACTCCGACGCGCCTGGAGGTGGGGCCAAATCGCCCCGCGCTTAATGATTGGATGGATCGGAAGTGGGCGTGAATCATTCCTGATCCGACTTCCCCTCGGAAAGGCCGCTCTTTGTACCCGCGGCTCAGCGCGCGTCCCGCACGAGTCCAGGACAGCCTGATGCTCGGCGTTCACAAGCGGCATGGGAATGGCCGCAGAAGGAGGAGAGGTGAAGGTGGTGGAGGGCCTACAGTGGCGGTGATGGCCATGGCGACGCTTGGAATGGCGGTGATGCGATGGTTGCGAGAGCGAGTCGTGATGGTAAAGGTCGTGGCTGTTGGCGTTGTTGTTGTTGTGAAGCGGCGTTGCGGTCGGTGGTTGTTGTGTGATGGCGGTTGAGATGTGGTTGGTTCAAAATAAAGATAGAACAGAAAAACGGCTATCTTAAAGGGTCGCAGCCCGAATGAATCACATTTATTCCCTCTAAACAACGGGTTTGGGGCTAACTACACATGTACTTACAGAGATATCTCACCTACGGGACCTGAATGGAGGTTTGCGAATTTCCTCAACCACAACAATATATATTTATATATATATATATATATATATATATATATATATATATATATATATATATATATATATATATATATATATATATATATATATATATATATATATATATATATATATATATATATATATATGCATACATATAATATGAGAGTTTTAGTAATATATAGATGACTTTAAATTTACACATTTTGACCCAATTATTACATATTTTTCTCCATATTCTCCTAATAAAGGTTTGTTGAAAAATTTATGAAAAAAGCTCAAATGGTAGAAAAGTTATGGCCAAGAGAGACAGACACACACAGACATATCACACAGACACAGACACACCTAAAAACATATCTCACCCTGAGAAACAAAATTGAAGCCATCAACCAACTAGCAATACCAGTATTCTAATGCAGCTTCAGAATAATAAACTGGCCACAAATGGAAAACAACAAACTAGATATCAAAATTGGGAAACTTCAATAACCACAAAGTGCTTTACAAAAATCAATGCTTCCCGAGAATGTACCGACTGAGATGAGAAGGAGGTAGCGGCCTGATGGAACTCAACCAAGTGGTGGGCAGAATGACATCTGTCGGACTGGCTCATGATGTGAAAAGTTCAACAGACTACCGAATCCAATTTGTATGCAACCACGCAGACAGCAAGCCAGAGGAGGTATCCCTCACCCACCGAGCAAAAAATTTCCAAAGACAGGTGTGAATGGAAGATTTCATGCATTAAACTGAAACAGCAATGAATACAGCCCCAATGAAAGCAAAAAAGAAGAAAGAAAATATAAAGTGAAATATCGACAGATATACACCGACAACTGGGAGAACGACAAATGAACAGGAAGGTATAAAAAAGAGGTTTTATTTGTTATTTTGTATACATTGTCGAGGCTTGTATGAGAGCTAACACACAATGCAGAACAAGGGGGGCAGGAGACAAGAGGGATGGGAGAGGGAAGGACAAAACAGTGGGAAACAGAGACATTAGGAGATCTGTGGAAGGGAGAGGGATGGGGTGGGGGACATGGGGTATACAAGATTGACATTACAGGAACTTTCATGAAGGAAAGCAAGGAATTTGAAGGAGGTGGGTTTGGGGTGGATTCACGGGGGTAGAAAAGATCGAGGTTTTGGATGGGGGACGATAAGAGGTGGTGATGAACAGCTGTTTTGAAGGCCCGGAGGGAAGAATGGGATTGAAGAGAGTGTGGGAGTTTATTTCAAAGGCGGGAAAAAAGAGGAATGAAAGAGTGAAGGTGAGCAGTGATTCGTGATTTTGGTAGTTTTACCAGAAGGGCGTTGCTGGCGGACCTTGAGCGCCCTGCGGAAATATGGGAGGGACATATCGCAGACAGAGCGGGGATGGGTGGGGGGCGAGACCAAAGAGGAGACTGTAGAAGACAGAAAGACCACTGACCTGCCTGTTGTGAGTGAGTGAGAGGCCCAAAAACTCAACCTCATCGCGGATGATGCCAATGATCCTAAATGCCTTGGTTTCCACAGCATGAAGCCAGGAAAGGGTAGAGGCAGGAGCACCAGCCCAGAGGGAAGGGAGTTGGACGGATTGGGTATAGACAAAGAAGACTCTTTGAAATGGCTAATAAGAGGTCAGCTCAACTGGGATGGAGAATGCATCATTATTAATGCTGTTATTCAGGAGGATAGGCGTGATGATATCGGCAGCTGATTAGCGCCGTGATGACGTTGCTGCCTCACTTCCACTTCCGGGTTTGTTCTATCGTCACCACATGCGAGACGCTTTGTCATGACCTCCTCTCGACATAGTGTGCAGGGTGGCCATGCCCGAACACGCTTCTCACTTTACGAGCCGTTCCAACCACTTGGTCTGAATCTCTCCAAGTCTATCGCCGATGCTGTGACCGATCTGGTGAACGTGGCCCTGACCACAATATCGCTGCGTCAGAACCAGTCCGACCCTCGAGAATGGTTGAATGAAGTGTGGTCATGGAAGGAGTACGCCGGTACGATGACCGAGACTCAAGAGGAAGAGCAACCGAGCAGGTGGAGCTCATGTAGCGCTCGGAGTAAGCTTGCCGTCGGGACGAATGAATTGCTCCGGTGCTGCAGCGGGATGCAATCGGTCGTGTTGATGTGTGGAGGCACATGGTCCCTGGTTCTGAGCCGGAAGCTACTGTTGTTCTACGTCTACAGGTCCGCTCCCATGGCCCGTTTGCAAGGCCTGGGCGCATGGACCACTGTGGTGCTCACTTTGCGCTCTGCACTCGCCCTAAGCATTTGGAGGTACTGCTTGACGTTTGCGGGCCCGGTGCAGGTGATCTTGTTGCTGATGCCGACGCTCCATGTTACCCTGGCTGAGCGAGCTTTGAGCCATGGGGACACAGAGCTTGGACACTATTTCTTGTAATTTAAAATGTCTATTTCTGGCTAACTTGCATTTTTAGTGTGCATTTATATTCATGCATAATATACATATTCGTATCATTTTACATTATTATTATTGTTATTTATGCATACACATATATTTGTAAGTTTGTTTTATCATTGTAAACGACAAATATCAGTCTTCAGACTGCCTTGTCCAGTGTTTGAAGTTCCCAATAAACCGAAATGAATGAATGAATGCACAAGACCAGGGACACTACACCAATGGCTTTTATATAATGGTGGGACTGAGTCAATCGGACAAGTGTAGGTTTTGCAAGGTAAAAACAGAAAGTACGAGCCACCACCTACCAGGATGTAAAAAACTCATGTCAGAACAACTGTACACACAAAGGCACAACAAGGTATGTAGAGTAATCCACTGGCACATCTGCAAAAGTCTCAAAATCCCAGTTCCCCAAAACTCATGGAAACATGAACCAAAAGCAGTCATTGAGAACAAAGGAAGTAACGCTCACGTCCAACCTGATGATCCCATCGAGTGTGAACATAGAAAACAAAGCATTGCAACTGCATATAGTCCTTAGGTATGTATAAAAAATACGACAGCATTGCTAATTGAGGCTTCATTTCCCAGCAATTTTGGCCTAAACGACGCACAACTCAATAAAATGACCAAATATCAAGATCTCAAAAATGAAGTGAAAAGATCCTGGAAACTGAAGAACACCAAAATTGTACCGGTGATCATTGGAGCAACGGGAATGATGAAGAAGAACCTTACCGCGATTTTAAAACCATCCCTTGGAATATAATGACAAATGAACTATAGTTTTGAAGCTATCCGGGGCTCGGTGACGATCCTCAAAAGAGCCCTCGGAACAAAACGTTGAGAACAAAACTCCACACCTTGGTCCATGATTCATGACCACCCTTACTGAAATGGAGGTGGATACTTCAACACCTGCGAGGACTCCGTTCCATCTTTTGAAACTCACACATATGGAGAAAACAACAAATAACACCACACACACACACACACACACACTCACACACACACACACACACACACACACACACACACACACACACACACACACACGATTGCAAAAGCCCGTATCCCCCTGCACAGGGGGGATGAGCTAATGAATGACAGTGAGAGGTTTGTCAAATGTACTACTCCATTCCCCTTATCTCACACCTTTCCCACAATGTCCATTGCCAGCACGTTCAACCTTCAAACCAAAACGACTGAAATATTTTTGATTTGCATGACAGTCAGTGTCCGACCTTTTCTGAATTATGTGTCTCTGGACACACATTTATTTACTTTCTTTTTGTACATGCTTGACACATCGTTTGATGCGCATCATGGTAAGATTGATTTTTTTTTTTTTGTGCGTAAAGTCCTTTGCAACAATATAATCTGAAATGAGTTCCTTGTTATTTCTGTTTGGAGCGGTATGTGTGTAAATGGTGGCACGGGCCAGGTTTGTGGATAGGTTAGCTTTTTCTTTCGCATCAAAACATCTCTTCTGCTGAATGTGTTCCAATTGTTGCGTGTGATTGTTATTTTTGGGCATTATGGGCATCAGACATGCAAATAAACGGAGCACTAGTAAGCACAAGCAATGTACACGAACATACGTTTTCCATTTATTTAATTGACAAACCTGTAAATCTTTCACCCCTTTCCCCAACCGGTACCCGAGTGTTTTGCAGCACCAGAAGTCCCTTGAACATGGCTTTTTTTAGGTCATGACAATTGCATTTGTGTTAACGCACATACTATTAATAAGCCATGGTGCCACCAAGTAGTGGTGACAAGCACATGGTGGACAACATGGCACCACTTATTAGCAATGCCACAGATAATGCGTAACCATCGTCACGGCTCCATGAGGCTTCGTGAATGGTGGGTCTCCAAGAAGAAAGAGATCAGGCCAGATTAGGTGTTATTATTAATGGACATCTATTTAGAAATTATATTAATTCAGGATGTAGAAGCTATAAATGTGCAAACGATGCTTGCCATCTGTCTGAAGTTTATTTTATTAATGACCGAAAGCTGAATATGTCTGGGCCGATAGGCACGAGCCTTCACAAGTTCCTCACTCAACCTGCAATATATATTAGAGTACTCGACTATCGAAATGTCAATTCAAATTCTCTCTTCCATGAACCTCTCTAATATGTTAATATTAAAATAAATGTCCAATCAATTAATTTTTTTTTTTTGGGGGGGGAGGGTTCTGCAAACGTCATTCCTCTCCTGAAGGTGCTTTGTTTGAATGAAAGATTTGATGCAAGAAATAATATCCATATCAGTTACTTCTCATATTCCAATCTCCACCACAAGGATTGAAGAATCGATGACAAATGGCGACAGAACATCTGGGAAAGGATTTCATCGAGTTCTCCACTCTTTCCATAGAGACTGTTGTTTCGTTTGCATTAATGTCTTCTCCGGCGCTTGTCCTCCGCACCATTATCTGCCTTTCATAAGCAGGACCAACATACACACAAAGAAACAAGCACGCACACATATCTTCTTTTTCCTGTTTTTTTTTTTTTTTTCTTTCTCCTCCTTCGTTTCCCTTGAGATCTCATCTCATTTTCTAATTCTGACAGCCTGGCTGGTGATAATTATTTGTTTGGTATCAAGAATGGAAATGCTTAGTATTCACGGTTTGGGGACTTGGCATGTGGAGAAGATTGGTGAATGGGGAGGACGGTGTAGTTGGGGTCCAGGGAATGAGGCAGGTTGTGGAATCTTCTGATATAGTAATTACTCTTCTTCTTAGCTCATTAAGATGCACAGCCTTAGGATAGTGGGGAAGGATACGGAGATGGTGAATCCTGGCACAAAGCTGAGAGGGTCAAGGGTCCAGCAGAGCCCAGAGAGACTCACAGAAATTAGTGCACGAACAGACAATGCAGCTTTCTGTCAGCTCTTCTCGCCTTTTTAATTAATTTTCCTTTTTCAGACTTTCCCGAGTGTGCCATCTACGTTTGTCTTTCTCTTTCTTTTTCTTTGCGTGTGTGTGTGTGTGTGTGTGTGTGTGTGTGTGTGTGTGTGTGTGTGTGTGTGTGTGTGTGTGTGTCATTACTGTCATACCTTGTGTCAAATGGCTATTTTCAACAAACCTTTATGATGAGAACATGGAGATAACTAGTTAATAATTGGGTCGAAATGTCAAAGGGCAAAGTTCACAGTAAATAGCAATAGGCCGTCCGTTGCGCGTCAGTGCGAGACGGCCGGGTTTTGTAACCGCTTCCGTGTTTCTTTATTGATTCACCATTGAGCTTGTGTGTGTCTGTTCAGGCCATAACTTGTTAATTTTTTTTTACCAATTGAGTTTTGTCATTAAATCTTCCAACAAACCCTTCGTATGAGAATATGGAAAACACAAGTTTAAAATTTTTTAATTTTTTCCCTTAAGCTGCTGGTTTTTTTTCAAGTTTAGTTCAAGGACAAAGCGGACGCGGACGGGCTTTGCATTTTGAGATGTTTTCTACTTTCGGTTTGGGTTTCAAGGACAAATCTGTGATATTTTCACACTTGATTACAGGAACATTTTCTAGTGTTCCACATCATCACAACTCCTTACCAAGAGTTCTTTAAATGATTATCACAGAAGCCTGGACAGCCTCCACTTGTCGCCCTTTTTATGTTGCTATTTCCTGGTATCCCTTTCAAATAATCAATGGTGATCTCGTTTTATTGCTGCAGCACTCGGACATTTACCGGTGTTCTGTCGACTTAATTTGACTTCTAAATGAACTTCACGGCATTCTTTAAGGTTTTGGCCACTCTAAGTAACATATCGACAAAGTAATTGGATATTTCTTCGTTCGTACACAGCACAAGGCTCCGGGGTAACATTATTGGCCGAGGGCACGGCTGTGCCGCTGAATTGGATAATTGTGGCCAATGTTTAGCAATGCCATCCTTTTATTTTTAACTTATCAGTGCTATGCAAACCTGGTGTTGGCTTAGTGGTTAGGGTGGCTGTCTTAGGATCCTGAATTTGAGCCCTGTTGGCTGCTGTTTTGGGGGTTTTTTTTGTTTCCCAAGTCGAGGCTCATGTAAGAGATAATAAGAATTAACACCAGGTGGGGTTGACTCAGCCTATCATCCTTCTGATGTCGGCGAAATGAGTACCAGTGTACTGGTAGAGGGGCACAGCATCAGCAGCATATTTGCACCCCAACAGAAATGATAGCTCTCCAGCAACCAAGCTGCCATACACAAGGAGAAGTAGTGCCATACTGGGTTGTACCATATTGTTTACAGGTGTTCCCACTTGAACGAATGGTCAGATTATATGCAAGTGTTACGTCGTCATTCCTGATCATTCTTTCTTTGACGTGTTTCCGTGACTTTTGGGGGACTGGGATGTTGAAGGTTTTTGCACAAGTGCATTACTCTGCAAATGTTATAGGAATAGGCCTTTGTGCAGTCTGGAAGAGGGGCACAGCATCCTGGTATCCCTTTCAAATAATCAATGGTGATCTCTTTTTATTGCTGCAGCACTCTGACATTTACCGGTGTTATGTCGACTTCTAAATTACTTCTAAATGAATATATTACTTAGAGTGGCCAAAGACTTCATAGAGTGGCAAATGTTATAGGATTAGGCCTTTGTGCAGTCTGGTAGAGGCACACAAGTGCATGACTGTGCAGTCATTTTGACGTTGGCGTGGTTAAATCCTGTAAAGAACGTGACATCGCACTCCAGAAAAAGTACCTTTCTGTCCCAAATTTGTGGAACCTATATTTGTGTTTGCCTCGGTGTTTCCGTTTTATGATCGCCCTATCTGTTCAGTGTGTTTGATGATTTGAAGTTGCAACTGATTCGTCTGCACTCTCTTTAGCCATGCCAGTGAGCCTTTCTTATGTATTTATGGTCAGTGCAGTTCCTTCTTTTGAATATCCTGCTCTCTTCTCCTTCAACGAATTCCTTGCGTATGAGGGTAGTTAAAGATGGTTAAGTGGACTTCTTATTGTATAAAATCAAATGGTTCAGGGAAATAAATGTTGGTTATTTTCACCAATTTATCAATGTATTCTCTCAAAACACACACACACACACACACACACACACACACACACACACACACACACACACACACACACACACACACACACACACACACACACACACACTCACTCGGTAGGCAGCCATTTCAGACTGGAAGGATGTTCATTTGGAACTTTGTACTCGAGCAGTGATTGGTCAACTTGGCGTTGTGAGGGAGAGAATTATTGTGCAGTTACATCATACCCTGAGACCTCTCATTGAGAAGAACAGACATCTCATTGAGACTGAGACAGCACACTTAGCCACCGTCGACGTATTGCTTGTCTCACGTCATTGTGTGGCATTTCACTGAAATACAGTCCATTGGTGCTTTTCCTTCATCCAAAAACATTCAGGCGAATTAAACTGCGAAGGTCCAAAAACACTTTGCCTGAAGCTTTCCAGATGATGACTGAAACTGTTTTCTGTGCACCAAGAACGTCTCCACTCCATGCTGGCTCTCATTGACTCCAGTATGAAATGACAGACCCAAGTCTTATCCCATCACAACTTTCTTTAATAAGCCGTGTGCCGTCCCTCAGATGGACGTTAAACGGGCGTCCTATCTGCCAGCATTAGTTACTGGACATTAAGGATCCCACGGTGTCCTTCATGAAGAGTAGGCGAGCTATTGCACACTGGCTACACCAATTTCCAAGTCCTGCAATACTTGTTTAGAGGTGATGAATCAATCCTGCTGAATCGTGTCATCACCGCATCGGACGATGTTTGGTGTCATGGCTGTGGTTAGGTGACCACCGTATGGCTGGTCAGAAAGGTCAGCTTTTCCTTCCTCTGATGTCTTCACCTGCTTCGCCCGGTGGCCGGCGGTACTTCGACCCAGTGTGCCATCACCGTAGATGTTCTACCATTTTTGAATTGCTTCTCTGCCGTGAAAAACTCAACGACAGCCCTTTGGTTATAACATGTTTCACTGGAAGATGTCATTTTGGATACCGCTGACTGCTGCGCTACCTGCTGGCATCTTGGGTGAAACTTCGCACTGAGGTGGAGCAGGGTTGATTCTTCATCCACACAAAGTAACAATACTGGCATGTGTTTCATCTCGTGAAAAAGGGTGAGTGGGGTGGGGGGGGAGGGGGGCATTACTTTTGGAACAATCCTCGTATTTGATCAAATGTTGAAATATGTGGATAATCCTACGGTTGTGTTTTTGATGCACCTGATTCAACTCCATCAGACTGCCAGCTCCTTGAAGTCTCGGCCATTGTAATCGTGAAATGAATTGTTTTTGTTGAATATTTTTTTGAATACAATGCACTTCCTTCTTTTACTGCAGTTTGTTGATTTATCCTTGTGGCCAATGTAGTATAACGTAATGGCAGAGGAAACACTGGCACAACGAGCTTGTTTGGAGGTTCAGGCGCGGCATGTTTTCAGGACTTCCTGTGTTCTGCACAGATATTACTTGACAATTCCCCGACACGTTTCTTTGCAGTAGTTTTGTTCCATGTAGCCCTCTTCCATGCAAAAGTATTTGTATTTTTTGTTTATTTTATTTTTATGTTGGTGTACCAAAGTAAAGTTGATTCTTTTATTGTTTATTTATTTCTTCTTTACCCTGCTTTCAGTGTGCATTGATTTAGCCCACTGTGACGTACAAATTGCACTTCAATCTTGTTATTATTACCTCCACCACCGAAGGTGGACGGAGGTTATGTTTCACCCCTGTCTGTCTGTTTGTGAGCAAGATATGTCAAAAAAAATCTTTTGGGATGGATTCGGCCAAAATATTGTGGACAGGTTGGATGTGTGACGAGGATGTATTGATGACATTTTAGTGAAGATCTGGATCCGGATCCGGATCCTATAATTTTTCAAGCGAGTCTTCACCATTGAGAGATCGGACCGAAAACGATATATAGCATGGTATCTCAAAAAGGTTATAGACGAATTATAACAAAACTAGGTGAATGAGTTGGTTAGATGACAAGAACAAGCCGATTCTATTTCGGTTTAGGTCCAGATGCAAATTTGCCCGATCAGTGGGACACAAAACGTAAATTGTTCAGACTGGCGGAGGTATGTGCTCTACCGAGTGCCGTTCTAGTTTTCCCAGTTTTAGTTGTTTCTGTTTTTTGCTTGCTGCACTAAATGTTTGGAACACATCCACATGCATATGTGTTTAATCATCTTTATTTCTGCTTGATGGAATTTAGATTATACTCATGTCCTTGGTTGTTGATCAATTTACTGAAGGGCTTTAATTCTATGTATAATAGTAGAGGAGAGAGATGATCACTTTGAAGAATACGTTATTGTATTTTTCACAATTTTATTTGAATTTATTTCAAGTGGTGGGGTGTAGTATCAAAGCCAGGAGGAGAGGATGGCACTATCAATCAGTGTGCGAGCAGGTGAAGGCTCAGCTGGAAGGGTAGGGTGTAAAAGCAAAGCAAATACAGGTGGCTGGCTCAACAGTCAAAGACTTCACTATCTGCCATGGGAAGATGGAATCAGGGGCGAAAGCTCTGGCTGGCGCACTATGATATAAAGGGAAAGGGATAGGTGTTGCAAAAATATAAGTGCATCAAGTAAAAGGAGAGAGAGAGAGACAGAGACAGATACAGAGACAGAGACACAGACACATAGAGATATAGATTTTTCCTCTTTTCCTGCACAAAGTAAAAATTCCAGCAAAACAAAGTAATCACAATAGGATCTCAAAGGAAGACCTCAACAAAGCACCAATTTCCCTCAAATTGTACAAGAATAGCAGTCATTTAATAGAAACGCTATTTTCCCTTCACAATTGCAGTAATTCAGGGTTTTAATGTTGAGTATCATAATATTCTGCCCAAGTGTGTCACTCACTATTTGATTGTCTAAACTTGTATTTTGCATGTTTTTCCTGTCCAATTAAATAATTCCCAAAACAAACCATCCAATCCTATTAAGTGTAATTACCTCCGCCACCAAAGTTGAAGGAGGTTGTGTTTTCACCCCTTTCTGTCTGTCTGTTTGTTTGTCTGTTTGACTGTGTGCAGGATATCTCAAAAAGTTTGGACGGATCAAGATGAAATTTTGTGGACAGGTTCGGTGTTTGACAAGGATACACTGATTAGATTTTGGTGAAGACCCGGATCCGAATCCGACTATGACAACTTTTTAAAGTGATTCTTCACCACAGAGATAGGGCCAAAAACGATATATAGCATGACATCTCATAAAGTTGTGGACGGATTCAGACGAAGCTTGGTGGACACTTTGGGTGTTTGACAAGGACGAATTGATTCGATTTTTGTGAAGATATGAATCCGAATCTGGATACGAGAAGTATTTAATTATTTAAGTGATTCTTCGTCATTGAGAGATAGAGCCAAAACGATAAAAAGTATGATATTTCAAAAATGTATTGGGCCCGATATGTTCTCATGGATCAGGTACTACGTGGCAGAGGTATGCGCTCCACCGAGTGCCCTTCTAGTTTTATCTGTGTCACCAAAAATAAAAGCATTATGTAGAACATAGTCGACAAAATATATATTTGTAAAAGTGAGAGGTGTTAAACACGTGCACAGAGTTCCAGGTGATGCACACAATGAACGTGCTTTTGAGTTTTAATCGGAGAACCGATGTAATGAAGCATTGCAAGGTGAGATCTGATGAACCAAATTCCATGGAAAATCCCCAACAGACTTACGGGAAGGCAATGAGTAAATTCCCTGCCAATTATGGTGTTCATGGATGTATTTCGGTTCCGATTGCTGGTCTTTATACCCACCAAGTTTTCATGCTCTACCAGCAACTTTGATAAAAAACACTTTTTAAGAAAAAAAACATTTTTTCCAATCAAAAAAAAAAAGAAAAAAGAAGACTTCCTATGCAGAAGTGCTCCAGTTATATGATTTACTTGACAACCCCTTCAAAATGTAGTCGACAATAATCCACAACTTCCCTTTTCCAAATCATCCGTCTCTGACAACCCCTTTCACTATTATTGTGACGAGTACTGAAAGTCAATTTGTCCAATCAGAAGCCTTTACCAAGTAAAAGTCAGCCTGGAAGTTCCAGGAAATGGCTGGATTTTCCCATGATGCTGTTAAGTGTGCAAGATGACGCGATCCCCTGAAGTCAACCTCATTGAGGCTTTTGTCTTCCAGTTGAACAGTCATAAAAACACAAGTATGTTTTTACTGTCTATTACTTCCACCATATAGGTAACAAGAACAATTTGATTAGATTTTTGTTAAGGTCCGGATCCAGATCCAGCCTATCAGTGAGATACAAAACGTAAACTGTTCAGCCTGGCGGAGGTATGCGCTCTTCCGAGTGGCGTTCTAGTTGTTACTGCGATAACTTGTGAACCACTGAAGGGATGTTTTTTTTAAAATCAAACTTGGTTGGAGGTGAATTGTGATGCAATGATGAACTAATTAGATTTTGGGTTCAAAGGATCAAAGACCATGTGACCTTTAGCAGGCGGAAAGTAGCAGATTTTAGTAACTGCGATAACTTCTGAACCGTTTTAGTGATTTTGACTGAACATGGTGCAGGTATGTACTCTGATCCAAAAATGACCTGATAAGATTTTTGGGTAAAAAGGTTATGTGACCTTTTGCTAAAAGTAGCAGATTTTCATTCCCAACTTTTACCAAACTTCGTACAAAGGTATATTATCATGAAACGATGAACTGATTTGATTTTGCGATCAAAGGGTCAAAGATCATGTGACCTTTTACTCAAGGTAGCGGATTATAGTTACTGCTATAACTTGTGAATGGCTAAAGGAGTAACTACCAAACTTGGCAGGACTATGGATGGGAATACAAAGATGAACTGATTACATTTTGGGTTCAAAGGCCAAAGGACAAGTACCCTTTCATTAAAAATACGTGTTACTGCAATAACTTTATGTGTTTTTTTTCAAAAAACCACATAAAGTTATTGTTAAAAACTACATAAAGTAAAAAAAAAACACATTTATGTGGTTCAAAAAACCCGGTTTGTAACTTCCGGTTCCGGGTTTGGAGCGAAGAGAAGTCTCCTTCAGGGCTCTCTGCTGACGTTCTCAAAGTTAAGTTTCCGGTCGTTATCTGTCCCATTTTAACTCTTTAATTTTCTCACCTCCATGTTACTGTGTGTTCCCAGTTCGGTTTTGTTTCAAAAATCGTGCTATTTTGTGAGTATTATTGTCGACGTTCTTACCGGGTGTTTGAGGCTTTGGCCTCGGCTTGAGGCCTACCGGTTCCACTCAGTGTTCGATTGTTTTTTTTGTTTGTTTTTTTGTTTTTTTTCTCCCCATTACCTTCAATTTCTATCCTCCCCATTACCTTCAATTTTCATCCTCCCCACTTTCCTAACATCCCCCATTCTCCCAACTAATCTCTTTCTTATCTCAAAAAAAATAAAAAAAATACCCAACAACAACAACAACATGCTGACCTTCTCCCGATTCTGCTTCTTCTTCTTCCTCTTATCTTCCTCCTCGTCTTCTTCCTCAATTTTTTTTTTTCGACACTTCCATGACCTAATCTGTTGAAAACTCTCTCAAACATTAATATTAACAACAAAAACGATCTTATAATGCTTCATCTGCCTCTCTCACACATGTGGTACTCTTTACTGTTTCATAATGCACTACTCTGCGATTTTAACAGACTGCTCTCAATTCGAACTCTCCTTCATTCCTTGCCAAAAAATCCAACTGTTACAGCGCTTCTTCTCTCCATTCTCTGAATTCGCCTTCATTGCATCCATCAAGAATTGTGTTAAATCGCATCTCTGACCTAAAACTTTTAAAAACCACAGTTTGCTATGAATGTTCGCTTTCCATCAACCATTCTGTTCTTCCAACTTCAGTGCCAACTCACCCCCCTCACTCTCACTCTCACTCACAACCATCCCACTCTTCTCCCTCCAAGCCTCCCTCTCACCTCTCTCAAAAATTCCCCCCTCACCTTTCTCCCACCTTTCATCCCCCTCACTCATCCTTCTCAAAGTTGCCCCCCCTCTCATCCACCAAGCTGCCTCCCTCCACTGCTCTCTCACCTCCATCTCTTCACTCCACCTCCTCAAATCCTCAACTTCCTTCTTCCTTGTCTCTTGTCCCCCTCTCCCCCAGCACCACAGAGCCTTTTCTCCTCCTCATTCGGCCCCCTCCCCTAGCTATTCTGCAATACCCCACACTCTTTCAACAACCCTCCTTACCTTCCCCCCTTGTCGCTTGTCCTACCCTCCCCCTCCCCCTCCACCCCCTGCACACAAAGCCTCCTCCCCTACCTCTTCATTAAAAGTGTGGACCTCAAATATCCGGGGCCTTCGCTCAAACCTTTCAGATCTTTCCAGACAGGTTGCCACTGACAAACCAGACATAATCTGCCTAACAGAAACTTTCCTCTCCCAAGACGTGTCTGACTCCCAAGTATCTCTCTCTTTTTACTCCCTCCTCCGGTATGACAGACCTGAGCTTCGTCCTGGTGGAGGTGTTGCTCTCTTCATCAAAGACTCCATTCCTCACTCTCCATGCACTGCTCTCACTCCCCAACACCCCCAGGAATACCTCTCGCTACGGCTTCCCCTCCACTCCCACCTCATGTTTATATATGTACTGTACCATCCACCGAACAGTGATGACTCCATCTACACCTCACTATCCGAAAACATGGACATTTTCTGTCTTCTCATCCAAACTCTCTCTTCCTCTAATGTGGTGACTTCAATTGTCATCACGCCAGTTGGCTAGGTGTGGGTACCTCTCTCACCTGTCGTGGCACCTCAGCAAAAGCTTTCTGCGACTCATTAGGACTGACTCAATTGGTCAACTTCCCGACCCAGATCTCAACCAATGGTACTCCATCTCTTCTGGATCTGATTTTGACAAATTTCCCTGACAATATCTGCTGCTATTTTTCCGCACCAATCGGTTCTTCTGACCACGTCCTTGTCAAAGTTTACATCTCTCTGGCTATTATCAGAGAACCACCTCACCGCCGTCAAGTCTGGCATTTCACTCAAGCCGACTGGCAGGGTCTCCGAGCAGCCATCAAACTTACAGACTGGTCTCCTATCACTACTTTCTCAAACATCAACTCATCCTGGGAATTCTTTCAAAGAAACTTGCTCTGCCTCATGCACAGATTTATCCCCTCTCGTGTTCAGTTGTCCTACCCTTCCTCCCGCCCTTGGTTTACTGAAACTTGTGGCGAGGCAGTTGTCCTGAAACAACTTGCCTTTGCCTCATGGAAAGCAAACCCAACTGAGGGCAATCTCAGTTCCTTCCAAAAAGCTCGGAACAAGTGTGTATCCACCCTCAGGAGAGCCAGAAAACAACATCTTTCTCATCTCAAGTCTGAACTCTCAAACCTCTCTCCCTCCTCAAAATCCTGGTGGCGTTTAATCAAAACTGTTTCTGGTGTATGTTCCCCCTCCATCCCCTCCCTTTCCTCAAATGGCCGCACTGCTGATACCGCATGTGATAAAGCTGAATGTCTAAACTCTGTGTTTGCAGCTAAATCTTGTGTCCTAAACCCATCACTTTCTCTACCCACCTTACCCAGTCGCACCAAACTGTCCCTGGACTCTGTATCCTTTTCTCCTGACAAGGTGGAGAGCTTGCTGTCAAACCTCGACTCAGATTCTGCAACCAGTCCAGACGGCATCAGCCCACGTGTCCTCAAAGCCTGCTCTTCTGCTCTTGCTCACCCTCTCTCTGTTCTATTCACCCTCTCATTTGCCCAAGGTCATCTGCCATCTGCTTGGAAATCTGCTAACATCACTGCCCTGCATAAAAAAGGTGCAAAAACAGATCCCTGTAACTACAGACCAATCAGCCTTCTCCCAATCATCAGCAAGGTTATGGAATCCATCATCGCTTCAGACATGAAATCCTTCCTCTTCTCCAATGGCTTGATTTCCGATCATCAATTTGGTTTCAGACCAGGTCACTCTACCCTGGATATGCTGCTTCTGCTCTCCCATCAATGGATGGAGGTTCTCAATGCCAGACAGGAAATCCGAGCCGTGTCCCTGGACATATCACGTGCTTTTGACACAGTCTGGCACCCTGCCCTGCTCACAAAACTCTCTTCCCATGGTATTCAAGGCCATCTCCACTCATGGCTCGCAGACTTCCTCTCCTATCGCAGTCAACGTGTAAACGGCCCTAAATGGAGTTCTTTCATCCCCTCTGCCTGTCCAGGCTGGAGTTCCTCAAGGTAGTGATCTGGGCCCTGTTCTTTTTCTGGTTTTCATCAATGATCTCTCCGACTCTCTGGAAAATCCTCTATTTCTCTTTGTCGACGACTCCACCCTCTGCCGTACCATCTGTCATCCCTCAGACCGGCAAGCAGCAGCTTCTTCGCTCACTGCAGATCTGGATAAAATCACAAACTGGTCCAACACGTAGAACATGTCTTTCAATCCAGACAAATCTCACACTCTCACTATGTCTCTTCGAAAGGACCGTTTAGAAAAACCCCCCATCCACTTTCTCAACAATCCTCTGGAAGAAGTCTTTTCTTTCAAGCTTCTGGGTCTCACGATCTGCCATGACCTTTCCTGGGAAAGTCACATTTCCAACCTCGCCTCAAAAACCAGTCGCCGACTGGGAATCCTCCGTCGTGCAAAGTCCTTCCTCGGCCCTCTTGAGCTCCTGACCACTTACAAAGCTTTTATCCGTAGCCTGATGGAGTACTGCTCTCCCCTCTGGGTTGGTGCTCCTGCCTCCCACCTTTCTCGGCTTAACGCTGTCGAAACCAGGGCATTTAAGATCATCGGCATCTCCCGCAATGAAGCTGAGTCTTTGGGCCTCTCACTCAATCACCGCAGGTTGGTCGGTGGTCTTTCTGTCTTCTGCCAAGTCCTCTCCACCCTTGCCCCCCCTGCTCTCTCTGCGATTTGTCCCCACCACATTTCCACAGGGCGCTCAAGGTCCGCCAACAACCCCCTTCTGGTAAAACTACCAAAATCACGAATCACTGCTCACCTTCACTCTTTCATTCCTCTTTTTTCCTGCCTTTGGAATCAACTCCCTCACTCTGTTCATTCCCATTCTTCCCTCCAGGCTTTCAAAACAGCTGTTCACCACCACCTCTTATCATCCCCCATCCAAATCCTCGATCTTTTCTACCCCCGATAATCCACCCAAGCCCACTTCCTTCAATTCCCCTGCTTTCCTTCCTGAAAGTCCCTGTAATGTCCATCTTCTCTTCGCTATATTCCCCGTCCCATCCCCATCCCTCTCCCTTCAACAGTTCACCGAATGTGTCTGTTCCCCACTGTTTTGTCCCTCCCACTCCCGCCCCTCTTATCTCATGCCCCCTTGCTGTGAGTTGTGTGTTAGCTCTCATACGAGCCTCAACAAGGTATACAAAAAAAAAAAAAACTTCTGAGCCACTCAAGAGATTTCAACCATACTTGACACATGTATGGAATGTAACACAAAGAATAACTGAATCTATTTTAAATTGAACAGCTCAAAGGTCACGTGAGTTTTGAAAATAATTTTGCAGACCATTATGAGCTAGAATCATCTGATGTTCTCTCTTCTACTCATCTATCTCTCTCTCTCTCTCTCTCTCTCTCTCTCTCTCTCTCTCTCTCTCTCTCTCTCTCTCTCTGTCTCTCTCTCTCTCTCTCTCTCTCTCTCTCTCTCTGTCTCTCTGTCTCTCTGTCTCTCTGTCTCTCTGTCTCTCTGTCTCTCTGTCTCTCTGTCTCTCTGTCTCTCTGTCTCTCTGTCTCTCTGTCTCTCTCTCTCTCTCGATGAACTATTACAGTAAGTTGACCTATAACGTGGGCAGAGGCATATCCATTGATGCATTACTGTAAAATTCTATTTTCTAGTTTTAGATCCAATTCGCAACTCATTTCCATCCACGTGCCGAAACATGGAATTTTAGTGTCAGGATAAAGCCACACCTTCATCATTGGGGTTCCTGCACTGTGTTGAATTGCAACACAGCATTTACTTATCAGCAAGGTTTTGGAATCTATCATTGCTTCAGATATTAAATCCTTCCTCGACTCCAATGGCTTGACTTCCGATCATCAGTTTGGATTCAGACCAGGTCATTCTACCATGGATATGCTTCTTCTGCTCTCCCAATGATGGATGGAGATCCTCAATGCCAGACAAGATCAGAGCCATATCCCTAGACATATCGCGTGCTTTCTGATATGGTCTGGCACCCTGCCCTGCTCACTCAACTTTCTTCCTGTGGAATCCAAGGCCATATCCACTCATGGATCGCAGACTTCCTCTCCTGTCACAGCCAAAGTGTGGCCCTTAATCGAGTCCTCTTATCCCCTCTTCCTGTCCAGCCTGGAGTTCCTCAAGGCAGTGTTCTGGGCCCTGTCCTTTTTCTGGTTTTCATCAATGATCTCTCTGTCTCTCTGGAAAATCTTCTTTATCCCTTTGCTGATGACGCCACCCTCTGCCGTACCATCTATTTTCCCTCAGACCGGCAAGCAGCAGCTTCTTCGCTCTCTGCAGATCTGGACAAAATCACAAACTGGTCCAACACGTGGAACACGTCTTTCAATCCTGACGAATCTCACACTCTCACTTTGTCTCGACGAAAGGACCATCTGGAACCCCCCCCCCCCAAATCTACTTTCTCAACAATCCTCTTGAAGAAGTCCTTTTTTTCAAGCTTCTGGGTCTCACTTGCTGCCATGATCCTTCCTTGGAAAGCCACATTTCCAAGCTGGCCTCCAAAGCCAGTCGCCAACTGGGAATCCTCCATCGTACAAAGTCCTGATCCTTGGCACACCTGAGCTCCCGACCACAAACAAAGCTTTTGTTCACAGCCTGATGGAGTACTGCTCTCCCCTCCAGGCTGGTGCTCCTGCCTCTCACCTTTCTCGGCTTTATGATGTGAAAGTCAAGGCATTTAGGATCATTGGTATCTCCCGTGATGAGATTGAGTCTTTGGGTCTCTCACTCTCCCACCACAGACAGGTCGGTATTCTTTCTGTCTTCTTCTGTCTCCTCTTTGGCCACGCCTCCCCTGCTCTGCCTGAGATATGTCCCCCCCCCCCACCTTATTTCGCAGGGTGCTCAAGGTCCGCCAGCAACCCTCTTCTGGCAAAACTACCAAAATCACGAATCACTGCTCACCTTCACTCTTTCATTCCTCTTTTTTCCCACCTTTGGAACAAACTCCCACACTCTCGTCAATCCCACTCTTCCCTCCAGGTCTTCAAAACAGCTGTTCATGACCATCTCTTATCTTTCCACATCCAAAACCACGATGTTTTCTACCCCACTTATCCACCCAAACCTCACCTCCTTCAAATTCCCTACTTTCCTTCCTGTAAGTCCATGTCATGTAAGGATCTGAAAGTCCCTGTCGTGTCCATCTTGTTTACCCTGTGTACTACACCCCATCCCTCTCCCTTCCACATATCTCCTCATGTCTCTGTTCCACACTTTTCCTTCCCTCTCCCACCCCTCTTGTCTCCTGCTCCCCTTGTTGTACATTCTGTGTGTATGCTCTCATACGAGCCTCGACAGTGTATACAAAAAATAGAAGAAAAAAAAACTGGCGGAAGTGTGTAAGCAGGAAAGTGCTTGCAGAACTGCTCAGCTCCATCCATAAAATGCTAGATCACGTTGCGGTATTTTGTCTCATAAGGTCACTGTAAAGTGATAATACCTGATAACAATGTAACGTGCCGGTTCTTTTTTTGCAGCTTGTGAACTCGATTGCCAAGACCTACGTCGGAACAAGTGTTTATATGGCTGTGAGTTGTCTTTTTTCCCCCCAAAATTGTCATACCTTACTTCTCGTTTCTCTGTCTACACGTTATTTTGGCTCCCTTATGTCGTTGAATGATAAATTGTTTAAATGTGGTTTAACATTTAAATACCGTATATTTGTCTCCACGACGTGTGAAAATTTCACCTTCATTTTATAATCATGAACTGTGTCACCTGAAAGTTCAGCTGGGAATTGTAAGCTTGTGGTTGAGTACTTGTGATCGCGTGATAATGAAAAATGGATGAAGATATATCACTGTCCTCTTCCTTGGCATGACACTGTCCAACACCAAGCAACCGGTCTTTCATCCTTGGGGAGGAGCAAGGAACTTTGTAACTTTGCACAGTTTAAATGTTCGTGTGAGGATAACTTTTCCCCTTTGTTTTACCTTGGCTCAGGCTTAGGGAGGGGCTGATGCACAAATCATGCACACACTTGCAGACAAATACATGAAGCAATCCCACACTTGACTTCAGACGAACATAGCCGCTGACCTTGTAAAAGTGGCAGAACTTCCCAGGACACTCTGGATACCAGCAACACCATCGATGTGACATCGCTTTTCTCTCCACAGTCGGCAGGGAAATTAAAGAGAAATCTCCAAACTCCCTCTCCACCTTCCCCTTCCTCATGGGACGCCAATCCACAGTGTTTGTTTGTGCTCAATCTTCTTAATGCTGAGCATCAAGTAACAAGTAGGAAGGCAGCAATCATGGTCAGCAGATCTAAACATCCACCTCCCAGACTGAGAGAGGATGCTCCAACCAATATGCCATTGGAGGTTTTTGGTTTGTGCCACTTTGACAAATTTCAATTACAGCAAAGTTATTGTTCTATTTTTTTCTGTTTATTTTCTTCTGCTGTTCCATACTTCTGCTACTCCACTTCCCACCCTTCTTCTTCTTGATCCTCTTCTTGTATCAGAATATTAATTGACTACGACTACTATAACTTCTACTTCTACTAAATTACTAAATTACAGTAAATAATTAGCTATCCCTCAGTGTCAAGGATGTTTATTGTCAATTTTGTCTGTGGGTCCGTGTATGGCTAATGAGGCCGATACAGGATCAGCAAACTCTGTCACTATTTGGACATGTGTTTCTGAGCACGACTGGTGGTTGTTTATGTCCACGATGTGCTGTTTCTGCCACACCCGTTCTCCCATCTTCAGTTGTTGTCATGGGGTTTCAATGTGCTGAGATCTTTGTAGCAGACTCTTCCTCCATCTGAGGTGGTCCTGGACTTTGATGGAACATCTCCAGCTCATATATGGTGCAGCAGCTCAACGATGTACTCTAAGGTGGCGATCATGACTCTTTGATGAACATCGAGCTGAGTTTCAGATCTGAGGTCACGGTCTTCGAACACCTGTTTCTTCAGCACCTGTTTCTTCAGCACCTGAAGTCTGCATTTGCATAATTAAGGCGATGTTGGATTTCTTCATTGATATAAACCTTGTGTGTTTGAGATCATTTATATAAACCTTATGTGTGTAAGAGATCTGTGGAAAGGAGAGGGATGGGGCAGGGTACACCGGGTAAACATGATGGACACTACAGGGTCTTTCAGGTCCTTGCACGACAGGGACTTTCAGGAAGGAAAACGAAATTTTAAGGAGGTGGGTTTCGGGTGGATTAATGGGGGTCGAAAAGATGGTGGTTTTGGACGGGGAAAGATAAGAGATGGTCATGAACAGCTGTTTTGAAGACCTGGAGGGAAGAGTGGGATTAAAGAGTGTGTGAGTATGTTCCAAAGGCTGGGGAGAAAGAGGAATGAAAGAGTGAAGGTGAGCAGTGATTCTTGAGTTTGGTAGTTTACCAGAAGGGGGTTACTGGCAGACCTTGAACACCCTGTGGAAATATGGGGGAGACAGATCGCAAACAAAGCAGGGGAGGTGAGGCTGGAGAGGAGATGGTGGAAGACAGAAAGACCACCACCGACGGAAGAAAGAGAGCAACACCACCGACCTGCTTGCGGTGAGGGAGTGAGAGACCCACCGACTCAACCTCATCACGGGAGATACCAATGATCCTAATTGCCTTGGTTTTCACAGCGTGAAGCTGAGAAAGGTGAACGGTGGGAGCACCAGCCCAGAGAGCCGTACTCCATCAGGTTGTGGATGAAAGCTTTGTTTGTGGTCAGAAACTCAGGTGTGCCAAGGAAGGACTTTGCTTGATGGAAGATGCCCAGTCGGCAACTGTCTTTACAGGCTAGCTTGAAAATGTGGCTTTTCCAGGAAAGATCATGGCAGATTGTGAAGCCCAAAAACTTGGATGAAAGGATTTATTTTTTGAGGATTGTTGAGAAAGTAGATTTGGGGGAGGGGGTGGTTTTAAAGGGTCCTTTCTGAGACACAGGATTGAAAGACATGTTCCACGTGTTGGACCAGTTTGTGCTTATATCCAGATCTGCAGAGAGCGAAGAAGCTGCTGCTTGCTGGTCTGAGGGATGACAGATGGTGTGACAGAGGTTGGAGTCATCAGCAAAGAGAAAAAGAGGATTTGCCAGAGAGTCGGAGAGATCATTGATGAAAACCAGAAAAAGAACAGGGCTCAGAACGCTACCTTGAGGAACTCCAGCCTGGATAGAGAGAGGGGATGAGAGAATTCTATTAAGATCTACATATTGACTGTGACAGGAGAGGAAGTCTGCGAGCCATGAGTGGAGATTGCATTGGATCCCATAGGAACAGAGTTTGGTGAGCAGGGCTGGGAGCCAGACCACATCAAAAGTAAGCAATATGTCTTGGGAGATGGCTCTGATCTTATGTCTGGCATCGAGGACCTCCATCCATTGTTGGGAAAGCAAAAGTATCATGTCTAGGGTAGAGTGACCTGGTCTGAATCCAAATTGATGATTGGAAATGGAGCCATTGGAGAAGAGGAAGGATTTGATGTCAGAAACGATGATCGATTCCACATAAACATGAGGTGGGAGTGGAGGGGAAGCTGAAGCCAGAGGTATTCCTGGGGGTGTGGGGGAGTGAGAGCAGTGCATGGAGAATGAGGAGTAGCGTTTTTGATGAAGAGAGCAACTCCGCCACCAGGATGAGTCTCAGGTCTGTCATACTGGAGGAGGAGAGAT
>NC_140972.1:6861827-7060827 GCF_056783735.1 Eptatretus burgeri
AGCTCATGGAAGAGCATGATGTCAAAGAGAACATGGGCAACGTACTGTCAGTGCGACAGTCGTGCCACAGGTGGACGCAACAATCAAGAGAATTAACGAACAGGAAAAGAGGATAAAGAAGAGAACAGGAAATGTAGAAACATACAAGTAGGAAGGTTGAATCAGATAGGGTTAACGACTGAAAGAAAGATCCTAAGTATGGATGGGGGATGACATGAGATTGCAGTGTGCCAACAGATTTTCGGCCCGAGAAGGATGAGTGGGATTTTACAACCTCCAAAAGGTGAGTCCAGAAATGGGAGAAAAGAGGAACAAAAGAGTGGAGGTAAGCAATCAGTGATCTGAATTTTGGGAGTTTGCACCCACGAGTACACTGCATGTGCCCTGCTAGTCCAGTGGAATTACACTATAACCTGAAACAAATTGCAATAGTTTTTTTTATTGCTGGATCTTGTTCAGGGGGTCACTCTGAATGTCCCAATATAAAATAGGACAAAATAGGACCACCGGAAGTGCCCTAATTTGCATAAATTCAAAATGGCCACCATTGAGCACTTGGGGGGGCTGATATCTCCGAAACAGTGCGTTTTAGACCCCATAAATGTGTTATTAGCAGATAGGAGAGTGACCCCAAGGAATCCAAATATGTCGTCAAAATTTGTATATGACGTCATATATGTCAGAAATGACGTCATTGATGACGTCATTGATGTAATTTATGTTAAATTTATGTTTTCCTCAATGTTTTTGGAGGAAGTATATGTATGACGTTCTTTGGAAATATCCTAGTCTGAAATGTGTTCCATGAGCTATGCCTTGTACATTTTCAAATTCAAATGTATACCTCCACAGAGTCTGTCCTATACATGTCCTGGCTTATTCACATGATGAGGTTTTACTTAGTCTGAATCAATATCGGTGGCAGCATCCCCCTTATGAGTGCATGATGTCCCTTTGCATCCCGTGCATGATGGTGAACACTCTAAGCCATTTTTCCGACAGCTGTAACATAGGGTGTCACAATCACCCTTGCATTGGCACCGGATTATTTTCAACAGATATTCCGGTTCAGGAAGCAAGTCCATCTTGCTTGGCGGCATTCGACCATCTGGCAAATGCCACCCCCAATCCGTTGGCTTCAGTTCTTCTTTCCCCATCCAAACCTGGGCTTGATAGTAAACCCTCTGTAAGTGATATCTTGCTGCGTTGGATGTTGGAGGGAGCGTCTGTACTTGGACACTGCGAGCACTGGTAGCCAACTTTTCCGAGAACTTCCTGGCTCTCAGGTCATCCAGGCTTTCTTCCATCTTTCCACCACATAGAAAGACAAGAGCACTCTCTCCTGCTTTATCTACGTCCTCTACCCCAACCCTTCTTGAGCCAACTTTAGAATTTGCGACTTAAACTCATGATGATTTTGGGATTTCTTCACGGGCGCTCCTTTCCCTATCCCAAATATCCTGGATGTTGTGTCGCATCCAGCAATGGCATGGATCACTGGCAAGAGACTACACAATTCTTTCCCCAACTGCTTCTTGAGGCAAACCATGTCCCAGACTCTCCTCTTCACCTCCTTCTCCCCACACTTGCGTTCTGATCTGAAGACGAGTCCTTTGCAATCATCACCGCAATAGAAACACAACAGTGCAAGAAGATCTGTATCTTCTCCTATTAGTTGCGTACAAGCAGACGTTGAACACCTTACAGCCGTTTTCACAATCAAGACATCAGCATCACCATCTGCGCTTAGGGTCTTGATGCCGTTTTCACCCATCTTTTCCATCAGCAAATGTATAAAGCACTGCTTGTTCTCAGCATTTGCTCGAAAGTGTTCCTTTTTTGTAGTTAGTGGCATTTGGGGGGGAAAAAGAAACTCGTGGACCAACAGCTCCCTTCGTTCTCCTCTGATGGGTAACATCTTTGGTGGAAGGGCCTTCGGCGTATCCGTCAAATACTACAATGGCATTTTTGTAGTGCTTTTGGACATGGGTGATGTAGTGATCACAGATTTCCTCGTAGGTGTCATCTTTCTTCCAAGGTATTCTGTAAAGGAGAGATCCGCCATCTAGTATGTAGTACTCAGGGATGCACTATGGTGCATCTCCTCCAACTGCTGTTGGTGCACAGCTCTCAAGTGGGTCGGCAAGTTGTGGCTTATTCGCTTCTCGCATAACTCCGTGGGCATCAAACAAGGACGCAGGGTAGCTTCAGAGTTCGTGCTTGAACAGGCCCTTCAAATCTGTTTGGTTCACTGTTCGCAACAAGGAGCAGGCGCTGGAACAGCAGTTGTGGATCAACTGGTACAGCAATGGTTTCATTGCCTGCAGAGACCACCTTCTGACCCATTATTTTGGCGGTGTCTGCCTTCTTAAATGAATACTCGAACATATTCTGGCCGCACATCTTCTGTAGAATAGCTGAACCAACTTCTGCTTTATGTGGGTTTGCTGAACTGTGTGCGACGACTCCAGTTGCAATGTTCGTGAGGTTGTCTGACTGGACAAGTGGATTTCGGTCTTGAAGGAATTTTGAGATTGTGTCGTTGTCTTTGCAGTCCTGGGCTTTTCTCGACGACGACATCTCTTTGTGCTGCTCGCTGGTGCAATAATGGGTCCCTGTTAGATTTTGCATGCTCTGATTTACAGATGCACATGCAGGCACAGCTAACAACCATCGTGTCCTCTGAGTTTCCTCCATGCCACGACCACGGGTCAATCCACCAGATGACTTCAGAGTCCGCATTAAGACTTGTTCAATTACAAGGTCAGAAGAAAGACCCGCCCAGAACCTGTCAGTTCTTCGAATGACAAATTTTCCAGAGCGGAACTGATGGTGAACATCCGGGCTAGTGTTCTCCAAGTTGAGCATGTCTGTCAGGTAAACATGGCCGGACTTCGTGTAGTGCGAATGTCCTGCGGCAGCAAGGTGTGGCAACATCTTCCGCAGTGAGGACAAGTGGAGGTCAAAATCGCCTGTTCGTTCTGCCTTCAGAAACTGGAGAGGAGCTCGACCATCGACATGTACTGTAGCCACAGTTGGCCCATCGGGAACTCAGCGATCCTTGACGTGTGTTTCTGCAGGACCTGGCTTATTCTCTTCAAGACGTCACGACATGCATGCTTCTTTCGCTTGAATATCATCCGCAAGTAGACCATCGTATAGCTGACCTGCCTCTTTGAGATCTGGGTGGACATCATCTCTTTCACTCAATGTTATCATATTTGACTCTTCGTTTTCGTGGGACATGAAATCATATGCTTCACACAGAATCATTGAATTCAGAACTGCATAAATCAGTGTATGCCCCCATATAGCCCGAGCATAGGCCTTGCCATTCAGTATGTAGTTGACTGCATTTTCGGCATAAACTAATTCAAGTGCTTCCCGAAGTCCTGAGGCATTCATGAGGGGTCCAATGGATCCAAGATAACTCATCATGAGGTGAAAACCTCCTAACTTGAGGACTACTTTCTTCAGTTTGCTAGATTTGTCCTCATCATGAATGATCGTCCACGCTTTCAACCACAATGGTTGATCAAATGTCAGACTAGGAATGGTACTGTGTTTCCTGTTTTCCTCGACAGCAAACAGCAATGTAGAGTAAACGCAGGACATGTTGGTGGGGTCTAAGTCTATCATCGGAAGGAAGTGTACGGATGATTTACCTGGATGTTCACCCTTGCATATAGCTTGCATCGTTCCTGACCACCCTGGTCTACTGGGATAAAGGGGCAAGGAAATCTTCCAGAGAAGATTTAGGTTGGAGGTAAGATCGTTGACAATTAAATCAGGCAGTTTCTGGGAAAGTAATGACGACTTTTTCCCAAGAAACCTGTTGTAATAATGGATGGCAATCTTAGCTGCCGGGACCCCATCATCTGAATAGGCGAAGAATCGTGGTACTGGCTTCTGACTTAGTACTTCTGGTGTACAAGCTACCACTATTCCCATACCATGGAATGTACCATGGCCATCTAAGGTGCGGAGGTTGTGGTCTACATTGTCGGCAATGTAGTGGCCAAAGTGACCTGATATTGGGTAGGTCGTATCACTTGACCTGGCTGCAGACTTGGAGAAGCGCAAAACCTCATCATAGGATAAGCATAAGCCATGAGCATAAAGACTGTCTATCAAAAATCTAGAACCATACAAATGGTGCAGTTGGACATTTAGCCCAAATGGGATGGGCGCAAGGACGGTTCGAGGCCGAGTAGCTTGCATGATACAATGGCCTATTGTGGCAACCTTCAGGCCATTTGCACCTGGGAAAAGACCAGACAAAATAAGCTGAAGTGATTCTGGCAAGTATTTCAAGTTAAGATCAATAGACCTCAGTTGAACTGGGTCTGGGTATGTTGATTTGGAAGTGTCCTGCACTTTAATGTCCGATTTCATGAGTTCACCTGCAGTCTTGATAATTCGTCGCTTCTCATCAGCTTCATTGTCCATTTTAGGAGTGTCATAAAATTCCTGGAGGATCTGCGCTTGAACTTTCCTGAATGTCACAATGTTCGGTCTGCCATTTATGTTCGTGATCACAACCCGCTCTCCAAAATGTTCAAACAACTTTACACGCATATACATTGGAGAGTATGGGTCTTCACATACCTTTGACATTTCATCAACAAGATCAGTGACTGTGGTTTGTTCATAGTCATTTTCCTGTAGGTCAGTGATGACCTGCAGGAATGCCTCTTGTCGTTGAATGTTTGTCCGCCTCTCTAGCTTAGTCGATGGAATAATGCTGCTGGTGTCACTTCTGTAACAGAATGGTATTTGCTTCCTTGTTCTGAAGTTTACACTACAAACTATGTGGTAAATGGGATCTGCCGCGTGAAGGTCAATGGAAGATGCCAAACGTTCCCTAACTTTCTCTGCCCAAGGATCGTTTGAGGGCCTTTGGTCGCATGCTTTAAAGATAGACCTCTGGAAGTCCCACGTTCGAACAGGGTAAGAATCATCAGAGTTGGTGTCTGCTGACATCCCACAAAGGAAGCAGTGTTCCAAAAAGTTAAATATGGGTTCAATAGAACGGCGACTTGGCGGCTCTGGCTCCTCCCGAAACTTTCGTTTTAACGAAAACTGTATAGATTTCTTGTTGCAAAAGTCAAGTCTGCATTCAGAGTGGAACTTCTGCCCCACCATCACGTTGATGGCAACTCCTCTTGATTTTGCAGCTTCCCTCACACGATGGGCACCCTTCTCTGTCAAAGTAAACGTTTGTCGGCCATCATCAAGCTGTTTCTCGCACATGGCACATTTTGTGTCATCCATGGTGTAGATGTCGCCCTGTGGATGGAAAATTAGTTTTTAGGATATTGTCAAAGCCATGCTAAATTCCACGAAAATCAGTCAACTAGTTTACCTAATGCTATGCGCGTACATACAACGTCTAATAGCCCACACAAACAATCTGAACCAAACACCATATACACAGCACACTCGACAGCAGTCACTACACAAAGCATGCAAAATGAAATCAGTCATGCCCACAGTGTAAAAATAGCCGCATAAATCTGATATATTGTACGGATACACTCATGATCACCTGAACAAAGAGTCACCTGACCGTTGAGTCCATTTACCTTAGGTGAAATGTGCTGGTGTAGGTTACCCTGATGGGGGGGGGGGTTGTTGTGTTCCATGTTGTGTTGCATAGTTTATTTGTCAATCCCGATGTATACTATATGATAAGGGAAAATAAACTCTTTTGAATTTGATTTGAATTTGTTTGACACCTATGACGTCATATATGATGCCTATGATGTCATTTCTGACATATATGACGTCATATACAAATTTTGACTACATGTTTGGATTCCTTGGGGTCACTTTCCTATCTGCTAATAATACATTTATGGGGTCTAAAACGCACCGTTTCGGAGATATCAGCCCCCCAAGTGCTCAATGGCGGCCATTTTTAATTTATGCAAATTAGGGCACTTCCGGTGGTCCTATTTTGTCCTATTTTATATTGGGACATTCAGAGTGACCCCCTGAACAAGATCCAGCAGTAAAAAAAATTATTGCAATTTGTTTCAGGTTCAGCCATTCTGGGGCTAAATTTACTGGACTATGCAGTAGCTGGGCCAGTAGTTTGGAGCTGAGGGATGGAGTTGGGGGTGTCAGCTGAAAGTGCGCAAGACAGGAGAAGAGGAGGTATAATCAGAGATGACCTCCGAAAATATCATTGTGCAATCATCTCTCCCTTGTTTCTCTACTTCCGGCATGGGAAAGAATCCCCATATGTTAAAAATGGATTAGTGCTAATTCTATATTTTATAATAATCTGTCTTCTTTTGGTGAAACATCGATGCATTTTTAATTTTTAACTCACGTGGAGGCCTGGCACGCATCGCTTACATGGAGGCCCGGCACGCATCGCTCACATGGAGGCCCGGCACGCATCGCTCACATGGAGGCCCGGCACGCATCGCTCACATGGAGGCCCGGCACGCATCGCTCACATGGAGGCCCAGCACGCATCGCTCACATGGAGGCCCGGCACGCATCGCTCACATGGAGGCCCGGCACGCATCGCTCACATGGAGGCCCGGCACGCATCGCTCACATGGAGGCCCGGCACGCATCGCTCACATGGAGGCCCAGCACGCATCGCTCACATGGAGGCCCAGCACGCATCGCTCACATGGAGGCCCAGCACGCATCGCTCACATGGAGGCCCGGCACGCATCGCTCACATGGAGGCCCGGCACGCATCGCTCATATGGAGGCCCGGCACGCATCGCTCACATGGAGGCCCGGCACGCATCGCTCACATGGAGGCCCGGCATGCATCGCTCACATGGAGGCCCGGCACGCATCGCTCACATGGAGGCCCGGCATGCATCGCTCACATGGAGGCCCGGCGTGCATCGCTCACATGGAGGCCCAGCACGCATCGCTCACATGGAGGCCCGGCACGCATCGCTCACATGGAGGCCCGGCACGCATCGCTCACATGGAGGCCCGGCACGCATCGCTCACATGGAGGCCCGGCACGCATCGCTCACATGGAGGCCTGGCACGCATCGCTCACATGGAGGCCCGGCACGCATCGCTCATATGGAGGCCCGGCACGCATCGCTCACATGGAGGCCCGGCACGCATCGCTCACATGGAGGCCCGGCACGCATCGCTCACATGGAGGCCCGGCACGCATCGCTCACATGGAGGCCCGGCACGCATCGCTCACATGGAGGCCCATCACGCATCCTTTGTGTGGAGGCAAGGTGTGATGCGTGCATGTCCACCTGGAGCATGGCCGTTGCACATGCAGGTGCCTGGCATGTAAATCGACACCTGATGCCCACCGAGCACTCAATGCTTGATGCCTGGCACATGCGTTGACTCCTGATTCCTGGTACACATGTCAATGCCTTACGCTGGGTACGCATTTCCCTTCCCTATACATATGTCAACACTCGGTTCACTGTACGTACTTCAACATCTGATAACATGTCCATTTGTACATACCCATATATGTGCAAATACACGTATACATGTCATACTCTCGCATGCTGTGAATCATAAATTTGCTGGATGGTCAACACTTCGGAAATAGGACATCAGGAACAAGTGGATATAGACAAAACAGATGAACAAGATGCAGGGGAAGAAGGGAGAACTCAGTCCATGAGGAGAAGAACAGGAGATACTCATGTAGAAGAGGACTGGGTTGACCGTGAGTTGACCAAGAGAGAACTCGATGCATGAAAGTCGGGACTGGAGAGTGTACCAGGGAGTCCATGAGAGAGGATAGGACAAGGAGAGGCTTATGAGGGCTCAAGAGTCCATGAGGATGAGAACTGAGTCTACCAGGAGAGAACAGAGAATCAAGTGTGGAAAGGATGGCGGAGACCTCACTTGGAGGAGAAGCCTCGTGTGGGATCAATCCAAGCTGTGATCACCCTGTGTCTTGGGGCGGGGGGGGGGCTCGAGGAAAAAGGACAAAAGGGGATTGTGTGGCCAATTTGAAGGCCTACTCATCACGTTCCCTGCTCATGGCCATTTTACTTCATCTGGGCACCAACGTTACTGTCTCTCATCTCTCTCCTGGTCTCGAAAGCGCATATAATTGAGTCCTGAATCCACCTTGCACATCGTAGAGACAAAGGGAAGTCCGCCTCCATTATTGTGTTGTCGTATAAATGTGATCTATGGTGCCGAGTGGGTTAGGATTTGAGCTTTTATTTCTCATCCATTGTATCTAAGTTTGTGTATCCCCATTATCCTATTTGTGTCTTTTGACTCGCTTGCTTTTTTTTCCGTTTATGATGGTGTCTTGTCAACCCTCTTCCCTCTGCTTTTCAACATGAAAATAGATCATTTAAAAGTCAAGAAAGCGTGTTTCAACCATCCACTTTCCATCCATTTTGCCATTGATTTAGGCTCATTTGGGCAACATTGGGAAACAGGATGATATATAGAGTATAATTGAACACAGTGCCTTTAAAGCCAATTTTGGTCCATCCGTCCAGCATCGGTGTTAATTGGTGTGGACACGACAGTATTCACACCCCTCGACTTTTGTCACATTTTGTTGTGTTACAGCCTGAATATATAATGGATAAATAAATAAAAAAATTGTCACCGATCTGCACAAAATACCCCTGGATGACAAAGTGAAAACACGTTTTGAGAAATTTTTACAACTTGATTAAAAATAGGACTGTGCGTCCTGAAGCTCACTTGGACCAGGAGCAACAGTCACTCAAACCCTCCGCAGACCCCCTGAGACCCTGATGTTTTTTTTTTTAATGCCCTGAACAGACTTTGGTCCATCATGGGTGATGAATGTTGTGGTCAAGTTTCATCAAAATTGTATGTGTAGTTTCAGAGGAGACAACAAATACCTATTATGGGGGGTAACCCCCCCCCCACCACCCCCAACCTCCATAGACCCACTAACGAGTGCAGATTTTCAGATTTTGATGTGATTGATACACTTTGGTACAGTCCATTACGGGTGATGAAGATGCGTGCCGGGTCAAGTTTCATCGAAATTTTGTGTGTAGTTTTGAATAAGAGAGCAAATATCGAAATTTTTATTTGGAGGAGGGGTCAAAAAAAAACCCCGTATACCTCTGTAATGAGCACAGATTTTGATGCAGTCAGTACACCTCTGCGAGTCATCAGATTTGAAGCTTGTGGCCAAGTTTAATCAAAAGCATGTGTTTGGTTCAAGTGATAATGATTGAAATATTTATGGACTGACTGACTCACTCACCTCCGCATATGCTCACCTGACTAAAGTCCATGTGAGCTAAAAATGAACAGCTGAAATGTCTAACATCAATAAGTATGTAACCCTCTGATTCAATACTTTGTAGAAGCGCCTTCGGCAGTGATTATATCTTCGAGTCCTCTTGGGTATGTCTGTATTCGCTTTGCACATCTGGATTGGGGGATTTTCTCCTATTCTTCCTTGCAGATTTGCTCAAACTCTGTCAAGTTGGACGGGGAGTGTCGGTGAACAGCAATCTTGAAGTCTTTCCACAGATTCTCAATGGGATTCAATTCTGGCCTTTGGCTGGGCCACTCAAGGACTTTCACATTCTTGTTCTGAAGCCATTCCAGTGTCACTTTGGCTGTATGCTTGGAATCATTGTCGTGCTGTAATGTCAATCTCCTACCCAGTTTCAGATTCATGGCTGACTCAAGCAGGTTCTCCTCAAAGATTTGCCTGCACTTGGCTCCATTCATTGTTCCCTCTCTCCTTGCAAGTCTCCCAGTACCTGCTGCTAAAAAACATCCCCAGGCTTCACAGTCGGGATGGTGTTAGATGGGTGATGACCTGTGCTAAGTTTCCACCAGACATAGCGCTTTGCATTCAGGCCAAAGAGTTCAATTTTTGTCTCATCAAACCACAGAATCTTTTGCTTCATGCTCTTAGAGTCTTTCACATGCTTTTTTGCAAACTCTAGGCGTGCTGTCATGTGTCTTTTTTTCTCAGGAATGGCTTCCGTCTGATCACTCTCCCACAAAGCCTGGATTTGTGAAGTGCTGCAGAGACTGTTATCCTTCCGACAGGTTCGTCCATCTCAGCCAAGGAACTCTGTAGCTCTGTGAGAGTGGTCATTGGGTTCTTGATCGCCTCCCTGACCAAGGTTCTTCTCAGTTTGGTTGGACAGCCAGCTTTAGGAAGATTCTGGGTAGTTCCAAATTCTTTCCATTTCCTAATGATGGAGCTCACTGTGCTCTTGGAAACTTTCAACACTTTAGCAATTGTTTTATACCCTTCCCCTGAACTCTGAGTCCTATGGACAATTCTATCTCTGAGTTCCACAAACAGTTCCTTGGACTTCATGGTGGAGTTTCTGCTCTGACATGCACTGTCAACTGTGTGACTATATATATATATATATATATATATATATATATATATATATATATATATATATATATATATATATATATATATATATATATATATATATATATATATAATTCAATTGAATTGGCCACAGGTGGACTCCAATCAAGTTGTGGAGACATCTCAAAGATGATCAAAGGAAATTGGATGCACCTGAGCTCTATTTGGAGTGTCTGAGCAAAGGGGTTGAGCACTTATTGACTCGAGACATTTCAGCTTTTAATTTTTCGTTAATTTGCAAAAAAAAATTCGAAAAATACGTTTTCACTTTGACATGATATGGGGTATTTTGTGTAGATTGGTGACAAAAATATCTCAATTTTCTCCATTTTTAATTCAGGCTGTAACACAACAAACAACAAAATGTGGCAAACGTCGAGGGGTGTGAATACTTTAGGAAGGCAGGGTGTGTACTGTGTTCTGGTTGGGCTGAAGAGAGTTTTGACGCCAGAAATTTAAACAAGCAAGACTGGCTGGATAAGAAGTAGTAAAAGAACCCAAGGATGCTAATCTCTCGATAGTGAGATGGAAGCAGACCAAAAACACCAGTGACTCTTTGGTTCCGAAACCTTATTGTTCCCATGAGTACAAGATGGGATACAGCATCACTAGACCACAGTGGGGATCCATACTCCATGGCCCTGCAGGTGGGCCCTTTGTACACAATTAATAGCTCAGAATAGCCAAAGGAAGCCTTTCTTTTATGGAATATTCCGAGGTGATGTCTGGCCCTTGAGGCCAGTTTGGAGATATTGTCAGTTTAGGAGTTGGGCTAATGGTCAGGCTAAAGGCCTGCAAAAGACTGCAGTTGATATATTTAAGATTCAAAAAGCATTTCATAAGACTGAACAAGGTGGTTTTCATTAACTACGAAGCTTTTATGTTCTAGTAGGGTTGTATTGGTCCTTGAGATTCACATGATCATTGTCAAAGTATCAAATTGTAAACAAGTAAGTAATGAATTGTCGAGGTCACTGCAGGATCATTTACTATTTGTAATCTACAGCCTGGCCTCTGTGAGTCCTTGATGCGATTGGATTTGGCGTTTCTGTGAACTGAAAATGCAGATGTTGTTGATCGCATAAAACCTCCTTCATTCTCGCTGTACACGCTTTCATTCGAGATGAGTTGTTCATCCAAAGAATACACTAACACAGGGAATCGTCGACACAGGAGGAAGTCATTTGGCTCATTATGACTGTGGCGTATCAAAACTCCAGTGCTTCCATCTCGCTGCTTGTACTGCTGAAAGGTTGACTTGATTTAATCAGGCAATTTTATCAGGGTAATCCACATACCATCGCATGCTTTTTCTGAAAGATACTGTGGGATCTTCAACATTTACAAGCTGAATGCAGATGTACGGTCGACCATTTGTGGATTGAAAATTTAGAAAAGATGTGGAAGAAAAGAGTTTTTTTGGGGGGTGGGGGGGTTGGTGGAGAGGGTGGTCCAGGTCATTATATGGCTATCATCCTTGAATATTTCCTATTAGTCTCATTGTTTTTGCTTTAAAAAAAGGAGGAAAGATGGTCTGGACCCCCACCCCCCCTCTCATTCTTGTCTGTCCTCTTACACACCACACATACACACACACACACACTCACACCATTTATAGCTAACGATGCAGCCCCATACAAAAGAGGATGTCCGAGATGCATTGCCTCCTGCTGGCACTGCATCCAAATAGCAGTTTTAGTCCAACACAACCTCTCCATGGATCGAAGCATAACTAAACAGCTCGATGGCAATCGCCCGACCCACTACTAACTGTGCTCTCCTCCCACTCACAAATGCAGATTGTAAGAGTGATGCAGTTCTCAGTTCAGTATAGGAGCAGTTGGTCCACTTCACATTTCACTGCATGAACCGCAATGTCTTCTGGACTTTAGTTCACCATTATGTGACCGTACGTTCTTGGCCAAATGTCAAATGCTATATTTTGGGCATCCACGTTTTCGACAGCCAATCCAGGCCGATAAGACTGAGAGACTGTCACCATAGGGTTTGGAAATGAGAACAGCTGAGTATCCTTGGGGCGACAGTGGAATTTGAGGAGCAGTAGGGAGATGTCGAAACATACAGCCATCTGCCGCAGCAAGTGTGCCGACATATTTCAGATGTCGCCGGCATGATTTGGTGCTCCGCTGACACAGAGCGAGGGTAACACGTTACTAATGGCAACACTTGGTGTCTCCATAATAGTTTGCCACAAACCTGGAGTCAGGGATGAAGAGGTGATGTTGAGACTTGAAACGCTCATTGTCTGGTGC
This sequence comes from Eptatretus burgeri, assembly GCF_056783735.1. Lineage (NCBI taxonomy): Eukaryota > Metazoa > Chordata > Myxini > Myxiniformes > Myxinidae > Eptatretus > Eptatretus burgeri. Next base: position 6,874,476 of record NC_140972.1, read on the forward strand.
CACTGAGCACTTGCTATTGTCTGTGAGAATGTCATTAAATATGGATGGAAAGATTTTGATGTCTGGATTACTTAAGTATTCCTTAATCATTTCTTTCTCCCTCCTTCCTTTTCATTAGTTGGCTCTTGGGAGGTTCCCGTACACCCAGGTATAGTATTGGTCGTGTGGAAACCCTGATTTATATGTGATATTTTGCTCCACTCTTGGCTCAGAAATTTCTGTTCTCGTCGGAGTGCCTTCCTTCGTTTTGTTTATCTGTTGGTGCTTTTGCTTTTCTTGACTGCTACATTCTTCATGCCCTCTCTCCCACGTTCACCACATTTGCTTGTCCACTGTTCCTCAAGGTGCAGGTGGACAGTCACCTGCAAGGATAAAATATGTTCGGCAGGCACAGAATCCAAACAACAAACAAAACGTTTTTGTCATATCGGCTATGTCTGTCGCTTTCTGTCTGTCGTCCGTTACTGATTTGATTGTCCAACACTGTACAATTAATTTGTCGCTTTTCCTTTTGTCTGCATGTCTTCAGTCCTTTTCTTTTTTTTCTTTTTTTTTTCTGGATGTGCTACACCGACTCTCATCACAATTTCCTGATTCAATCTTGCTTTTTAATCAGGCATGCTATGTTCATAATTGGTGTAAGTGTCTGTCCGTCTGTGTCCGTCTGTCCACGTTTCACCGTTCCTGGGCATGCTCTTAGCTGTCTGGCTGTGTGAACGAATGTAAAGTTTGCAATGCCGCGATAGTTTGCAAGACAATACAGCTTGCCTGTTTCCTAGTGAACAATTGAAACGCGTCCATTGTAGTACTTTATTCGTGTAAAGCACCGATAATGTTTTTTGGGTTCCACAAATGCCCCAATCTAGCTCGCTGTCCTTGTGCCATTCCTTAACCATGTCCCCTTTGCCCCCGCATCGCTCCCAAACACTGTCCTTCCCTCCTCCCACTGCGGTGAGGCGTGTGGGGAGGCTATTACCATTTTGTGTGTTTTCATTATGTAAATGGTTTTAACACACGCCTGCACGTCGCCTGAAGCTGTGGGGTAATTTGCGTGCTGTCTCACTTGATCTCCCCCCGCCACCCTCCCCCTTTTTTCTCCCTGCCCCCACTCCACCACTGCCAAGACTCCTTTTCTTACAATCCGCCTTCTTTACAACCAATGCAAGCTCTTTCCTTTACTTTCCTTTGTTGTGTTATGTTTTTTTTTTTTTTCATGTGCTGTTCATCTTGAGCCTTGCCCTTTTGACCTCCACTATAACCAGCTCGCAATTTCTCCATCATTTCCATTGCCCACCTTCCCTGACCTGTCTCCCTCCTACTGGGAGTGAATCCACCTTTTCTCTGCTGAGCTTTGGCTTTGATGAAATATCGCATGTCGTAACGTTTCGCACCTTCCATATTGCTCTCTTCTTTCCATTTGCAGACTTGGCATTTTGCTGTGCTTTGCGATCATTATGCAGGCAAAGTGCCTTTTATTGACTTCTTAATGGCATTCCCTTATGTCGGATAAGGTTCTATTTTTTCCCCTTTCTTTCTTTCTTTCTTTCTTTCTTTCTTTCTTTCTGTTCCCACCTTATTCCTTCCACAAACATATTTTTGTTGTTGTTGTTGTTTGCAGATTCAGAGGAATCGAGGCTCATTGGTGGTAAGTTTCTAAAGTTTCTCACTCTTAGTGCAGTTTCTCACTCCAGATGACAGAGTAATGTTGAAGGCTCAATTATTTTGAACCTACTGTTGTGCAAGGTGAAACCCATGGGTCATTCATTGCATCCTCTACTTGCTTGTCAATGGGAATTATTTACTTGGAAAAGGAAGGTTTCTACCTTTCATGAAGAACTCGCGTATTGTTGAAGTTTTTGATCAGCCCGTGCAAGTCTGAAAATGCAGCTTGAGTGTAGATAAGAGTTGAAGCAAAGGTAGGTGCAGGTGGTGAAAGTTGATTGGTTAGGCTTGTACCCAAAAGGGTGGGAGACCTTGTGGCCGAGAGAGAGGAGAGAGGAAGGTTAGAAATTTCATCTCTCACCAAGAGGTCTCTTTTGTTGCAATTAAATGTTTTCATTGTGCTCTAAAACTGATGTGTTAAAAAAAAAAAACAACAGAATGAGGTTATAAATATGTCAGTGATGGAACTTATCATATATATATATATATATATATATATATATATATATATATATATATATATATATATATATATATATATATATATATGTATAAGATTGGGGCGGTTGGGGTTACACATTTTTACAGACGAAGAAGGCGCTTCCAACCAAAAGTAAATACTCGATCGACTCCGCTAATTTGAGCAAAAAAGCGAGAGCACAGCCGGCTTCATCAGACACAATAGACCCTGAGCCCCGGCCTCGTGTCCGGTTTTTATTTTGATAAGACCGCTCATTTCAGGTCACGTGCTGGAATAGTATATAGATATATATTTTTATTTTATATGGATGCACCAGTGGATTATTCTGTGTACATTGTTATACCTTTGCGTGTCCAGTTTTAAAGTGTGATGGTACACGTTTGGCATATGTCATTGCACTCTGCCATCTTTTTTAATTGTATCTGATAATTCAACAACTGTCCGATAGGATGGGTTTGATTCCCGACCCAGCTTCTGTCGCATTGTTGCTTCGCAGGCAGGGAATCGGATCACAAAGCGCGCCGTCCCTCAAATGAATGTTGAGCAGGGTGGGCCACATTCTTAATTCCTGCTCTGACTGCGAGGAAGGCAATGGCAAACCACGAAGCATAACCTTTGCCAAGACACTGTTTCAGCACCACTGACGTGCTCATCACAGAGCAGTGTTAGGCCTAAGTCACATTTGCTCTACGGCGAGGATACGGCGGCCATACGCCCTCTGAATTGACAGAAACGTGCGGCGGCCGCAGAGTTTCTGCGGTGGCCTCAGGGTGGCCCTACGCCGTTTGGCTATATTTTACAGGCCGTAGGGGTCGCCGTGGAATTATAGCGCGGAGTTATAACTTTTTTGATTTCTACGTTCGCCAAAGCAATTCGATAAGCCGAAAAAAAAAAAACTGGTAAAAAAAAAACAAAAAAATAACCCACTCGTTACCATCCGTCTGGCCGCACGTTCGCCTTAGGGCCCCCCTGCGGTCGCCTTGCGGGCACCTTGCATCTGCCTTGAAAATTCTATGGCCACTGCAGGAACGCCCTAAGGTCACCATGCGACATCAAATCAAAGACCGTACGGCACCCCCACATTTTTGGTCTCCACAATTTATAAATACGCCGTGCTGCTCCCCGAAAAATAAAAACATATGTTACTGCTACATTGTGTGACCGTGGAAATACTGCGGCCGCCCTATAATTGCTAGTGGCCATCAATTTTGTAGACCCCACAGCCGCCGTGGCAAATGTGACTTAGGCCTTAGGCCTTAAGGATGAATGTCCAGCCGACTACAACAACTAACGTACCTCTTCCATTCTCCCTCCCTCCCAATCCATCGCATATCCATTTTGCATCGCCCACTCGACATCTCCTGGTGATGTCCTCTCTCTTCTCCAACATCACTCCGGTTACTCCAGCCACTCCAGCTGCTACAGTTCATCTTGGATGAAGTAAGTCTTGCTCTGCAAACACAATCACGACAAAACAAACTTTTGTTGTGCCGCTAACAGGCCCGTGATGTAATTTTGATTTCCCCAATGACTGCTCAGCTTGTTTTCGCATTAAATTACATTACAATGACAAATTTGTTCATCATGAAACTATTTGATCAAAATTTACTTAAAAGGTGTTTGCAAATTATTTTCTTGCATCGTATTTGTTGACCTGTTGAACTTTCCTTACAAAACCCAAGGAGCATGAAGCTGGGACCCTACAATTGCATTCTCCATTGTTTACGATTATCCCTGTGATTCACGTGAAAGTAAACTGATGTGTTGTAATGCCTTTGTCCTGCTTGTGATTGAAGTACAAGCTCCACCGTGAGTCTGAGATCAGTGTTAAAAAAAAAATCCTTTTTTGGGGGCCATAAAACCTTTTGAGGCCTCAACTCGAGAGGCTGCTTGAAGTCGGTGACGTCTTCCCGTGCCTCGCTGTATTCATTACTGGAAATCCTTGGCGTTGTTCATTTATCAGCACTTCCCTTACATGATCTCTAGTTTTCTTTTCACTAACAGCTCAACAGACACTTCATTCACAGCTAACTTCACGTCGTGTTATCGTCCGCGATGGACAAGAAGAGCCGTCACTAAGACCTCGGATGGACTGCCTTGCACAGTATGCTCTGTTTCTTCGGACAATCGCCCTGCTGTGTGAAGGATGATATGCCCAGCAGGGTCAGACCATTACAGGAAAACCCCTTAATTATTAATTACCTCATCCCTAGTGACCCTGCGTGCTTACCTACATCACCACTTGCTTGTTTCTGCAAATGGCTGGCTTGTAATGCGGACAGTTTATTTTCCTTCTGCAGTTTTCGTTTGTGATCTTTGTTATTGTCTCTCAAAACCTTCTTTTGAAAGCTGTGGATAGCTGGGAATGCCATCGTGCTTTTGTCTTTGTTCCCTCAATGAAGTGTGAACATGTGGCTTTCTTCATGATGCATGAGAAGAACGGAGTAATCTTACATTTGGGGGATGTTACATGCTGCATGATGAAGTATAGGTGCTGTCGTTCATTTTATAGTTTGCGTGTTCATCGATTCCATTATACGCACTTGTCTGTATATGATGATCAGCGATACTCGCCATCGTTGTGCGATTGGTCAGATGTCGATGCACGTACGGTTGAGTCACACGAGGTGTTATCTTCTTGGACTTCGACTGTACTAACAAATGCAACTGCAGGCCATTCGTTGCAAGCTGGCTCTGCCTTGCAGAACATCTAATCGGGGCTTTTGAGAGCGGATGCTTGCGAACCAAAAATGCTTTTGAATCGAAGGAGTCGTGTTTATTTTCGTTTCCACTTAGAAAACGAGATCCGGGGCTTTGACAAAGTCAGCCACAGCTCAAGGAGACACAAACCGTGCACAAAAACAAATAAAAATGGATGCGGCACGGTGTCGTTAATGTTAACGTGATTCTTGTATTGTGATGGGTGTTAACATGAACCGTGCTTCATGCTTTTATCTAGGGGATCTACTGGGGTCGTTTTCAAGATGTCATCTGGATGGTACAACTCAAAATAGATCATTCGTAGCCTTTTATTTTTCAATGAGCAGTAGGTGGATTGGCTGGAGAGGAGTCGTGAGTGGGAGGGCGATTTGAGAAGGGGCAGTGGGAAAAAAGGAATAACCGTTGAGTTTACAGTTAATTTGCAGCGGTTAGCCAGCCTTGAAATTCTAGTATTCATGCTTCAAGGCCATGTTGACCTGAATGCTAGTTTGTAGGCCCCACTTTGGAATGAGAGGTAATGCTGAAGGTTACACCTGGCTGACTGCTCGTTTCAACCCTGCATTGGCAAAGAATGGTTACGGTGACCCGATATCGAGGGCAGTATCCGTCTCACGTCGTCCCATTTTGGCTCATCAGCCCAGCTGCCTCAAACCACTGAGCAGGGATGAGAGGGTCACACGATCCACTGGCAATGCCAAAATGTAATTATGACAGGAATAAATGACTGTACTTTAAATACGTTTTGTTCACGATCAATTTATTTGGCACGACATGATTGATAATGGTGTGCGCGGAACTACTTCCAAAAGCGACTCCTCCTTTGGCCTTTCCCCCATCCTCTCCCTCACTTGCCCTCATTTCCCTCCTCCTCTCCTTTAACAGCTGCCCTTGGGTGCTGATTTTTTTTTACTACAGTTTTTTTTTCCCCTCTCTTCTCTGGGTTTTTCTTGCTTCCTCTCCACCCCAGCGGGCAATGATGGATCGTATGTCTCGACAGTTTCATAGCCTTGCCAGAGCAGGGAGCAGAGGATACTTGGGAGTATAATGGGAAGGGAAGCTAGGTAACGAGAGAATTGCACTATTGCCTTGGGTTAATTACAGAGAAACAGTGCTTCCCCAAAGCTATGGCCGGCAGCGATGGTTCACGATTGCAACTCCTTTATTTTGGTGCAATTGAAGTCTCACTTGCTTACCCATCTTTTCAGATGATCTTTCGGCGTCGTGTTTTTTATGTTTGTTTTTTATTTCACTTTTGTTGAGTTAGCGCAACATCAGATCTTGACAATTTACACCGAATGATTACAGTTTAAAAATACCCCTCGACCATCTGTTTGATGAAAATGGCTGCCTTTACGTCCTTGTAAAATTACTGAAAATGGTATCGTCGTTTTTGAACGATGTCATGGCGAAGTTTTTTTTTTTTTAATACATATTACGAGTTTCCTTCTCGCAGCATACCACAAGACATTGTTAAAATCTGATGTAGTGTCGCAAATCCTCGATTGCATGTTACGTATCGAGAAATCCTGTCGTTATGACGAGATCATTTGGAGATATCACATATTCTTGTGTATTTTCTCAAACCCTTATGGATTTTATTCAAAAGGTATTTGTAATTTCAAATGATGTGCCAAAGGTAATGCACTACCTTTTTTTGGGGGGGGGGGGGGCTTTCGGTTGTTCAATCATCAAATATATATATAGCAAGGGTTTGTTTTGCAATCTGTCCTTCGTATTTCTTCCTGCACGATGAGTCCTTTTGTCACAATTAGTTTTGATAAGTTTATTTAACCAACAGCATAAAGCTGAACTGGATAATTAGATTCACGGAGTAGCAACACGATTAAGGGTCTGTCAGCATCCTATTCCGCAAAACAACTTCGTGTTTCTACAATTGCCTTTGCTGACTCAGTCACATTTTGGCAAAAGGTAACATTAAGATGCTTGTTCTAACACTGCAGTTGGACTAAATCCGATCAATGACTAAAGAGTTCATAGAACACCTTTCCCTGCACTGTCTTGAGAAACAAAAACATGGGTGGGGGTCTACGAGAGGCAAATTTTATTGGTCACGATGACATAAAATGCTGTGCTATTTTGTCCAAGTCCTGTTAAACGGAAGGGGTTTTGAAGGTTCCAAAAAGGTGATTTATGTTCTACAATGTTCAAGTTTATCATTCATTTAAAATAAAATAAGGATTTTAAAGGATTTATAAAAATAATTTCGGAAGTTTACCGCCATTGATGCAGTGTCTTTTATACCAACTCGTTTAACACGTTACATTCGTTCTTCATGCCTGTTGTTGACATCCATAAAAACAGTGAGTTTCCTGTTTGGAATGATTTTCAATTTTGTTTAACTGTCAGGCAGACAGACATACGAAAATAATTATCTCCCTCCTGTCTGCGCATGTGCGATTGGGGAAAATTCAGAACCAAAGTACTCTTAAACTGCAGGTTTGTTTTCTGATTCATGTTCCAATTCGTGTTCAAAATACATCATTCAATTGAAATCAAGTTGTTCCTCGATCATGAAATGACGTTTGGAGACAGACAGACAGACATAGAAGTGAACCAATTGCTTAATCCCACTTTTCGCTTAGCGTGTGTGGGGTAAAAAGTCTGTTTCATGAATGTCCTACGTTATATTCCGTATTCCATGTCTGATCTCATAGGGCTCCAAGCTATCGCGACTAAACGGTCCCACTTGCAACGACATTTTTGGTATCTGGTCGTACGTGTGCACCTGGATATTTTTGGGAGGGTGCGACTCGGAAATGTCGGCAGAGGGGAAGTGTAACACTTCTTGTGCTGGGAAGTGAAGCCACGGTCTCTTCTGTGCAGAGAGAAAAATTAGTCTTGGCTGGCCGATGTCACCAGTCGTAGTTAACCGACCACAACTGCTCTTTAACCTTTCCCAAGCCTCCTCCCAAGCTTCCTCACTGGGTAGTTGTTCATGTGAGAGTAAATGCACAAAGTTGACGAACGTCGATATTGTACAACATTGTTTGTCCAATTTTCAACCTCCTCCATAACACTTGGCCGTTAATTTATTTTTCCTATTCTATACCACTTGGAAACTCTAAATCTGTTTTGTGAACCGATAAATGCAGCAAAGCATTTGCTTTTTTCCTTGTGTTGGAAATCAATCAAATATTTTCCGTGCCAGGTTGATTCACAAGTCAACAAATATCTGTAAATGGTGTGCCTACAAGTTGAAGGATGGTCACATTGGTTTGCCTCCAAAAAGAAGACTTTTGACGCCTGCATCATGTATTTAATGGCACAGCATTCATCTGTTGTATCACCAACAGTGTTTTGCCTCGTTTTCTGTACACCTTGTTTACCTTCGTAACAAAACAAAAAAATGCAGTTTCACTGAAAGGCTTTCAATTTTCTTGTGTTCTTATAAGTGTTCCAGTTTTTTCTTTCGAACATCAAGTGATGTCATAACTTTTGATATCTGCCATCACGTCTTAAGTCCAGGTCCGAGCAATCTTGTTAATAAAATAAGAGCTAACCTTATCCTGTCCCCTGTATTTGTAAACTGTCAAGGAAAACTAAAACGATTAAAAATAATCCACTTTGAAACGCCGCGTGTGTATCATCCTCGATGGTGTTATGAAGTGGTGAGAGAGATGTGCTTGGAAGAGTCAAATCCGTTTCCATCCTCTAAATTCTAAAAGCTAAGTCTTTAAACGATCTCGAATGGTGCGGGGGAGTAATGAAATTCCTTGCCACGTGGGTTAATTTTCTGAGACACTTTAACCTGCTGTTTGTCTGCCTCAGGACCCTCCAGCCCTTCCACAGGGGCAATTTTCAGCTCCCTTTGAAGACTTCATTACTCAATGGTAAGTAAAGCTTTGTTCCTTCGTACCAAGGACCACATTTTCTATCTCTCAGCAGAGCCATGCTTTGTGTGTGTATATACGGTATATATACATATATACACACACACACACACACACACACACACACACACACACACACACACACACACACACACACACACACACACACACACACACACACACAATATTCGATGATCGTTCTTTTCTTTTTCTTTTTCATCAGCATGAAAAAGCAGTCAAAACAGAGACCAGCACCCGAGGAACTAATGGTGAGTCTAATGCTATGAGAGCGTTCAAAACGTTCCACAAACAAAATGCTCACAATTGTCCAAGATATGCTGACATGTATTTGTGTGCATATATATATATATATATATATATATATATATATATATATATATATATATATATATATATATATATATATATATATATGTGCTTGTAACAAAAAAACGTTGTTTTCTTGCTAATTTACTTAATTATATGGACGCTGTCAGTGTGGCCTCGAGGTGCGCACACTCACCTCTGTTCTCTGGCCTGGGTTTGAATCCTGACACAGCGATAAACTGCGGTCCTGGTGTTTTAGTGGCAGGGTGATTCATGAATATATCCGTTAGCTATTAAGCCGGAGGACCCGTCTGCCAGAATTGGTCATTGGTATAACATCTATACTACAAAAGGAGCTGTGCGTGCGTCCAAGTTCCACGCATTGGTTGGACAGTTCATCTGACTCCACCCACAATTTCTATGCTACGGCCACCATGTTGGTACTCGCTGCTCTGCGAAGCCAAAGACATCTTCAGAGCTGTCTTATTCACAATCGCCATGCCCTCCCTATAAGTTTACCCTTTAGTGCAAAATGACCAAAGCAACAGTTAAAAGGATTTTGAGCTGATAGGCATCACAGGCCTTGTGAAGATAAGCCTTTGCGATTTTCCAACTCTTTTCTCTTGAAACGACTCGACCAGGGACCATAAAACCCATGTCATTATAAAGGTCTTTGTTCGAGGACGTCTGGGAATCTCACAACAACGTGAAAGAAAACATCCGTCATTATTTACTTTTAACGATGTGTATATATATATGCATAAGAAAGAAGATAATTGGTTTTGGGTCTCATGGTCACTTCACAGTTTGAATTCCACAGGGTTCCGCATATCTTGTGGGATTGGGAGTTGGACAGGTGACCGTGACGGGACGTGACATGTCGGAGTTGTTTCAATCGCGGATTCTGTGTAGTCGGTGATAGCATGACAGGGGAGGGAAAAGTGTTCAATATTCCGATGTTTTGATGTGGGAATGCCCATTTGCTTTTATGAGTGTGGGGAGGGCGAGGAGTTGAGGACATAGTTGGGGTACGAAGGGGATGGAGTAAACATGGGACAGAGTTGGGAGGGGGAGGTTGAAGCTTTGAGGGGGGGGTTGTGGTGTGGGGTGAGGAGTGGGTTTCAAGGCTTGAAATGGGGAGGGGATTGACATCTTAAGATTGGGATGGGGGTGAGGACTTTTGTTTGGGGCGTGGGAGCAACGAATGGACAGAGTTGGGAGGGGGAGGTTGAGGGTTTGAGGTTTGGGAGGGGGATTGATTATTCGTGGTTTGAGAGGGGGGTTGGAGAATTTAGGACCCGAAGTCATATTTTACATTGTGTGGATGTTCCATGGGTCCCTGCTAGTCTTTCACAAATCGGGAGCAAGCCATTACTGTGGCCAAATTAGAAAATCCAAAAACATGGAGTGGCGATCCAGCAAAGACTGTTTCTAGCCTCAAAACGTTTCTCAACTTGCATTGAATGCCCCGTCAAGGGTATGAGCCTCTATTATTATGATTATTATTATTGTTCGGTTTTTTTTCTTGTAGTAGTAGTAGTATTATTTGTATTTTCATATATATATATATATATATATATATATATATATATATATATATATATATATATATATATATATATATATACATACTTATTGTATACAAAAAATGTTAGTGTGCCTTGGACTATTGTAAATACTTCGTCCTTGTGAATTATAGACCACTTGGAAAGCCCCACCACATATTCTTTGCACCACAGTCGACCAGACAGGAGACAAAATAAAGATTTTCTCTTTTATAAAATGCTTTTCTAACATGACCTGTGAAACAGCATGATCAGCTTGACTCTCTCGCATATTGAATAACTGAAATGACGAACCAAAACAGAACCTTGTCCTTTGCACCTTTGCGTCGTTAAAAGACTTTTTGTTTGGAAAACAATCTGAGATCTGCATAAAACTGTGATTCAACTCCTTCACTGTGCTGGCAAGAGTAATCTTGATATTTTTTCGTACATTTTCAGTCTTGCTTTGCTTGTGCGGCCCTGTATCCTGGCATGTCGCTGTGCATTTGTTCACACCGGCAGCTCATTTTAGCTCCAGACCATCATGGTTGGTGGCCGTAAGCCATCGGCAGCTGCGCAGCTGTTGGCAGCAGGCAGGGGGTCAACATTTGTTGGCACACTGCCCGAAAAGCCAATCAAGAAGCACAAGTGCCGCGAGCAGTGTGTTTTCATCAAACCGCTTTGCTAGGATAGAGATTTCGGGTGAGAAGAAGCAAGACATGGGGATGAGTGCTCAGTGTCCTCTTTGGTATCAGCAGCATGCAGCATTCCAATCCATCCCTCTTTCTCTCCCCCCCCCCCCCTTTCCGCTTTCTCCCATCTTGATTGTCTGCCACAAAGTGTAGGAATTGTCACGGGAATGAACAAGGGCCACTCTCATTTGCTGGCAAGGCAAAGTGGACTTGACAGGAATTTAAATTTGCCTTAATCAATGGAACATGGGGTTAACTTTCCGGCTGTTACCAATATTAATTTGTTCACCGTTCCATCGACTTCATAAATGTGCTAATGTGCTCAGCAGCCGACGCAGCGTTAAAAACGATCTCCTCGGGCACTGCGCTACCGCCAAAATAATCGATGTGTGTTAAAGGGGGACGAGTGGGCTGGCTGGACGAAGGGTGGGGGCGCACGGATACTGAATAGGTTTACTTGGGTGCCAGTAGTGTGTTGTGCAGGGATGAAATGAAGCTCGAGGGGAGTGGTAGTCACAGTGGTAGAATTTCCAGCACGTCTTGGAAGCGTGGATGGCTCGAATGGGTAAGAAGGATGTTGGGTTTGCGCACAACCTTCGGCGTGATTCGATGGAAGGAAAATTCACGCCAACTTGTTTGGGGAATAAATTCTCGTTTGCAGAGGCGATCACGGAGGCAGGAGATCAAAGTGTAATTCGTGTTAATTTTCTACATGCTTACTTGAGGGTGATTTAAGAGGAAAATATGAATGTGAATCCTGCAGGATCTGGTTCCTCGGTCATGTAGGCATCTCCTTCATGTCAGAGAAGATAATTTTCACCTTATCCTGATGTTATCAGCTCAAAATAGGCACCATTTTATGACGAGGCATTGACCCCCTATCTTGGTGCTCTTGGAAGGCGAACGTATCAAAAAAACAAAAAAAAAACACGTTCCAGTCAAAAATATTAGTTAAATGTTAAAGATTTTGTGAATTTGTATTATCTCCACTGAGAAAGTTAGGCAGGAAGTGACGTCGACACTGGTCAATGCATTCTCGGCAAACCCAAGATGGCCACCAACGGAGTCGATGTGCCGTGGAACAAAGGTATTTCCTTCAGTTCCTTGTGACAGAGAACGACAAATCTGCTGAAATTATCAGGTCACTGTCCATATTATTTAGTGATGGCAATGTTTCCCACAGTTTGTTTAAATAGTGCATTGAGTGAAAATAAATAAATAAATAAAATCTGTGAATTGGTGAGCAATCTTGTCCTCTCTGACGTGCAACAAATGCATTCATTAAATGTGTTGAACGGATTATTTCGGAGAATTGTTAAATTATTATTATTATTATTATTTTTATTATTATGATCAAAATTTGGAGAAAATTTCATGGAAGTGTGGAACCCCATTCAATTGGTTCACGAAAAAATAAGTGACCACTATATTAGTTATTGGTGTGTGTCTGTCTGTCTGTCTGTCTGTCTGTCTGTCCCGAGCATAGCTCCGTGGGTTTTGATCCGATCCTGATGAAATTTGGGTGGGAGGTTTATATCATGATCTTGTTGTGTTTTCCTGAGAATGGGCGTGGTGCGCCCATTATGGGCGGAGCCACACCCAAAAAACATGTGTTTTTAGGGGCTAGCCGATTTCAATTTGCATCTTCTCCTAGGGGGTTTGTCGAGTCTGACAGGGGTTTCGGTATTTGGTTAACCCAATGGTACCTGCATAGCCCCACGGAGCTCGATTTTTAATTTTCGTCCCAAGGTCAAGGTCACAAGGTCACAAACTTAGAAAATTGCGAATTTTGACATAAAAATCATATGACCGCCCAAACTTTGAGAGCTAGGATGACAATATTTTTATGCATAATCTTGAGGTCATTCCCCACCTAAAGTGTTGAAACCATTTTCCTCTATCTCGAACACCTTGCCCGTGGCGCCCCCTTCAAGTTTATTTTTACGCTGATTTCATCAAAGTATGAATAATTAATCCGAGGAGTGCGAAATGCCATATAGCCTATATGACGTTATATTGTTACTGGAATGTTCCAGAGGAAGTTTTGCACCAAAGGTCATAATCCTTGACCTTTGACCTTTAAAGTTCACAAAGGTCAAATTTTCAAAGTTGTGGGAATCGAACCGGGTTTTCGACCTTCTTCGACGAACTAACTCCATTATGCTATAGCACGTATCCTGTTTCCCTATTTTAATGTCCACAACATTGTTTTGTGACCTTTAAAGGTTATGCAAAGGTCAAATTTTGAAAGTTGTTGAACGAAACCGGGTTTTCGACATTTTGCAGCTAATAACCTGTCACTCGTACCACATCATGTTGATCATTTTTATAACTTGGTCAAAAATAATCACATTGTCTCATCCTTGACTTCTGAAACAATCTACATCGTCAAATACCGCTCGTGAACCATCGGCGTCTTCAGACTTGTCTCACTTTAAATTCAATATGCTGAGTGCAAGGTGGGTACCGAAGGATATCGCTTGATCAAAGGCAACTCGTGTGGCCATTGCAACAGAACTCCTTCAATGCAACCAGAGGGAGGGAGATTATTTCCTGAAGGTTGTGTGTGATTCGTTGAGATCTGTGTCCATCATTTCATGCCAGAGTCAAAGTGAGCCAGCATGGGTGGATGTGCCTTCGTGTTTGGCAAATGTACTGACCTCCGATTCCGATTTCCCACACACCAATTTCCAGCAGTCCTCTTCCATCAACCGCTTCCTGGTTACCTTCACAACCAAGCCAACAGGTATCCTTGTGAAGAGGGGCACTGCACTAAACAAATTCAGGATCTCATCAGACTCAATTTTTATTTGTCTCATTTTACCAGCAAATTGAACACTGTTATGAACAGACTGCTCAGTTTTTAGTTGTTTTTCCACAACACGATGAAGTATCCCAGCAAGAAGTCAGGACATACTGCAGGATGATGCATTTATACGTATATGAAAGAGTAGCGCAAAATAGGATGTTAGACTTGTGAAATTTTGGAAGTTCGTATGTTCTTGATATGCAGTCGACTATCAAGGTCATTGCAACTTTGCAAGAGACTAATTTAGTCTCTCTCTCTCTCTCTCTCTCTCTCTCTCTCTCTCTCTCTCTCTCTCTCTCTCTCTCTCTCTCTCTCTCTCTCTCTCTCTCTCTCTCTCTCTCTCTCTGTCTCTGTCTCTGTCTCTGTCTCTGTCTCTGTCTCTGTCTCTGTCTCTGTCTCTCTCTCTGGATCCTCAGTTAGGTGTTGGTAAGTGGTTGTAACCAAAAGCAAGGCAATGATCTTTCCATTATAATCACTGTGGTTAATCACAATGGCGACAGAGCCTTCATCAGCGAGGAGAATGACAATATTACAGGTTGGATGTGTGGCAGGAACTCCTTGTTGGGAAAGACCCCTGCAGCAAGCCCTGGTGTGGAACAGTGGTTCATGATTACCATTCCATTTAAGCTGGAAGTATATACTCCTGCACAAGATGGCCGACCAACTCATTTAGCCTGGTGTTGTCTCAGTGGTTGGGGTGGCGGCTTGGGATCTTTGGGTCCTGAGTTCAAGCCCCATCGGCCGCTGAATCAATACACCAGGGGGTTGACTCAGCCTGTCATCCTTCCGAGGTCGGCGAAATGAATACCAGTTCCAGTGTGTGGACTGGTAGAGGGACACTGCATCAGTGACACAGTCGCGCTTCAAGAAATGATAGCTACCCCGGCAGCTAAGCTGCCATACGACCACCACCACCAACTAATTTCCTGGGTGATTCCACTCTACTATGACAACAGTCAGGGAGCCAGAAACTCGTCTGTGGATTGATACTGTGATCACAGCCAGGGATACAGAAACGTGCCTGTGGATTGATTGACCCCCCACCCCCAACCCAATCGAATGCCACAGGGTTAATTAAAGATATTGTTACGTTTGAGGGGGGGGGTATGCATTCAAAGGGTAATTCAGATGTTTAATTAGGTATGCCATGCTGTTCGAGTTTACCAGGATCTCGATGTAATAAGTAGCAATTCAGTGGTGATAAGTTGTCTAGTAAATGTTCATTTCTTCAACGGGGAAATGATAATTGTCACGTAATTAGATAGGGACACGGGATAGGGTAAGTGTGTCTGCGTAAACCCCTTTTAGTAGTCCCTGGAGGCTGGCCGTGACGTCACAGGACAGTGCAGCGGATGGCTCCGCCCCGTGATCACGATTGGCGGAAGGCGACGGCGGTGGGCCAATAAACGGCTGGATTGGAAGTGACGAGGACGGAAGGATAAAAAGGTTCTGTTCGGGGTCGAAAAGGAAGAGGAAGAAGATCGGGACAAAAAAGATCGTGTTTTTTTGGTGTGGAGGCTGTTGCGCGGGAAGCGTACTTGTTGTTGTGCTGATTCGATCGTGTTCTTCATCGTGTCTTGGAGCCTTGCTGAGCCTCGTGCCTCACCTTGGTTGGCTCTGGGGTTCTGCTGACTCGGAGTACGGGGTCGAATGGCGGGCGGAGCTGCCTCCCTCTCCTGCTCGCAATTTGGCGCCAGAACTGTTTCCCTGGCGGCTGTGAGCGGACTTGGGCCAGGACCAGGAGGTCGACAGCACCACGGTTTCTCCTGCCCCCCCCCCCGACGAGAACAAGGCCAGCTCGTCCGACGCCGATCCAGGGACAGTTGCGTCCACACCACGGTCCAGCCTGACCACCAGAAGTAGCTACGTTTTGTGTGTGTGTGTGTGTGTGTGTGTGTGTGTGTGTGTGTGTGTGTGTGTGTGTGTGTGTGTGTGTGTGTGTGTGTGTGTGTGTACTTGGCGCCTTAGAGGGTTTGAGATCTGTATATTCATTGGAATTGTCTGTGTTTTCCCCACGCCCGATCCCACACCATCCCGTCGAATCGCCCCGGATCCCTCTTCTTGCCGAGTCTTGTTATTTCTGGTTAATAATAAAAACAAATAAACATCATCAACTCAGTGAAAAGTGACTCATGCCACCTGCCTCGTCCCGTTTGCGGTAGAGCGATTAGAACCGCCATGTTTGGGTTATAAATAAATAAACCGCCTCCATCGTTTCGGCTCATTCTACGCTGGCGGGACTGTTCAAGTCCCGTGGACGTCACATTGGTGTCAGGAGTGGGATGTTCCAACCCCTCTAAATTATATTTGGTATCGGGAGAATATACCAAGATTAAAATCTCGCCACGAATTGGAATACAAAATTACCACAGAAAAGCGCGCGAGCGCAGGAAAATTTTGGCGGGATTTTTCAAATTTAAATTAATTGGCGGCAAACGGGACTTCTGCACCATGGCGGATGTGCAGATGTTTGAGGAGGAAGGCCACGTGTCTGGCAGCGAGTCGGGGGAAGAAGGGAGAGACGGGGGTAGGGTTGGAACCTCCCCCATTCCGAGCGTGGACCATGCTTCATCGCCCGTAACGGAGCCGGCAGCGCCGGAAACCGGCGCGATGTCGATCCAGACAATGTTGGAACGTTTAATAGGGGACATGACGGTACAAATGGCAAATCAATTCGTGACACAGAGGGCAGAAATGACGGCACAGAGGGCAGAAATGACGGCACAAATGGAAAATCAATTCGTGACACAGAGGGCAGAAATGACGGCACAAATGGCAAAAATGACGGCACAGGGGGCAGAAATGACAGATCAATTGGGGGTAATGGGGGTACAGTTGGGTGCATGGATTGATTTAATGAGGGATGAATTGGGGGAAAAGATGGAGAAAATGAAAACTGAGAAGCAGGAGTGTGTGGATGTTAAATTGGGAGAAATACAAAGCAAATTCGAGGATAGATTGGAGGAAACAAAGGTAGAAATTACATTGGAGGGGGAAAATATACGGAAAAAATTGGTAGATAAAATTGATGCAACGAACATTCGGGTTGATAAAGTGGATGAAAGCCTGGAACATCATCGTGCCTGTGTGGATGCTCGTATGCAGCTGCAAATAGAAGAGTGGGGAGAGCTGAGGAAGCAAGGGATGAATTTGGCGGAGGAGGTAAAAGGATTGGAGGCTCGTTTGGACGAACAAGATAAAATTATGAGCCAAGATGAAGTCTTGGATAAAGGCCTGGTAGAGCCGTCTTTTGTAAGTAGAGTGTCCGGGTTGGTTGAGGAGCAGCTACAAACTCGCGACGGAGCCTTGGAGGAGGTTGTGCGGGCCCAGAAGATCCTGCGGGAAGAGGTGAATCGGTCCATTCAATGTTTGGAACAGGAGGCAAAATTGACCCATGAGACCCTCACCACAAAACATCTTTGGCCACAGTGGGCTCCGAAATTGGATACGCAGCCACAAGGGTGTTTGATACCTGGGCTGGATTCGGACAAGGGAGAAACTGAGAAGCGGGCCACCGTAAAAGTGATCCCCCTGGTAAATTTTGACGGGTCAGGGAGCCTTGAAGCTTTTCTGACGCAATTTGAGTGTATTTCCCGACTAAACGGGTGGAATGAGCGGGAACGTACAGGGAATTTGGTGGCAATGTTGCGGGGACCAGCCGCAGATGTGTTAAACGTGATCGCGGAGGGATGTTGACCAGCTCCCACATTTGCGAGGCGTTGAGCCGTCGGTTTGGGTTCGCGGCAAACTGTGATCTGGTGCGGGCCCAGCTCCAGCACCGCAGATTAAAGCCGGGTGAGACAGTGCAGGAGCTGGCACAGGACATTTACCAATCAGTCAGGATCGCGTATCGGGACCTAACAGTGGAGGCGTGGGACAGACTGGCACTCGAGAAATTTTTAGCTGCTCTTCCTGACCCTGAGGTCCGAGCGCTAGTGGAGCTACAGGATCCACCCACCGTGCACCGAGTGGCCGAGTGCGCGGCCAGGCTGGCCTCGTGGAGTCGGCCGGGTCGGATGCCCGAGAGGCCATCGGTGACGATCCGACAGGCGGAGATCCAGGATCAGGGAGGGGGGCTGGAAGAAATTGGCATTACCCAAATGTTTCAGGAAATTTGCCAGAAACTGTCAAGTTTGATAAAGGGTAATCCGGTAGTTAGTGCGCCAAAGCGGCGGGGTCCAGCCCAGCCAATAGAGCAATTCGTTTATGGCCGAGGGGGTCCGGAACCGGAAGAGACATTTCACCGATACTCACGGGGGCCTTTTATGGGGAGTTGTTTCCGGTGCGGGCGAAGAGGACACATGCAACGATATTGCCGGTACCCGGCGATGGAGGGACCCTCCAATAGACTTTTAGACTCGGAGAGGGTGAATCCTCCTGCTGAACTGCCAGGTCTATCCGAGGTGCCCTTTCATAGGTCGGGTCCGGAGATCACTGTCGGGGGTCGGGGAGACTAGATTGGGCTGAGCATATACGGCCATGCTCGGCTGCTGAGATTGTGGCGAAGTGCCCTCCTTTGGTGGACAAAAATCAATTGTGGGAAAATTGGCATGGGTTTGTGAGTTCTGCTGGGTTTTAGAGTGACAATCGGGACAGTGGGTAATTGGAAACAAAGCGGGCAGGAGTGGCTGTCCAATGGCTGGTGCGTGGATCGGGTGAGAAGTGCTGTGTGAGTTGTTTTAAGTGAAGAAGTGAAATGTATGGTGCACTCATTGTTTTTTTTATTGGGCATGGTGTGGTAACAGGGAAGGTCATGGTCGGTGAAGTGTTAGAAATGCAGGTGTCACATGTAAGGCCGATGGGGTGTGGGAGTCATGTGGGTTTTGTGGCTGGGGATGATGTGCTTGTCCACAGGGATTGCTGAAGCTCACGGTGAGCGGGAATTGCGACCCCTTCAAGGAGATTCACCCCTGGTGGCTGATGGTGACAGTGTCTGGAGCCAACTGGGAGAGGGTCTGGTTGGGCGACCAAGGCGGGTAGGACCTTGGCGACCCAGGAAGGCCAGAGGAGCCAGTGAGACCCCTTCCAGTGTGTTGTACGGGATGAGAGCTGATGGCTACCAGGGGGGTGGGAATCAAAGGGAGCGGAGCGGAGAAACGTCTGGGTTGGACTAAATCTTACCTGTGGGCATGGTTGCACCTGAGATGCCCCCATCATCTTTTGGTAACCCACCCCACGGCCACGACGGGATTCAGCCTGCATGATTAAAATAAGGACCATGACCTAGAAATGTGATGATGACCATGGTGTGAGTGTTGTGAAGATGTATGAGTCCCACTCGATCCCGCACAACTTGACATGTGCAGCAAGGGCATGATGTCCGCATAATTTTGGGGTAAGCAAATTTGAAAATTGGCTCCCCAGGTAACGTTGGGTCTATTAGCATCCACTGGGGGAGGCGGTCAAGTGTAAATATCCTGTGAATAGTGTCGTTAAGGCTTAGAGTAGGAATGTAAAGTATAAGTGTTGTGTTTTTGTGGAACCTTTTGTTTCCCCTCCCCAGATCACTGGAAGAGTGTTGGGCAAGAGCGATGATCCAGAAGATAGAGTGCAACTTCGCTCAGTGCTCTCATGTGATAAAATAAAATAAAAAAACAAAAAAAAAAACGAATGATTGTTTAGGCGAGGATAAGGCCATAAGGGGGTTGTACATTAAGCAGGATAGGTAAGTTAGCTGCGACTCGCTGCCCATTTCCCCTCCTACTTTATTTCGTTAGGTTAATTAGGTGTGAGTCAGTAAGTGTTAAGGCTGGTACGGTAGCGCCTGTGATATACCTTGCAGGAGCTGCGGTACCAGAGGAGGGGGCAGTGTTACGTTTGAGGGGGGGGGGGTATGCATTCAAAGGGTAATTAGGATGTTTAATTAGGTATGCCATGCTGTTCGAGTTTACCAGGATCTCGATGTAATAAGTAGCAATTCAGTGGTGATAAGTTGTCTAGTAAATGTTCATTTCTTCAACGGGGAAATGATAATTGTCACGTAATTAGATAGGGACACGGGATAGGGTAAGTGTGTCTGCGTAAACCCCTTTTTAGTCGTCCCTGGAGGCTGGCCGTGACGTCACAGGACAGTGCAGCAGATGGCTCCGCCCCGTGATCACGATTGGCGGAAGGCGATGGCGGTGGGCCAATAAACGGCTCGATTGGAAGTGACGAGGACGGGAGGATAAAAAGGTTCTGTTCAGGGTCGAAAAGGAAGAGGAAGAAGATCGGGACAAAAAAGATAGTGTTTTTTTGGTGTGGAGGCTGTTGCGCGGGAAGCGTACTTGTTGTTGTGCTGATTCGATCGTGTTCTTCATCGTGTCTTGGAGCCTTGCTGAGCCTCGTGCCTCACCTTGGTTGGCTCTGGGGTTCTGCTGACTCGGAGTACGGGGTCGAACGGTAGGCAGACCTGCCTCCCTCTCCTGCTCGCAATTTGGCGCCAGAACTGGTTCCCTGGCGGCTGTGAGCGGACTTGGGCCAGGACCAGGAGGTCGACAGCACCACGGTTTCTCCTGCCCCCCCCCCCCTGACGAGAGCAAGGCCAGCTC
This sequence comes from Eptatretus burgeri, assembly GCF_056783735.1. NCBI lineage: Eukaryota > Metazoa > Chordata > Myxini > Myxiniformes > Myxinidae > Eptatretus > Eptatretus burgeri. The sequence goes on from NC_140972.1 coordinate 6,895,093, forward strand.
GTCCGACGCTGATCCAGGGACAGTTGCGTCCACACCACGGTCCAGCCTGACCACCAGAAGTAGCTACGTTTTGTGTGTGTGTGTGTGTGTGTGTGTGTGTGTGTGTGTGTGTGTGTGTGTGTGTGTGTGTGTGTGTGTGTGTGTGTGTGTGTGTGTGTGTGTGTGTGTGTGTGTATGTGCTTGGCGCCTTAGAGGGTTTGAGATCTGTATATTCATTGGAATTGTCTGTGTTTTTCCCCACGCCCGATCCCACACCATCCCGTCGAATCGCCCCGGATCCCTCTTCTTGCCAAGTCTTGTTATTTCTGGTTAATAATAAAAACAAATAAACATCATCAACTCAGTGAAAAGTGACTCGTGCCACCTTCCTCGTCCCGTTTGCGGTAGAGCGATTAGAACCGCCATGTTTGGGTTATAAATAAATAAACCGCCTCCATCGTTTCGGCTCATTCTACGTTGGCGGGACTGTTCAAGTCCCGTGGACGTCACAATATATATATATATATATATGTATATATATATATATATATATATATATAAATATATATATATATATATATATATATATATATATATATATATATATATATATATATATATATATATATATATATATATATATATATATATATATATATATATATATATATATATATATATATATATATATATATATATATATATATATATATATATATCTTTCTCACCATTGACTGACTCACTGACTGATATTAAAAATTGGGACCTTCCATGTGATGAAGAAAGCTGAAATTTTGCATGCCTATGGACATTGAAGCCAACACTGGAAAAAAAAATTACAGAACCATCAGAAAGTATCTAAATGAACAAAAAAAGATGAAAAAATGCAGGTGAGTGACCCAAGACAATGGGGAAGCACGGTTCGTATGCTTACACAATGTATTAGCATACCTCACTGGTGTGTGTGTGTGTGTGTGTGTGTGTGTGTGTGTGTGTGTGTGTGTGTGTGTGTGTGTGTGTGTGTGTGTGTGTGTGTGTGTGTGTGTGTGTGTGTGTGTGTGTGTGTGTGTGTGTATATACATACATACACAGGGTGAGTCAAAAGTAGCGCCCGATTTCTGTTTTTTCGGCTGTCAGATTCTTTCTGCGAAGTCATGTTGTTAATAATTATCTTGCATCTTATTAATTTTCGTAATTTATTTATTTTTGATTTTGTTTTGCAGTTTATTGCTGCAAGTTTGAAAAGTTACTGAATTTGCACCAAATTGAGCTGAATGGCACAATTAACAGACACAATTGTGTCGACTGGGCTGCGAATAACCCAAGAGTGGCAGTTGAGAAGGAGGTAAATTTACCTGGAGTGACAGTTTGGGCAGCCTATCTCCATTAGGGATAATTGGACCCTTTTTCTTTGAGGGATCTGTCACTGCAGAAATTTACCTGGATATGCTGCAAACCTTCTTTTCGCCCAGGGTACAAGATCAGGACTGTAATTTCCAGCATGATGGAGCTCCACCTCATTATGGGTGTTATTTTCGTCAGTGGTTTGATGAAAACTTTCCCAGAAAGTGGATCGGCCACCGCGGTCTGATCAAGTGGCCGGCACGCTCCCCAGACCTTGCACTTCCAGATTTCTTTCTTTGGGGGCTCATGAAAGACCTTGTTTATCGTGAAAAGCCTCGTACCATTCAGGAATTGAAGGCTCAAATCACTGCAAAGTTTGAGGAAATTGATATCGAACTCTGCAGAGGTGTGTGCCGCTCTGTGCCTGCTCGGCTGCAATTGTGCATCGATCACGAGGGAGGGCACTTTGAAAATTGCAAGTAAAACGGCTTGGTACAGTTCAGTAATAATCTTTTCTTGAATAAATGGTTAGATAAACATGTCATTCATTTATTTCTACCTTCTTGTACACTGTAATACAAATAGCAAACAAACAATCAACTGACAGAAATCAGGCGCTACTTCTGACTCACCCTGTATATGTATGTATATATATATATTTCTATATATATATATATATATATATATATATATATATATATATATATATATATATATATATATATATATATATATATATTTCTACATATATATATATACATATATATATATATATATGTATATATATATGTATATATATTTCTACATATATATGTATACATATATATATATATATATATATATATATATATATGTATATATATATATATATATATATATATAATTGCGGCTCTCGGCACCGCATGCATCCAACAGATAGTGGTCCAAAGACAGTTATTCCATTAATATATGTAAAGGTAGTCCCTTCCCTTTTGTCTCGTGGGACAACGGGCGTGCGTTGCGCTGATCACATAGCTAGGTTTGGTTACATCATTCTTCTTCATTTCATTTCTAACCTCATTTCTACTCTTCTTTTCTGATTATTCCTGAGGTAAATCTGAGCCATGTGCTCCCTGAGGTGTGAGATGGGTCCTCAGCAAAGGCCAAGCAGGCACTACACCCACAACCCTCCGTACAAAACACAGCCTGCCAAACGCACTCACAGCGGTAATTTCCACCCGATGGTGTTTTCTACAACACAGGAAACACACCCAGCACGACGCCCACGCTGCACGGAACGCATACCGAGGCCGATAATCGAAAGGCAACCCCATGCCACGTTGCGCGTGATGCGAGTGTGCAAGGCGCAAACGGTGCGTTCCTTTCAACCCATTTCTGGACTAATTATATCGATCGGGTTTCGTCCCACGAACACGATAGCAGAATCGGGTGAGCACTGGCCACATGCGTAATGGCAGATCAGAACGGAAGATGTTGTACGGAACGTGCTCTCAAAGGCAGACCCGTGCGCTGCTCGCGACACTTTGTTATCGTCCAGAGACGGGCTTGAATGGACACATCTTACTGTCTGTGCATGGTTTTGCCATAACATCTTACCTTCTCAAGCCAGCGAAGCTGCGATCAGGCGGGGACATGTTGTACAGCTTGGGCCACGTTGGCACACACGATGCGGGCGCGTTGGTCAGCGCTGGTCGGGGGTGCCTGTTCGGTAACCAGATTAACTTGACGGAGGACCCTCAGTCACGTGATTGAGTTATTGGCATCCATGGTCAGTTAAGCGACCTGCCACGTCACGGAATTATCCGTGTGCGACAGCCTACAATTCCAGGGAGGTCTGGGGGGATCCAAGATAGCTTCACCCCCCCCCCAGTGGGCTTCTCACCCGACCTCCCTGCCCGCAACAATATATATGTATGCATATATATATATATATATATATATATATATATATATATATATATATATATGTGTATGTATATACATGTATATATGTAGATATATATGCATGCATGTATATGTATGTTATATATATATATATATATATATGTATGTATGTATATATGTATGTATGTATGTATGTATGTATGTGGATTGGCATATATTGGCAGATATATATATATATATATATATATATATATATATATATATATATATATATATATATATATATATATATATATATATATATATATATATATATATCTTTGTATGTATGTATGTATGCATATATATATATATATATATATATATATATATATATATATATATATATATATATATATATATATATATCTCTTTGTATGTATGCATGTATGTATGTATACATATATATGTATGTATGTATATATGTATGTGTATATAATCATATGTATATATATATATATATATATATATATATATATATATATATATATATATATATATATATATATATATATATATATATATATATATATATATATACCGGCATTCCTCACTTAATGACCCAGTTCCGTTCCTACGACGAGGTCGTTCAGCGAATTGGTCGATAAGCGAGGATTTATTTTTATACAGTATTTTTTACCTTTTTTTATTATTATTTTTTCTAATGAGGATTTTTTTTAGCGAGGATTTTTAAATGTTTTTTCAGTTGTTTACTGTATACTGTAATAAACAGAATAGAGGAAATCAGCTGTAATATACATTACTGAGGTTTGCATACTGTAAATGCAGGTAATCGTTTTTATTTATTTTGAATAAAGAAAAGGTCGAAAGGAAACTCCAACTTGATAACTTTGTTTTAATTTGCATAACTCTTTCATATTACAGAACATAAAAATACAATCAGCTGTGTCCCAAAAAAATAAAATACAAATAAAAATACAAACAAAAATGATTTCCCAAGAAAACATTAAAGTTATAAAAAAAGACATTCAGATTAACATTTTCGTCATTGAATCCTTCAAAGTGTGGTGGTGGTTCGGGGTCATCTGCGTCATCCTCGGAGTTATCAGCAGGGTTATCAGGAGCTGTGGAGGGCCCGGGTAAGGGCGATGATGGTGAGGAAATGGAAAGACTTGTAGGGGTAGGGGTAGGGGTTCTGGGTGTAGCTTTCAAGAAGAATCCCGTTAGTGTGGTCTGCGTTGTAATTTTCTTTTTTTCTTCATAAATTTCACGATAGCATTGTAAAAGTTCATTAATTTGCTGTTCCACTTTCGTGAACCGTTCAACATTCGGGTCCATTCCCTCCAGTTCTAATATAGCCGCATTCACTTTCGAGAACACACCAGCTAACCCCTTTACAGTGAACTTCTTTTGTACCTTTTCCATTCTTTCCTCTTCTTCTTCTCTTCCAAGTGTTGCTGCCCTTCCAACTCTATTAAATCTTCGTTAGTTAGCTCTCCCTCGACATATTCCACGAATTCTTCAATATCTTCCACTTCAACATCTAAATTAAGCACATTAGCAAGTTCCACAATTTTTTTATTTATGATATCGACGCCACCGACACTTCCTTTTCGCCGACATCTTGTACTATGAGGTGCACAATATATTAAAAATTTATAGACGAAATATGTAGTCTTGGAGATTGCGAACGCTAGTGTAGTGAATACCGACCGACTGCGGGAACGAGACTGAGACTGAGAAAAAAATAATAATAATAAAAGGGTGATGCGCTGCCGACTGGACGGAGAGCTGGTCGTAAGTCCGGGCAGCCGTTAAGCAGGTTGGTCGTTAAGTGAGGAGTGCCTGTGTATACATATATATATATATATATATATATATATATATATATATATATATATATATATATATATATATATATATATATATATACATACACACAGGCACCAATCTGCTCCATTTTCGAGAAATTTTGAAGACTATTTCATCAATTAAGATTTCTTTAAAGAGTCTGTTAATTTAGACACCCTTTGTGTATCTTGTGTTTGCCCTTTATAAAATTGGAAATCTTGTTGATTCGAGATGGATCACATCCATTAATTTATTTGAAGCAAATGAATGAACCAACATTGTTGAAGCCTGAAGGACTTGTGATCAGGATGTCAGTTTTTGCAAGCAGTTGAGAATTGTCTTTATGAAAAATCTGTTCTCCACTCCTTCCCTCCTCTATTTCCTTCTCCACCTTCCCTCGTTTCCCTAGATACATCCGTTTATACATCAGTACAATGACGAAAATACAGAGGTGTTATCCATGTGGCTGTGTAGGACGCTGGAGGAACGCCGCAGCCGTGCAGTCACATGATACTGCCAAGCCTCGTTGTTTGCTTTGGGAGAAGTTTGATTTTTTTTTATTGAATATTTGGAACACTGTTAATCCAGACATACTTCTATATACATGATGTTTTAAAAATTTTGTTTTATAATTCTCGATTTCCTAATTCTTCAGGCAAGATGAGGGACATGTGTAAGCCTTGCAATGCAAATTAGCTTATTTTGCAACACTCTACAAATTTAGTAAGGATGAGCAGAGCACAGGCAGGTGTGTGTGTGTGTGTGTGTGTGTGTGTGTGTGTGTGTGTGTGTGTGTGTGTGTGTGTGTGTGTGTGTGTGTGTGTGTGTGTGTGTGTGTGTGTGTGTGTGTGTGTGTGTGTGTGTGTGTGTGTGTGTGTGTGTGTGCACGAGAAGATCGCTCCTTCACCACCAGGAGGTTCTGCATTCTCTTCTCAAAAATCTGCCTGTTCGTTATCACAGCTTAAACAGCACGCAAATAGAAGAACCAAGATACTGTATCCTATTAACATGTCAATGATTTCTGTTTTTCGTTTGAAGCCAGTGGATGATGTAAACTAAGTTCTGCCATTCAAATAGTCTGCCTGTGGTTTGTGATGGTTAAATGTTGTTGTTTTTATAAACTAGTGTTGGTGCATTGCTATTCCAATGTGTTCCATATATATTTGTACATTTGGTTTTGTGTCCATGTGTACTCTTTTCAGTTAGCCCTGTGGTCTACATTTACTACTCTTTCTGGTGTGTGTGTGTGTGTGTGTGTGTGTGTGTGTGTGTGTGTGTGTGTGTGTGTGTGTGTGTGTGTGTGTGTGTGTGTGTGTGTGTGTGTGTGTGTGTGAGAGAGACAGGCCTTTTGGTTTGATTTCTATACAATTTCACAATCATGAACCAATCTCCACCAAATTATGTCCTTGGGGTACCCAAGGTCAGTTCATGGGCATAACCGCCCCCCCCCTCCCACACACTCCTTCCACCCCCTGGCAAGGACATTCCCTGCACGTATGTGTGCTTCGGTCTGAAAACCATTTTATAAAATGCTGGACCAATCCCCACCAGATTTTGTGCATACATCCTCAAGATACCCAAGGTCAGGTCATGGGAACACAACTCCCCCCACCCCGGTGGTGGTTCAATGTAAAATGTAAAAGAAAATGACGACTCCACAGTAGAAAGCTCAGTGCGTTGAATGGTTCATCGAGATGAGATCTGACACACACAAGTTCAGCGTATTTTCCGTACAAGATTTGGAAGGAATCCGCCATCGTGGACTAGTATCAGAGTGGTACAAGAAGTTTAAGGAGACTAGAAGTTGTCAGAAACAGAAAACTACCATTCAACCAAGCAGAAGTGCAGCAGATGTTGAACGAGTGTGCGAATCATTTCAAGAAAGTCCCGGAAAATCAATTTGATGAACATCCAGAGAACTGGGACTACCAACAACCACTGTACACAGGATTTTTTTTATTTATTATAAAACACTGAAGCTTTATGCCTGTAAGGTGCAGATTCTGCAGGAACTCAAACCAAATGACGGACCCAAACACAAGGTGTTTTCCTTGGAAATGCCCAGTCGCATAGAGGATGATGAAGCTTACCTGAAAAGGTCATGTTCACAGATGAAGTTTCCTTTCATGTTTTGGGGAAGGTCAACCGTCACAATGTGAGGACCTGGGGCTCTGAAAACCCCCGCGTGGTCATTGAACACGTACGCGATAGTCCAATGGTCAATGGGTGGTATGGCCTTCTCCATGACCACTTGGTGGGTCTGCTTTTCTTTGCGGAGGATATGGTGACCTCAACAATTTACATGAACATGTTGGAAGGATTCGCCTTCCCACAGATTGAAGACCTGAAACCCGATATCATTTTTCAACAGGACTGCGCTCCTCCTCATTGGGCCTTAGTCGTTCGAGCCATTCTCAATGAAAATTTTCCACGTCGCTGGATTGGCCGAGATGGACCAATCGCCTGGCACCCACCATCACTGGACATAACCCCTCTTTGATGGTTTTTCGTGGGGGTTTGTCAAAGATGTCTACAACACCAAGGTGGCAAACCTGTGCAATCTTCATTCTCAGATCACAGCTGCATGCGCACTGGTGGACGCATCATGATGAGCCGAACATGGTAAGAACTCGTGTACTGCCTTGATGACCTGTGTGCGACAAATAGAGCTCCCATTGAAGTGCATTGATGGTGTCCACAAAACTGTATGAATTTCTGTATCATATAAACGAAAGGGTATCATTGTATCATTTGTGGTACTAAATATATAAACAACCAAAGCTGTCTCGGTCTTTTTGGAACACCGTGTACAATAGTGGACACAAGTACTTTTCCAATAATAACTTGAGAGATAATATAATACCTTACCCCACACAGTGTTTAAGTGTATAATTCATTTGAAATAAAATAAAGATTTTAAAAGGTCGTAAAAAAATATTTTCCTGAAGTTTACCACCGTTGACGCATTGTCTTTCTCACCATCTTATTTAACATGTGACATTTGTTATTATTCGTGGCTGTTATTTGTGTCCCTTTATAACTTCCTTACAAATTGTAAGTTTCCTCTTTGCAATGATTTTCAATCTTGTTTCACTGCCAGACAGGTAGGACAGAGTAAAAAAAGATGAATGTCTCGCTCCTCTCTGCACATGTGCGATCGGATCAAATTCAGAGGCAAAGCACTGCGAACCTGCAGGTTTGTTTTCCCAATTTGTTCCTCGATCTTAAACTGTTGTTTGTGGACGGACGGACAGAAGTGAACCGATTGCTTAACCCTACTGTCTGCATCGTGTGTGTGGAGTTACAATGACATGAGAAGACGGTGGGCAAACAAGGATGGTGTATGGGGCTTGAGCCAAGGGTTCATTGTGAACTCCAACAGACAAACCCAAACTGTCCTCTCTTGCTATCTTCTTGTCACCCCCCCCCATATTTACCTTTCCTTCTCCCTTCTCTTTCCAAAACCTGTTTTTCCCCCTTTATCCAAGATTTTCTCTTTTTTTTTACCTTTTTATGCTTTCACTGATCCATCTTTTCCATTCTCTTTTCTTCCATTCTTTCTTCAATGTGATTGTGGTCGTGCTACCTCCTCATGTGAGTAATGGTGAATCCTTTGCTTTTTAAAACATTGTTCCCACTGACCCAATGGTAAAGCTGATGCCAGTGTTGTGGTGTATGTCAGAAGCTCCCTTTTCAAGATTTTTCTTCCCAACCCTGTTCCTTCACAAATCTCATTTCAAATATCTCTGGTTCCAAGTCCCTTTTCTTGGAAATTTCTTGGACATGTGCAGGTCTCCCGCCCTCCCAACTGTGATACGAGGCTCCTTCAGCCAACTTAGACACGGCCCTCATATCCTTCCACACAAAATCTCTATTCACTCTGAGGAATTAAACTGCTACCAACCCAGTTGTCGGCATCGATCCCTTCACAGCTGTTCATGATATTTCAGCTGAGGTGAGGTAGGGGGGGGGGGGCTGGCGGGATGGCCTGGAGGTGTATACACCTGTTTCTGAGCTGTCTAGCCTGAGTTTGAATCTCGAACCCAGCTATAAACTGTCCTGGTATTTCGCAGACAGGGTGAAACATCAATGTGTGAGCCATCCCTAAGATGGACATTATACTGGGCTATGCTTGCATTAGTTGGTGGCTTTTAAAGATCCCACAGTGTCCTTCGCGAGAGTAGAACTTCGCCGACACCCTGTCCAAATCACAGATTCCGGGCCTAACCTCAAAGGGGCACTGAATCAGTGGCACAGCCATGGACCCCCAGCAGTGATTTATATTTAGTCAGCCATGTTCTGCACCCAAAATTTAATTAATTGCAGCTGAGGCATAATGTGACACTTCAGAGTGGACTCAACCCATATGTCTCCAAATTTGCTCCCACTCTGCTTACCTTGACTATCTATGTACAACTTCCCCTGGAACCCTACCTCCTCTTTCTTCATCTCCCCTTAGCTTTTCATATCATCTACTCTTGAAAGTGTCCATCTCTGGCAGTGTACAGAGAACCATTAAGGGGGTGTCATCTTTGGCAGTTTAATCATGGAAATTGGTCTGTCCTGTCATGTCCCCTCACTCTCACTGACTGGCCTGCTCTCTCTTTACCTTTGGTTAGGGACAGTACCTCTGACTCATTTCTCAATTACCTACTCTCCTTCCGTTCATACCTTCAAAGCCTACAGATATCCTGCCAAACATCTCATGCCCAGGGCAATGATTCATGCAGTTAGGCAATTGCTAGAAGTCAGCTTACATTTTCCTCCAAGAAAGCAGATCCCTCTGCTGAGCATCTGATGTCTCTCCAGAAAACTCAGCCATTGCCTTTCTGTCCTCAGACATGCCAGTGTGAACTCTAAAGTACTACGCTTCTATGAAAATCTCGTGGCAGTTGGTCAAGTCGCACTTCATCACATACCTTACAAAAGTAGTCTGGGATGTTCTCCTTATCGGTTCCATGATTCTCGACGGATGGTGTTACAATGGACTCTGTTCATGTTAAGGCTGACTGCTCTGTCTTTTCAGACAAGGCCAAGGTCCTTAATCCTTCTCTTTCTGTACCAGTCCTACACTATTCCCCCTCCCCCCAAAATTTCCAACAGCATGTGAACTTTGTACCAATGTGAAAGACTTCCTAGCCATTCACTTGATGGCACCTGAACTTTAATCTTCAAACAACTATTCATCTGCTCTGTCTTCTACTCCATCTCTGCTTTTTATGTTGATCCTTTAAGAGGCTGATTTTTCTTAACAATAAATGAGTCAGCCTTCTGTCCATCATAAGCAGAAAATAGAATCAATAATTCCAATGTAACGAAAGACTTTCTTCTGAAACATTCTGATCTCCATGTATCACTTTGGCTTCCTCCAATTCATTCCAACTTTGACGCGTCATCAATTGATGGATGCCCTCAATCTCAAACAAGAGGTCATGGCCACCTCGCTGGACATCTCTTGTGTGTTTGATTCCGTCTGGCACCTCACCATATTTTCCACACTTTGGGCTTAAGGAGTTGAAGGTTCTTTTTCGATTTCCTGCGTGCTCATCAGCAGAAGGTCACTCACTATGATTCCTCTGTCTCTGTCGCTGGCTATCTCTCTTCCATTTAGACGGGCCCAATCACCATCCCGGCGGCGGTGTTGCTGTCGTTGTCAGCAAAGGTCAAGTCATGAAATCCAATCTGGCAGGAAAAGTCAACCCTTTAAGAAACCAGAGACCAATATCAAGGCCACGTACGGTCAAATCTCAGATCTCTCACCACCCACTGAAGCCTGGTGGCAGGTGGTCGTCTGTCTTTGGAAAACATTCCCCTTCGATACCTTCACTGTGAAACGATGGAGTCATGCTAGACATTGTTCAGGAAAAAAAACCTGAAGATCTCAACACTGTTTGGAATGAAAAAGACAAGGACCCCAATCCCTCTCTCTTTAAAGAGGAATCCAAATGCAGTTAAAAAAAAACAATTTTTTTTTTTTTAAACCATTGAGGTCGAGTTTGAAAGGGATAACAAAGTGTCGAAAAAAGCCCGAGAGTGTCGATTTTGAATTTCGCCAGTAACGTCACACCCTGAAACCATATTGATCCGAATGCCGGTTTACATGGAGAAACAGTGGATGTCGAACTCGGATTCCGATACTGATTCCACCATCATGAGTAAATCTGAAGGTTCTCAGTATGTTGTGAGTGATCAGTGGGATTTTGAAGAAACTATTGGAGACAAAATTAGTGATGGAAAGGCTTTCGGTGGAACTGTGGATCTGAATCCTTGTGAGCCTTGTGCGAGCGATTTGGAGGAAGAAGGCAGAAGTGTTCATGAAGAAGAAACCGCCGGTCACATGATCACTTCAGCTCGAATGGGTTTGATATTTTGTTCAATCAACGGTTTTTAAAGAGGGATTTTGTATTAACTGATGAATCGGTTTTGGTGATTGGCTGATTGGCTGATCGGATCAAACAGCACATCCCCTTGGAGATTCAAAGAAAGATTGTGAGGGTTCGAACACAACCAGTGCGAGCAAGTAGAAATATCCAGAGAACACCGGCCACTGTATCTGCTTAATCTGCCATTGCACAGCAAGCACCTGGTTGCCAACCCGATCTGTGCAGACCAGTACAATGCAGGTATGTTCAGGATATTGAGCCGAGGTCAGAGCTCGTTTCATTTACGTATGTTGGAAGCATCCTTCATCCTTACCACCGATCCAATACTATGTCGTCAAAAGGAATTTGTACGATCTCTGTGTCTCTTTCAGCATGGAAAGATCAAGGGAAATACGTTAACAAATGGTGAATGGACCTTCGGGGAAACCCATCCCCCCTCTCTGCAGGATGCGGTTGCAAACGTCAATCATCACCGAATCTGCTCCAGCCAATGGGAGCTCGAAGTGAAGATGATGAGCCGACCAATAGGCGTTCGGATTAATCGTGACGTTATTATGGTTGAACCAATCAGCGTCTACCTCATTGAGACTTGTGTATAAAGCACACGCCTTCACTTCCTCCTTCACTTCCTCCTTCACTTCCTCCTTCACTTCCTCCTTCACTTCCTTCTTCACTTCCTTCTTCACTTGCTGCGATTTTTTTACCTTCAGTGCAGCACGAAAAGCTTCGGTCACTATTATGTCGTGTTTGTTTGTATCCACACACACATATGTGTATATATATATATATATATATATATATATATATATATATATATATATATATATATATATATATATATATATATATATATATATATATATATATATATATATATATATATATATATATATATATATATATATGTATATTTGATCTGGGAGCCTGGTGTTGGCGCAGTGGTTAGGGCAGCGGCTTGGGATCCAAAGGGTCCTGAGTTCAAGCCCCGTTGGGCCACTGAATTAATACACCAGGGGGTTGACTCAGCCTGTCATCCTTGCGAGGTCGGCGAAATGAGTACCAGTATACTGGGCCGGTGTATACCCCGGTTAAAATAGGTGTACCATATCCCTGTGTCGTAAGAGGCGACCAGGGTTGCGTCAGGAAGGGCATCCGGTGTAAAACATGTGCCAAATCACTATGCGGATCATACGGATGATCCGCTGTGGCGATTTGATGTGGGTTCTTGATTTTAGATTTTTATTATTATGTTTTTTTAAATATATATAAGGCTCAATTGGCTGTGCCTGAATGGGTTTGAGGGTGGAGGAGCAGCAGCTAAAACGCGAATCCTATCCAGGTTCCTCCTGATGACTTCATCTTTGCTTTTTTTGCTTGTTTGGGTTCCTTTTGATGACTCCAATGCAGGACTGTACCTATTTGTTCTCCAATTTGATTTGATTTGAATTTAATTAATTTTAAATCCATTATAAATTCAATTCAATAATGAATAATAATTTTTAAAATGTCATGGCTCAGGGCCGGGTGTCCGACCAAAGCGGGATGTCTTGGTACCCGGTCATCACTGCCAGCAGTTATAAAGTGGCAGTTCTAGTTATGTCTCTTATTAATTACCTAACACACCAGTACACAAACACCACACTAAAGAAGACCTGGCGAGGGTCTGCAATCTCTGATTGCTCTTTTTCTTGTTGATTTTTTTTTTCCCCTTTGAGCATTTTTGTGGTGAAGTGTGTAAAGGTTAGTTTGTCCTCACTTGTGTTAGTTATATTGCCATTCCTACTGAGAGATTTAGCTTCAGCCAGACATCAGGCCTTGCCAACCACTTGAAAAGTACGATCGAATTCTCCACGCTCCCATTCTCCACAATGCAAACTAATGTGACATGGGTATGATTATGATGATTTTTTTAGATCCTCGTGGAGGATCTATCTCTCAGTCTTACTCACGTTGTTGTTCTTGTGGACTTTTTTGTTTCACAGCCTACAGTTTTCATCAAAACTTCCTGAAACTTGGCGTATACATGTAGAAATTCCCTGCGCAGACAGTAACCATCTCCGATTTTGAAAATTCCTCCGAGAAAAAGTTATGACGTCAAAATATCTCCGCTAATGGAAATCGCCGAAAAAATTATCTCCGAGCAAGCTTTTTGAATTCTGTTTGCGGGAATCGAACAGGGCATTAGCAGAGATTAATTGCCGCACATATGATACATCACTATGACGTCATATCAATTTTTATGACATCATTCCTATTTTTTGACATTTTTTTGTTTCACAACCCAGAGTTTTCACCGGATCTTCGTGAAACTTGCCATGTATATGCAGAAAGCTCACACGCAGCCAGTAACCATCTCCGATTTTGGAAATTCTTCCTCGAAAAAAAGTTATGACGTCATAATATCGCCGCTAATGGAAATCGCCTATACCACTATCTCCGAAACTAGGCAAGCTGTTTGAATTTTGTTTGTGGGAATCAAGCCGGGCATTAGCACTGATAATTTATCACAAACCTGATACATCACAATGACGTCATATTCGTTTTATGACGTCATCATTAAGAGGACGAGGATCTTAGCTCATTTGAGCTTGTTTTTTTTTTCTGAAGAATGCATTTATTTATGTGCTGGTCTATTGCAAATTAAATGCTTTGACTTTTATGTTTGTCAACGGGTGGGTGAACAGCATGTCATGTCCTGCCTCTGCCCACGGATGGACGTCTGTGGTGTCAACTGTTGTGCTTTAACATTCGTATGCCACTTCAGCACCAAGGCCAGGGAGGAGGAACGAACTAAAACAGTCACTTCCCCTCCTCGCTGGCATTGGTGTTGATGAATACGGCAAAGGTATAAGCAACAATCCCCGGAGGGTTGAGGGTGGGGTGGTTTGAAGCCTCTGATTTACTTGAAACTGTTTGTTGCATTTTGTAAAGTAATGAAGGTTCAATTGTAGGAATGGCTTCCTCAGGTTTTTGAAAAGTGGCCAAACAGATGAGTTAGGGTCAGAGGCACCAGAATCAGAAGTTGAGCGAGTGAGAGAATTGTTGTTCGTGGTTTTTGCTCCAATTCGACTTCAAACATAACTTTTTGATTTATTGCAAGTCACTACTTTTATTTCAAAACGACGATCACAGCAGCCGTGTAACCACTGGACGAGTTTCTACACCTGCTGGAACTGTCCACACCATGAGTATTTCTCCTGGGATATGCACAGACTCTTCCAGAGTTCTTGTTCTGGGCATGGTGATGAAATGCCTTCGAGCAAATATGTTCATCCTAGACGCCTCGTGGAAGCTTCAGATGGGAGGAAATATCTTACACCGTTTGGGAGCAGCGGGCAGAGAATATATACTGTACGTACAATGCTCGGGGCCTGCAGACACTCCATTCCATCTGTGCTCCCCACAATAGATTCCCCTTGAGTCCACATGAGTTCGATGTTTTGTAGAACCCACGTATGGACCATCATGAAAGAAACAGATTGAGTGTATTTTAAAATTTAATTCCAAACCTGAATTTTAAACATTAATTATGTCAATGTGTTTGAATTTTGCCAGGAAATCATGGCCTTCAGAGTGTGACCTTGAAACAAACATCCGTTGCTTCCAACATCCAGTTTCCTGTTGAACGTCACACTCTGGTGTTACTCATCTGGGATTGGTACGAGGAATCCCGTCAGGGTATGACAACTCGTAACTGTATTTCATCAGCTTTTTTTATTCACCTGGAACTCAATTTCTCTCCCCTGGTGTTCAATGTTAATCAATTTCAAAATCCTCGAAAGACACTGATATTGACACTGGCGACGCTTAAATTCTCATTGAGGAATTTCATGCTTTCTGGACAATTTTCCTCCTTTATTCACACAACCAGCATCATAAATATCGGAAGAGCATGGCATGAGCCCTCACCCCACGCGACATCACCGGCTATATCTGTTCACCTCACAATCAAATTTATATCGGATCATGTTTGCCCACACAAACGTTTCTCATGCAAATTGCATCCCTAATTGGCACTGACTCGAGCATATCATCCGCAAAAATTTGTTTTATCGCCCTGAAATAATCACCTTTGCTACGAGGACTGTGAGAGCGAGACCGACAGCCTGCGTAGTGTGGTAGAGCGAGAGCTCGCCGCGGGTACGAGTGAGGACCGACTCTATCTCTTGGTGTTTGTTCCTGTTATGCTTTTTGTATCAAGCACCACCCATCATTCTCAAGGACCATTCACACAACCACACACACCCAGTCTTCTATGGTGATGGCCACACATGCCTGGAATTGCTTCGGTCATTCCCTCACGTGAGACCCTTCCTGGCCACTTTGGACCGACTCACTCATGTCCAAACAAAATGACCCTGCAGGTTTGCAGAGACTGTCCCATTCCACGCTCGCTTTGTCTCACATACACGTCACGATGACTATGAACACTAAACGACATTAAAATTGCAAAACGGTATGGCAGCAAAACAAGTCATACTTGTGAAATAACACACAGCAGCTAAATGTAGCGTCATCTAAAACTGTGACGCAATCGGCAAAAAGTTACAATCAACAATATCATGGAAATTCCCCATTTATGGAAGAAATGTTGGAACAAAAGTATGTACGAGGGTCGGTACAAAAGAAATGCCTCTTATGTAATTTATCACTAAATATAATTCCAAACAATGAAAATTACAGGAGGTATGCATACATATGTGGTAAACAGGAAGTTATTTTCCCACATCCTCTCCGTTACCTGGAATGGACTTCAATGAGGACATCAATCCGACTCTTGTTTGCCGGTGTGACTGCGGTTACAGGTTTGAGTTGGATTTAATAAAGAGAGTGAGATTGGCAGATGGATCTGCTTCCGGTTTGGGTGTCGAGGTCATCGATTCGGTGTCATGTGATTCATGCCTGCCCCGACTTTGGATATCGGGCCCAACATTTGTACTTTTAGGTGGGGAAGGGGTTTGGTGATTGTATAATCCTCTATAAGAATCATGGAGGTCGATGTGACGGTTAATCGACCGTTTGCCCGAAATCCACGCTTCGAGGATTTCCCGGCTAGTATGCCTGGGTGCCGAGGCTTTGACGACAATATTTTCCCACGCGAAGTTGTGGTTGTGGCAATCTGCCACCACCAGTGAAAGCTTGTCTCCATGTGCTGGTGCAGCGCCAACTGTGTCGCAAGTCACTTGGACGTCTGGTTCACATAAATGGCATCACAGTCACGACAGGGGATTTCTTAGACCACGTTCATATGATCGAGTCGATATTCACTCTGTTTTTATGCCTGGACAGCTACACGTGGAGTGTTGCTCGAAGTTTGTGTGTGGCCCGAATTCCGAATGGTTGCAATAGACAGGTGGCCGTCTCAGAGGTATTACCGATGTACGGTGATTACTGCTGTTTTGACCGGTTCCTCAGGTCGAGGTGTTGGTGTCTTCTTACAGCGACAAGACCGAACGAATGCTGTCAGGTAGTCATTGTTCCGCAGTCGGCAGGTGACACGTTCAAGTTTGGTCCGTCGTGTGTCTCGATCACTGCAATGTGATTTGGCCCAGTCAAACAAGGTTTGTGCGCAAGATTATTGGGTTGTAGTCTGGTGACCACTTTTGTAGTTAAGCACCTGGTCTGTATGTATGGGTTTGCGATACACCTGAGTGCTCAAACACCCATTCTGTTGTGCATTTACTTCCAACATGCAATGAAGCCGGCTTGTTCGAGTTAGTGTGTGAACTGTATGGCAGGTATGATCCTATTAATGTGGGCTTGGATCCTGTCAAAGCTGTCTTTTTTGATGACAGTAAACGTGTCATCCACATTACGGAGCCAAAGTTTGGGCCTGTTTTCACCCTGAAATGCCTGTTGCTTAAAGTGTTGCATTACTAACTCCGCAATTAAACTTGATATCGAGAGCCCATTGGTGTGTCTTGGTGTTGATAAATTTGACACCCGAAGCAGAAGTATGTCGATGCGAAGCACAAGTCCAACGGTGTAGGCAACTGTGTTGGACTGAGTCAGGTGTTCTCTGTCAGGTATTGGTCCGCAGTGAATGCGGCCTCCAAGGTTCTTCTTGCTCGATCAACGGGGATGCAAGTGAATCGGGCTGTGACTTCAAAGGACACCATAATCTCGCCATCTTTGATGCGGACATCTTTGATATGTGAGAGGAACTCCTCAGCATTGCGGACAGTGTAACATTAATCCAAAGCTAAAAAATAAGGCAATGGAAGAGCTCTTTGGCAAGTTTATAGGTGGGGGTATCTCTTCGGGCCACAATTATTCAGAATTGGACTCCGTCTTTGTGCACCTTGGGTAGCCCATAGTGCTTTGTTATTACGGAGTCCACTGGCAGCATTGTCCGTTGTTCCTCTTCTGTCATGAGGCCCCTCTTTTGGAGGTCTGGCAACACTTTATTGACCTGTTATTTGATGGCCTTTAGTTGGGTTCTCCTCGACTTTGAGATATGTGTTCTCACCGTTCAGTAGTGTTTTGGCTTGATGATTATAATGTGTCCAGTTCAAAATTACTGTTGCCAGGCCCTTGCAGGTACAAGGACAATGTCGACATCCTGGTGGAGGCTGAGTCAGGCGAGTTTCTCTTTGGTGGTGATGTCGTGATGTTGCTTGACTTCTGCCATCGTGTTGTTGAGCTACGCACGGATCCTATCTTTGGCTCCATCATCCATTGGTGGCATAAAAATTATGGGCTCAACGAATGCAACAAAGTCAACAGCTTCAGCATCTGATGTGTTAGAATCGAGTCTTCGTTAAAGGAAACATCTCTCCTTCAGTGTGAGTGTTCTTTTGGAGAGGTGATGTAGCCACCTCTTTTGTTGGGTATCTCACGACGGCATGAGTTTACCCGGTTTGTACTTCTGCTGCCGCTCCGGCCGCGAGATAGCTAACGCCAGCTGTGTGAACTTGTCAGTATCGATATGTTCAACACACTTGTATTTTTCGGCATAATATCGATCATCTTCTGCTCTGGGCAATTTTTAATAAGACATCGAAGCATTCGTCGACTGAAGCGGGCCGACTAGTTATCTGTAGTTAATGCTGTTCGGGTATAGATATTGGCATCGGCACTTGTGCAGGAAGGTCAGTTGTGTAAATTTTTTTTCCATGGAGATATGGAGATATGGAGATATGAAATCAGAGATATGGAGGTGCAAAGTTTTTCGGTTTTTCCAAGATGGCACCTGTACCACGTGGCCTATGACGTCATAATTGATTAAAAATTCTACAGGCGGAGGTGCACCGATGTGGAAAATTTCGTGTCAATGAGACTCCTGGTTGTTGAGAAAATTAATTTTTAAAATGCAGACGCATGCATAACGCACGTACGGCGCACGGACGCGACCGATCGCTTAACCCCGCTTTTCGCTTTGCGAGCGCAGGGTAATGAGGGGTAAGGGAAAATGCAAAGGATGGACAATATGGATACATCAGCAAAATTTTTGTAAGGGGTGGGGGTGGGGGGGTGTAATGGGGGTAGAAATGATCATGGTTTTGGATTGGGGATGATCAGAGCTGGAGGGAAAATGAGATTGCAGGGAATGTGGAAGTTGATTCTCCAGGTGGGTAAAAAGGAAGAACGAAGGAGTTGAGGTTAGCAGTGATCCTGGATTTTGGTAGTTTCACCAGAAAATGGGGTGATGGTAAACTCCGTGCGTCCTGCAGATAACGGGGGGACAAAGCACGGAGTGGGCAGAGGGTCCAGGCAAATATAGCATTCCTTTCCTTTCGTAATTCTCTGCAGACTACTGTAGCTGGATCTGTTACGAACTATGGTATATGAAAGCACAACTGCCATATACTATAATTCTAACTGTACTATCACACATTCCCCACTCCGTGGGAATTAAAACCCACTCCGTGGGAGTACCTCCTGTGCAGCTTCCCTTCGCAGGGCAGCTCACCGGATGACGGGATTGAGGCAAAGCCTTCAGGACCCCCAATCTTTGATGATAGGAGGGAAACCACGGGGTAACATCCCTGGGTCAGATTGTGGGAGAGTGTGTCGGAGTGGTGCTGAGGTGTCGTCCACCAGACGGCGGTCTCCTTGGGTTAACCTGAGGTGGTCCCTTCAGGTTGGTGCCTGGAATGTCCTATCCCGAAGAGAGGATGATCACCTGTCTCTGTTATCATCTGACCTCAAGCGTTTGGACATCGGGATTGCAGCTCTCTCTGAGGTTCGGAGACCGGATTGCGGCGAGATAATGGTGGGTGGTTACACCTACTATTGGTCTGGTCGCTCTGATGGTTACCATGCCCAAGGAGTTGCTGTAGCTGTGTCCAATAAGCTGACCCCAATGATAATTGAGGTAACACCGGTCAATGAGCGTATTATGAGATTAAGGATTCGTCACTCCTTAGGTGTCATTTCCCTGGTCTCTGTTTATGCTCCGACTGAGGCGAGTGATCTCACCGTGAAGGATGCATTCTAAGCCACACTCGAGTCTGTGGTTGATCAGTGCCCCAGACGAGATACACTTCTAGTCTTGGGGGATTTCAATGCATCGACTGGAACTGATAGGGATGGTTATGAGGTGTGTGTTGGTCCCCATGGGTCAGGAACTATGAACCAGAATAGAACTAAGTTCCTTGACTTTGCAAGAAGTCATGGACTTAGGGTGGCTGGTTCATGGTTTCAGGGCCCACAAGCTCATCGCTGGACTTGGTATTCCAACGCTGGCGGTGTGGCAAAGGAGATTGACCATGTCCTCATTGACGGTCGTTGGAGGATGATCCAGAACTGTAGGGTCTACCGGAGTGCTCAGTTCCTCAATACTGACCACAGGCTTGTTGTAGCAACTCTAAAGCTGCACCTTAAATCCTGGAGAATGGTACCATCCCAGCCTAGGCTGGATGTTGCCAAGCTCAGGGATGAGAGAGTAGCTGAGGAGTTTGCGAACAGGCTGAGTGGACACTTGGGGGGTCTGGGTGCTTTGGGGAGTCCTGAAGAGTTGTGGAGCGCCTTCAAGACCACCGTCCTTGATGTTGCCGGTGGATGCCTTGGAGCTCACCGCAGGGCAAAGAAGAATTTTGTCTCTCAAGGGACACTGGATACCATTGACCAGAGTCACAGGGCCAGGCTGAATAGCAGAGTTGAGCTGTTCAGGGAGCTGAGGCATAAAACTGTACGTGCACTGAGGGTGGACAAGGAGGCCTATGTGCGAGGAATCTGTGAGGGGGTAGAGCATCACCTGTGGACAGGTGATTCTCGTCCCGCTTACAGGGGAATTCGCTCATTACGTTCATCCAAGCCCATCCCTCGGAGCACTGCAGTTCGAGCAGAGAGTGGTAGGCTCTTGACAGAGGAGTCTGAAGTGAAGGCCTGCTGGGCCGGTTACTTTGAGCGGTTGTACCAGGCTGATCCCCCAGCTGTCGAGTTGGACGTCAAGGGTGTTACAATCCCTGTTGCTGACCCTCAAATCAACTGTGGTCCACCTTCGCTTGTGGAAAGACGGGCTGCGGTGAACCAGTTGAAACGGGGCAAAGCTCCAGGGATCTGTGGCATCCATGCCGAACTTCTCAAGGCTGGTGGAAATGCTGCACTCGTGTCGTTGCATGCAGTTTTGTGCTCTGCCTGGAACACAGGCATCATCCCAACTGACTGGAAGAGGGACCTTGTTGTCCCTCTCTGGAAAGGGAAGGGTGATCGTCAAGACTGCAACAACTACCGAGGTGTGACGCTGCTCTCAGTGCCGGGCAAGGTCTTTGCTCGGATAATTCTTGATAGGGTTCGCCACCATCTGCTTGAGCACCAGCGTCCAGAGCAGTCAGGCTTTACACCAAAGAGGTCAACGATTGACCGTATCCTTGCACTTCATGTCCTCACCGAACGCAGACGAGAGTTTTGGCAGGCGCTGCTTGCAGCCTATGTTGATCTCTGTAAAGCGTTCGATTCAGTGAATCGGGATGTCCTCTGGAGGATTCTTGGTCTTCGTGGGGTGCCACCAAAACTGATCGATCTGATGTCTGAACTCTACTCTGTTACTGAGAGTGCTGTGAAGTGTGGTGGTACCATCTCTGACTTATTTCCAGTTGTTACTGGAGTTCGTCAGGGAAGTGTACTTGCCCCCACACTTTTCAGCACTTGCATGGACTGGATTTTAGGGAGGATGTCGGAGAGATCAAGTTGCGGTGCATCGTTTGGGAATGTCAAGATCTCGGACCTTGATTTTGCAGATGATGCAGTCATCTTTGCGGAGACTTTAGACATCCTCTTGGGGGCCCTCGATGTGCTGAATGAGGAGTCGGAGCCATTGGGATTACGGGTTTCTTGGGTCAAAACTAAGATCCAGGCTTTCGGTGACATCTTGGATGCTGCTGTCCTGTCTGTGTCTGTTTGTGGTGAAGATGTTGAGGTCGTGGAGAGATTCACTTACCTTGGCAGTGATATATTCATGTCTCTGCTGGCTGCGAGTCAGAGGTCAATAGACATCTGGGTCGGGCCTGGGGAGTCATGAATTCACTGGATCATGGGGTGTGGCGCTGCCTTTACCTGTGCGGGAGGACGAAAGTCCGAGTCTTCAGGTCCTTGGTACTTCCAGTCTTGCTCTATGGGTGCGAGACTTGGACTCTGACCAAGGATCTGAGACGGAGACTTAATTCCCTTGGTACCAGGTCTCTTCGGAGAATCCTTGGCTATCGCTGGTCGGATTTTGTGTCCAATGAGCGGTTGCTGAGAGAGACTCGGATGAGATTTGTTACCTGCATAGTCCGTGAGCGTCAGTTGCGGCTGTATGGACATGTGGCTCGTTTTCCTGACGCTGATCCTGCTCATCAGATTCTCTCAGCGAGGGAGTCTCATGAGTGGAGGAGGCCAGTGGGCCGACCACGTGCCTCATGGTTGCAACAGGTTGACCATCATCTCAAGGAGATGAGGATGGGCCTGGCATCTGCCTGGGGGATGGCCAGATGGAGGCCCCTGGAGTACCGGCGGAAAGTGGACGCAGCGACGCGCTGTTCTGGCACATGCTCCCATACCTGACCTATCACACATGCATGCAAATCGAGAAATGACGCGCAAGAAGACAGAGTGACTACCGACCTGTCAGTGATGGGAAAGTGATCGGCCCATTGACGCAGCTTCAGCGTATGAGAGTCCAATGACCTTGAAGGGCTTGGTTCACACGGCATCAAGCTGAGCAAGATGTGAGACAGGGGAGCTGACCCAGAGGGGAGAGTAGTACTCCATCGTGCTGCACGTGCTTTGTGGAAGAAAGATTGTGGGTGATCGTGAGACTCAGGAGTTTTAGTGACTGAATCTCAAGAGGATCGTTAAGAAAGTAGATCGGACGGTTTGCCAGATGTTCCTTTCATCGAGATCATGAGAGTGAGATTTGTCAGGACTGAAAAAACATATTCCAAGTGTTTGACTAGCGTGTGATTTTGTCAACGTCTGAAGAGAGGGAAGAGGCTGCAGGCCTGCCTGTCTGAAGGTTGAGGGATATCACGACAGAGCGTGGAGTCATCAGCAAATCGACAAAGGGGATTTTCCAGAAAGTCAGAGAGATCGTTGATGAATATTAGAAAGAGGACTAACCCAGAACAATGCCTTGTGGATTTCCAGCCTCGACAGGGAGAGGAGATTAAAGGGTTCTATTGAGAGCCACACCTTGGCTACGAGAGTAGAGGAAGTCAGTGAGCCATGTGTGGAGTTTGTCTTGGATGTCATAGGTGGAGAGTTTGTTGACCAAGGCGGGATGCCAGACTACATCGAAAGTACAAGATATGTCAGGAGAAACGGCCCTGATCTCATGTCTGACATTGAGGGCCTCCATCCATTGTTGGATGAGTACAAGCAGCATGTCCAAGGCAGAGTGACCTGGTCTGAATCCAAGTTCGTGATCTGAGATGAAGCCATTGGATAATAGGAAGAATTTCATATCAACTGCGATGATTGATTCCATGACCTTGGTGATGATTGGAAGTAAACTAGAAGGCCTTTCTTCCCTCTTTGTGTGTCTGTCAACTGCTAAATCTGAGCCGTTCATGCGATCGGCGAGTAAATCGAAACATGTGGAGCGTGATGAGCACTCACCCGATCTCCAGTGGACATAGTCCTCCACCAAAGTGTCACCTCCAACCCAGAGGCCTCGGCTTTGTATGCTAAGGCTTTGCATAAAGACTATGTGCGTCTGTTTTTTGACCTATTCCGTTTTCCTTTTCAGGGTTTGATGGTGTTATCGTGGTGTTTGTTCCCTGGGATTTCTCGCTCCATAGCTCAACTATGCCATTGACAGTGAAGCAGAAGACAAAAGTGGTGGCTCTGTGGTATGAAACTAAATAATATGTAGACACCCGCCAGAAGTTCTGCTGGGAATACGACCACAGAACACGTGATGGACCCACAAATTGTGCCATTCAACGTATTGTGAAACATTTTTTCGCACAAAGAGGGCAACAGTGGCAGGCCAGCATCAGAAACCAAGAGCCAAGCCAACGTTAACGCCGTGCAGGATTCTGTAGTAGACAGTCCCAAGAAGACCCACCGCCGGCACTCCCCTGGAGCTAGGCATTAGACCAACATCAATATGGTGTATCCTCACTGAGGAACTGAAGCTTTTCCCATACATCATCTCTATTAGGCATAAACTGAGTCAAGATGACAGGAGAAGGAGACTTGCTATGTGCAATTGGCTCAGAACATGATGGAGCGGTACCCAAACTGGGTCAACCTGTTCTGGTTCAATGACAGGATGGATACCAACCACCCTGCCACACTGGATAGTCTGAAGCAGGAGGTGTCAGAGTACCACCAGGCAGTACCACGTGAGACCTACAGGAAAGTTGGACAGAACTTTGGAGTCAGGATCAATGCCTGTCTGAACAGTGGAGGGACACACATCAAGAACATCAATTACAAGGATGTTGTGTAAATGCCAATTTCAGACCTTGGGCTCTCACTAACTCTAACAGTGACTTACTGCAATTGCAATCAGTGATGTAAAATACCATGTCATAAGCTTTCAAGAAATGTTTAGTTCACATTCCTGAGGTTTCTGTTTCTTTGTAAATAAACATTGAAAGTTGCATCACTCTTTTTGAAACACCCTGTATATGCATACACACATCATAATAAAATGTTTTTTTTTAATGATTTTCAAGGCAATGCATTGGGGTTTTCTGGGGAGGGTGGGGGACAAACCATACTCTTCATTCTTAAGATTACATGTGTGGAAGTAAAAGTGGAGTGTTGGTGAGTCATGTTGTTTAAAATGCTTGTTTGTGGGATTCAGAGCATACCTAAACACTATTTCAATGTGCTCATGTGCAATGGTCACATGGAGATTTGTAGCAGTTTCTATCAACACCAGATTGAGGTAGTGGGGCAAGATGAAAGTGTTTTGAGTGAGATTGAAGAACATTGTCATACAGCGCTTTAAAGTTGTAATTTAAGGGTGCAGTAACAAGGTTAAGATTTAAGGATGTAATAAGTGTGTCGCTAAGAAGATATTAAGAGGCACACATAAAATTTTCTGGTCATGGCTTTGAAGATATTGAAGAATGGGGTGTTGAACGACTTGGCAATTGTGACGACGTTCATATTGACAAGTAATAAAATCTTAGTTTTTTTTAATGAAAAAGCATGATGGGATGTTCCTCCAAAAGGTATGTAAATAAGGTAAGGATGGGATGGTCACAAGAAATAATCTTGTTAAACCATCCCGACATCTTCCTTTGAATCATGATTGTCCCGACAAAAAACACTTAGTGTGTGTTTGTGTGTAAATGAATGCCAATTTATAACAACAGACAATACAACAGAGACACCAAATAAATAATTTCATGTAAACTCCCAAACATAGTTTACTTATTGACTTGTAGTAAATGTGCGATGCAATATGTTGGTGAAACAATGTACAGATGTAACGTAACAATGAATGCACACAGGAGTGTCAGAAAAACCCCAGATGAAACTACTGGTTGTGCACTACTCACTCATCACTTTACACATGGATACTGTCAAAATACGAGTTCAGTGTTCAGGTTGTGGAAACGATAAGTGGTGATGGCCGAAAAAAGGATGGGATGGAGGATAAAACAATTACACAATTATGTAAGCAGAGATAACTTTTCTGTATTAACGAATTAAGAACTGCTACCCATACGGAGTAAATTAAACAATGAATGATACATACATATAGCATAATGTACAAAACATAATCACCTCTGTTTTTAACACCTCACCACGAGACTCATAATTATGGACGTAAACATCCAGTTACAGACACATCATAACAAATTGTAAATGATCGGTTCGATCTTAACAAATCAAATATCTGTAGATTACTTAATAACAGTAGAATTAACAACAATACTTAAAAAAAAAAAACTGAAAGAAGTTTGGAAAAATCGTTAACAGATGAATGGAAGATGATGATCAAGATGAACTCCCAATTCCCAATCTCCCAATCCAACCGTTGGAAGCAATTCTGGACATGATTGACCATAGCATGTACAAATAGAAACCTCAAGAAGTTAATCGTGTTAAAATAATGACATCATCAAAATTACATTTAATAACAAAGAAGTGAAAATCACCTTTTTTATAAAATATAATTTGTCTGTCTGTTTGTAGGTTCGTGTTTTTTGCAAGGACTGCTGGACCGACAACCACCAAACAGCTTCAAACACAATGTTGTTGCAGTTCTGTGAAACAGGTACTCCCCCAAGGCAATATAGCTGTCTCGTGACTGATTCCATGACCTTGGTGATGATTGGAAGTAAATATTTTCGTTGTGCTCCTGAAAATGTGTGTCAAAAATTATGTGTTGTGCTTGGTCAAATATTTTCGTTATGCTCAGTGAAGTTACACTTTCTACTTTCTGCACATTCCTTAATCTTTTCTTCTCTCAATATAATTGTCCGAACAATATAGCACCCAACATATAGCTGTCCCGAGACAGTTATTTCATTAGTATTCATTTTAGATAGCCCATCCCTTATGTCTAGGGGGTTTATGGGTCATAAGCGGTGCATGGGCCTTCAGTTAAGTCTTTATCCCCATCTTTTACTTTGCTGCACACAACCTCTCCTTCATGCATACACGCAAGCAGTTCATTAGAATATGCCGCCAAAACCTCATTCAAACTTCGGCCATTCTCCAATGACACATCACCTCAGACCTTTGCCCAATCGAACCCCAATGCTACAACATTTCTACAACCACCACAACACCTTTATAAAAATCCCCACAACAACCCAGGCTCACTTGCCATCACCATCAACCACTACAACCACGATGCCACCACTACAAACATCTCAACCACATTCACCTTCACAGCTGCCCACCACTGCCCTTTGGAGGTGGCGGGGAGCATTGCAGATGCTTATGCCCGGGACGTTCTGGCGTGTAGCTTGAAGAGCAAGTGTGCGCTAAAATCCGCTCAACATCGTATGGATAGCCCGAGCGCTCCGCTCAAATACTGCCCCCATTGGGTGTCTAATGCATGTTCATGGCCGGGAAGCGCGATCAAGTATCCCGCCCTATGTTATACTCAGAGCTCAGCCACATGATGAGGATTTAGAGCAAATGAGGCCAATTCTGATACCAGGTTCTCGCATGGGCAGGGCCAACATTTGGGTAACTGTCCATACACCAATGGGGGCACTCAGAAACTCCAACAGTCCATCATAATCTGCCTTTAGGCTCCTTCCTCGCCAAACAACTATAAGAGAGCGATCGAGAGAAAGAGAGAACACTTTTGGCTTGGTCGGCAGTATGGGACAAAAGATGGAACTGAGCAGGTGGAAGGAGCTCATGGAACAGAGCATGTGGAGCCGAGCGCTAGCTGGGCGAGTGATCCAGACACCGTGCCAGGCGCATACATTAGGGCCAAGTCGATAACAAATTTACACGCACAGATAATCTCACACGAAAGAGCTTTCTCACACGTTTTGTCTCTTGTTTTCCATCTCACCCGCTGTGGATCCATAAGAGTGATCCGTGAGGGCAAGTCCCGACCAACCATTTTTTTTCAGAGCGACCCCACAGACACACACTTCTTTTCATTTTCTTCTCTGTGCCTCATCCGCATTTCAACTGCACCTCACCCCTCACCACGCCCCTCATCACACCTCCTCAGTGATTGGGTTGCATTGGTCCATCAACTGCACCTGGTATCAAAGAGGTTGTAAAACACCTCAAACTTTCTCTCTCTCTCTCTCTCTCTCTCTCTCTCTCTCTCTCTCTCTCTCTCTCTCTCTCTCTCTCTCGCTCGCTCTCGCTCTCGCTCTCGCTCTCGCTCTCGCTCTTGCTCTTGCTCTCGCTCTCTCTCGCTCTCGCTCTCTCCTTGGGATATGCTTTTGATGGCACATGTCTTGTATAGTATAAGTTAAGAGTGTGTAAGTTCATTATATTGGTATAGTTCTGCCCTGTCTCTTGTTCTTTTGTAAATATTTGCATTTATTTTGCTTCACTTGTTGTAATAAATTTGCTTGTATAAATGTACCCAACTCGTAGCATCTTTTCCCCATTGGTCTTGCATGGGCCACACGTAGATTTAGCTGGGAAGTTTTACTCCACCAATTTTCTCTTGTTAGCCAGTGCGTACTCGGCAACTCTGCTCGGCTGCACTTGATTTGGCAAGTTAACTTGTGTACTCATCGAGGACACAAGACCCCCCCTTGATGCCGCCAATTCACCAGAAAAGGTGACATTTAAAGTAGTGCAAACACTGCCAGGATTGGCAGTACCATTCAGCACTCGTGGTTGATTAGCAACCCGCCGGCGTGTGGAGTTATCTGTGCTCGGTGACCTCAGGACCAGATGTTCAGGAGGAACTCGACTCGAGCGCTTCTCCTTGTGGCTAAACTCGAACCCCGGATCCGTAACAATATGTTATCCTTACTATAATTCACGGACCGGTGTATGTGTGTTTGTTTGTGGGTTGTTTGTTGTGGGTTTGTTTATTGGGCTGCTCCGCTTACAACCTTGGCCCAATTACATCTCGACTTGCTACAGAGGAGCAGCTTTACCCCAATTAATGTATAGGGGTGTTTTTATCTTTGCCAGTGGTCTTGGGAGGGGGAGGGGGAGGAGTGAGGGGACGACACAAATTCTCTATGTAAATGTGCATCGCGTAGTGCCACCTCCAGGTGGAGAATGGTATAACAAGTCTCCACCATTTACACTACAGTGTTCGTGTCACCACATTTTCCAGTCCAGTGAGCTGTTTTGAATTATAATCAGTAGGTATGTTTTTACTTCATGCAGGTAACCTGGTATATATATATATATTTTTCTGAAACAGAGCTGTCACTTGTCTATACACTGCCCAAATATAGGTGTGCATCAGAAGAACGCGTTGCATGCTTGGAACAAGGTTGCCCATCAGGAGGGTTCTCTGCTCCTTGTTCCAATTGCCAAAGCAAACAATAATATTGTATTTGTATGTAAAACATTCCATAATCAAACACTTTTGGAAGAATTGGGCTGAAAGACAGGACTCTTAAAGACTGGGCTTACAGAATGGACTGTCAAATATTTGGCTTACAGACTGGACTCATAGATTGGGCTTACAGACTGGACTCTCAAATATTTGGCTTACATACTGGACTCATATATTGGGCTTACAGACTGGACTCTCAAATATTGGGCTTACAGACTGGATTCTTAAAGATTGGGCTTACAGACTGGACTCTTAAAGATTGGGCTTACAGACTGGACTCTTAAATATTGGGCTTACAGACTGGACTGTCAAATATTGGGCTTACAGACTGGACTCTGATAGGTTGGGCTTACAGAGTGGACTCTCTAATATTGGGCTTACAGACTGGAGTCTTTAAGATTGAGCTTACAGATTGGACTCTCAGACATTGGGCTTACAGACTGGACTCTCAAATATTGGGCTTACAGACTGGACTCTTAAATATTGGGCTTACAGACTGGACTCTCAAATATTGGGCTTACGGACTGGACTCATAGGTTGGGCTTACAGACTGGACTCTCAAATATTGGGCTTACAGACTGGATTCTTAAAGATTGAGCTTACAGATTGGACTCTCAAACATTGGGCTTACAGACTGGACTCTCAAACATTGGGCTTACAGACTGGACTCTCAAAGACCTACAAAATAAGTAACCATAATAAAATAGGCTTGATACAACAGCATGTAAATCACTCCGAAGTGAGAGGACTGTTAGTTCCAGATAAACACCATAGATTACCATTCATCTACTGGATCCCCAAAATACACAAAAACCCACGTAATATTGTTACGGGGCCGGGTATTGCTGGCGAGCACGACCGCTAGAGGGAGCAAAAGAGTCCACCGAACACACCGAACACACCGGAATTGAGGTCGTGCCTTTTGGACAAGTCCGAAAGGCACGGGTCCCTTACTGGACCATAAATCGCCAATAATTCGACCGCGTGGGGTAGGGTCAATTGCCAAACTTCAATATACCTAATTACCCACGTGGACAAAGCTACCGGGGAATTCACACCCTCGACGGATCTCGAGCGGAACGAGCCGTTACCGAACCCGAACCGTGTGTAACCCTAGCGGAGATCACCAAGGCCCGTCGGACCAAATGAACAATTTACGGCCTCGCGATTTCTCAATACACACCGTGCCAAGTCCATGAAAGAAACACAGAAACGAGCTGGAACATTTAACAAAAGGGATATTTGTTTGTAATGGGGCAGGGGAGCACGCAAGAAGGCAGAGTTAACCGAATAATGAAGGAAGAGCAATTTATGTACAAGCACTTATGCAGTTTTACTTAATAGACTGGCGCCACAAACACACACACACACACACACACACACACACACACACACACACACACACACACACACACACACACACGTACACCCAAAAAGAAACGGACCCGTTAGGTCTTTATTGGAGGCCTCCAGCTTGAGGAAAGGCGAGTTGGAGGTCAGAGCCTATTCTTGGACCTTTCCGCCTCGTGCGGTCTTCGATGATCCGGTGTGGTAGGACTCGAACCCGCCACACAATGTCGCTCCAAGCCCAGGCAGGCGATCCTCGCGGGACAGGCTCGCATGCACACAGGCCACAAGAGAAGACGCTCTGTTGGCGGGGCCCCAGGAAGGCGATGACTGCCTTCAGAAGACCACCAGACGTCCGAAGACCAGAAGACAATTCCTCCGAAGACCAGAAGACAACTCCGTTTCGAAGACCAGAAGACAACCACTCTCCCGAAGACCAGAAGACAACCCTCTACCTTTGGCCCATGCGCGCTTCTCTTATCCCACACTCACACTCCCTCATTGGGCAGAGAGAACGCTCTATGCCCATATTTGGAGCCAAGCCAGAACGAAACGCTTGTGCCCATATTTGGGGCGAAGCCAGCACACCAACATCCAGAGAAACCCCGCCGAGCACACTGGACTCCGCCCACATACGTGCTGACACGCACACGTGCAATGGTGCCGGTGGATGATGGTGGAAGGAAGCAAGAGCAGGTGTCGTTGTTGTTGTTGTTGTTGGTAATTTAAATCCTAACTATCAAAATAACTCACAGCGCACGTACAATTAATCACCCATTAAACATAGGACGGGACCCTAACTAGAAACACATACTTACCGATATAGCTGGACCTGGCACATACTTATAAAGGACCTGGCTGTTGTGTGTGGTAAGCTTCCAAATTCGCAACAATATGAGGTTCATCATCACCAGTGGAGAATGCAGTTTGAAACCATTGTTAGGTGGTGTTACAGGGGCGATGAAACTCATTTATAAATGTAATCCCACACTATCTACTTGGCAAAGGCTTGCCTGCATGCATGCATCCATGCTTGCACGTGCAGCAAGCTTTGCAACCCTCCTGTCGGCTCACTCGCAATCGGATGTGTCCATGCTATATATATATATACACTGGGGAAACCGGTTTAAAATTCAAAACTAAATACGCGTTCCTCCAAGCTCCTCATGGTCCATGCTATCCGTGCATGTGCACCAACGATATACTCATCCTTTCACTCACACACGTGCACGGATTTCCCCACATCCGTACCGCATGGCCCGTGCTTTGGCGCTGCAGCACGTCCGCTCATCGTGTGCAGAAGCACATGGTTTGCGAGACGACCACATAATCTTCTACCACGGCACCACTCACCACGGGCCCAGGTGTGAATTCGGACCGCAAAACCCGCACACCGCACACACATAACCAAGTGCGCAGGCATGCACACACCCCCACAGAGAGTCACCCATTCGTACAGCGTCCGTGTGTGCTCTCTATGTACCTCTTAGTTTGCAGCAACTGCCGACTATTAATGTATTGCAGCAACTATTAGTATATTTATATCAATATTTTGTAATGAAAGCAGATCGCACAAAACGCTGAAAAAGCAAACTGCATACGTAAGTGCCGATAAAAAAGGATCCCTGCGGACTGTATCGCCGCGGCTTGTTGGGCTGCCCATGCAGCTTGGAGAGCACGGCAATTCCGTTGATTAAATATTTTCGTTGTGCTCAGTGAAGTTACACTTTCTACTTTCTGCACATTCCTTAATCTTTTCTTCTTTCAATATAATCGTCCGAACAGTAGAGAAAAAGTTAAGTTAAATGCTTTGCTTTAATTAATAACCTTAGTTATAAAAATCGCTAATTTGTTAAAATTTTCAGATTTCACTCCAGACTTTGACACATTTTTTCCACGAGATCCGATTCTCAAATTAGATATAATATTTTGATTATATACTTCAATTAGTCCATGAGAGTAGATCGTGTTTCCAATGCAAATCATGTTTGAATCGGCCGAATCAATATGGTGGCAAAGACCCCTGCAAGGAAAATTTGGCCTGACTAAGCATAAACCTTTCTTGGAGGTAAGGTGGTAATTATCTTCAAAAAGGGTTGTTTAAATTTACCCAAACACCCAATTTTCATTCTTGTACTTCCTTGGAGTTCTTTTGGTATGCATGCAAAGTTTGGGGCCCTCAGGTTTCATGGTTCCCAAGCTGTTCCCCCACCCCCTTTCAGGTGCAATGATATGGGTACAAAAAGAGAATTTGAAGTGGAGAACAATCTGTGCTGAAACTAATTTAGTGACTAAATTGATGGAACAGTAATTTCTGGTTATAAAGTGTTTTGCCAAGAGTATGTGACAAGAGCACTTCGATTACCCTCGCCAAAGGAATCTGAGAGGGTATTGCATTTGGGTCCGTTTGTCTGTTTGTTTTTGTTTATCTGTTTGTTTTTGTTTATCTGTTTGTTTTTGTTTGTCTGTTTGTCTGTTTGTTTATGTTTGTCTGTTTGTTTTTGTTTATCTGTTTGTTTTTGTTTGTCTGTTTGTTTTTTGTTTATCTGTTTGTTTTTGTTTGTCTGTTTGTTTTTGTTTGACTGTTTGTTTTTGTTTATGTTTGTTTTTGTTTGTTTGTTTTTGTTTATCTGTTTGTTTTTGTTTGTCTGTTTATTTTTATTTGACTGTTTGTTTTTGTTTATCTGTTTGTTTTTGTTTATCTGTTTGTTTTTGTTTGTCTGTTTGTTTTTGTTTGTGTTTGTTTTTGTTTGTTTGTTTCTTTTTCCGCAAAGAACTTTCGTGTTTTTCTCCGCAACCGCTTGTCTGATTGAGACGAAATTTTCACCATAGGTGCGACTACTCATGTAGAATGTTACAATTATAATTATGACGTCATAGGTCACGTGGTGTGGCAGCCATATTGGAAAAACGGAAAAACTTTGGACCTCAGTATCTCTGAAACCACACCAAGGAAAACATTGAAATTACGCACATAGCAAGTACTCCTTATGGGGAATCAGTGTGATTTTTTGATGTCATAAGTGCTGCGTTATGACGTCATAATCTCATATGTAGAACGCCACATCTGATCAGTATGAAAATTTTTGAGGGTCATCTAGGGATAAAATGGTCGACAGAAAAAAAAACTTAATGACGTCATCGGTTACGTGATTCGACAGCAATATTGTTTTAAAAAAAATAAACCTTCAAAAATCTTCTTCTCTGAAGTGGCTGAACAAATCAAAGCGAAACTTTACACATATGACTGTCTATCCATGAAGAACAAAAGGGTCACAAATATGATGTCATTGGTCACATGGTTTGGCAGCCATATTGGATTTACCCAAAAACCTATTAAAATCTTCTTCTGCAGAACAGTTGCAAAAATCGAGGGGAAACTTCACACAAGTGTTCTCCAAGCCATAATGTACAAGTGGCACATAGGAAGTACTCCTCATGGGGAATGAATGTGGTATTTTTATGACGTCATAGGTGCCTTCATGATGACGTCATTATTGCATATTAGAATGCTACATATGATCAGTATAAAAAATTTTGAGGGTCATCTAGGGATAAAATAGTCCACAAAAAATTGTTGGTAATGTCATCGGTCAAGTGATTCGGCAGCTATATTGTTTTTGTTTTTTTTAAACCTTCAAAATATCTTCTCTGAAATGGCTGAAAAGATTGAGGCGAAACTTTACACATATGACCACCTTTCCATGAGGAACAAAAGGGTCACACATATGATGTCATAAGTCACATGGTTTGACAGCCATATTGGATTTCCCTTTAAGCCTATAAAAATACACAACTCAAAAAGAAGTCCTTGCAAGGGTTTGCAATCTCCGATTGCTCTTTTTCTTGTTAACTATGTTCTAAAACCGATTTACAAGTGTTGTACAAACTTTGAAGGCATGCTCGCATTATATTGGCAATGTAATACTTTAGAGATGATCTTGTATTCTAAATAGTATGTACTTTATAAAAATATGTGTGTTGTTGTCGATCGACCCCATGACTGACCTGCATGATCAGGGCAGAGGAACGGAGATAGGCGATCGACCTCCCAGGAGCGACCCAGGACACACACACACATGGATATGAGACACAGGTGGAGGCTATTCAGCCCATCACGCCTGCACCACATCAACACCACACCAATTTATCAACACCAGATCAAAATTAGATCAACACCAGATCAACACCAGCATTTTTTAAAATGCAAAATGTATTTTTTTTTAAATAGATTTTGTAGTTTTTTTAGTATTTTTTTTCTTTAATTTTTCTTTCCAGGGGAGGTGGCATGGGTGAAGACGGTCTTTGGTTAAAAAAAAAAGGCACAACTTCAACCAGACAACACCCCTTGACGAGACCCCCACCAACAACACTCCGCACCCATGCATAGATAGGACGGGAAGTCTGCTGACTTCCTGATAATATTTCACCTTTAACCACACCCATGCAGGTCTGATTGGTCCTTGAGCAAATATGTCTAGC
Organism: Eptatretus burgeri; assembly: GCF_056783735.1. NCBI lineage: Eukaryota > Metazoa > Chordata > Myxini > Myxiniformes > Myxinidae > Eptatretus > Eptatretus burgeri. The sequence goes on from NC_140972.1 coordinate 6,929,758, forward strand.
TGATTGGCCCCAAACAGACTGATTTACAGTAGTAGTCTCACCCACCCCTCTGTTTCCTTCCTCTTCATTTACAAAGGAATGCAGTTTTGCGTACGTTTTGTGGAATCCTTTGAAGCTATTAAAATTACCCGATGAGTTTGCACCTTCACATTATAAATTTGCTGTTGATTGGTGTTTAAACCAAGTTCGTCGCTTAAACCAATTTTGAGTTGGGCTATCAGAAAATAATAATAAGAAGAAGAATAACAAATGGGAACTTTTCGGTGTCATTTTTCTCATTCATCGATGATGTCCCAACGTTATTGATTGTTATTGGATGAGGGAATTCTCCGCAGATGACCAGAAGGTAATTTCTAGGTTCTTAAGTTCTATCGAGATGGATTTTTTTTGAGGATTCGTGTTGCATTGAACCAATGGAGTGTCCTGTCCATCCCTACGTAAGAAGTCCACCAACATTGATAAGTGTCGACGGTAGTGAAATTGAGGAATATAAGATAGAGTTCTGATGGTGATCTTCACTGGAATAATGAGGACGTTAGTATTGGAGGAGCTTCAAGGGTTTGGATGCCAGTGAAATTGAGAGGCATTCGTTGTGAAAGGGGGTTTGTGGTGGAAAAATCTGTAAATACAATCGGCGAACACTTTCTCAAGCTGATCCCAATTAACTTGTCGAGAAATCTTCCAATTTCCTGACTGATTTGCCTTGCGGTAACATGCCCCATCTACATTTTACAATTGAATGCTTGAACCAATAACTAGACTTCCCAAGGATTAATCTCAGGGTGCATTTTTACCGTTGCCTCCATTAGGAAGGAAGTATCAAACGAGATCCTGTGTCACTTTAAATGTGACAGTGAAAGCTAATAGTGACAAGGCTGTCCAGAATGCTTTTGCGTGCAATCAGAAGTTCCATCGAGGTTGCCTGTTGAAATGCCCTGATGGTTCATTTCATTATCCTGTCAAACAGAGCAGGTGTGTCTTGAAACGAGATGTCTCAATCGTAATAATTATAATAATAATAATTTAAAAAATAACAACACACAACCTCATTTCCCATTTGACTTGTGCTTCGGAAGACGAAAGAAATCCCCGACAATCATGCGGAACCTGATGGATGTGCACCTGCGTATGAATTTGGACTTTTTACCTGGATGAGGTTAAAACTCAGGTGTTTTGCTGAAACACAACGTTCTTGTTGTGCTTGAACAACCTCTGCAGTTGGATTGAACACAATTCGAATGCTGTAGTTATCTCGAGAGAAATCAATGTGTTTACTTGTCTTACAAAGAAACGTTTATTAAGTATGGTGTTTATTAATGTTGAAATCATTTCTATTTCTGTGTTCGAGTTTTTGTAATATTCTCTGAATAATATGATGATTAAAAATGGCTGCAACAAGATCAAAACTGTGCTCTGAACTCCGAAGAGCCCAATTACACATTGGTTAATCAAAGAGGATGGCTTCTTCAAACCTACAAGGAGGTGAGTTTTTTTTTTAATAAACAATGTCGAGGCTCGTATAAGAGCTAACACACAGAACGTATAACAAAGGGAGCAGGAGACAGGAGAGATGGAAGAGGGATGCACAAAACAGTGGGGAAAAGAGACATAAGGAGATCTGTGGAAGGGAGAGGGATGGGGTGGGGGTACACAGGGTAAACAAGATGGATGCTACAGGGACTTTCAGGAAGGAAAGCAGGGAATTTGAAGGAAGTGGGTTTGGGGTGGATTAGCGGGGGTCAAAAAGATCACGGTTTTGGATGGGGGAAGATAAGAGATGGTGGTGAACATCTGTTTTGAAGACCGGGAGGGAAGAGTGGAATTGAAGAGAGTGTGAGAGTTTGTTCAAAAGGTGAGAAAATTGAGGAATGAAAAAGTGAAGGTGAGCAGTGATTCTTGATTTTGGTCGTTTAACCAGAGGAGGGTTGCTGGTGCACGTTGAGCGCCCTGTGGAAATATGGGGGAGACAGATCACAGACAGAGTCAGTGGGGGGGGGGAGGCTGAAGAGGAGACGGTGGAAGACTGACAGTCCACCGACCTGCCTGCGGCAAGAGAGTGAGAGACCTAAAGACAGCCTCATCACAGGAGATACCAATGATCCTAAATGCCTTGGTTTCAATAGTGTGAAACCGAGAAAGGTGAGAGGCCGGAGCACCAGCCCAGAGGGAATAGCAGTACTCCATCAGGCTGTGGACGAAAGCTTTGTTTGTGGTCAGGAGCTCAGGTGTGCCAAGGATGGAGTTTGCATGATGGAGAATGCACAATCGGTGACTGGCTTTGGAGGCCAGCTTGGAGATGTGGCTTTCCCAAGAAAGATCATGGCAGATAATGAGATCCAAAAGTTTGAATGAAAGGACTTCTTAAAGAGGATTGTTGAGAAAGTAGATGGAGGGTGGGGGCGCGGGGGGGGGGGGTTTCAGACGTTCCTTTCGGAGAGACATCGTGAGAGTGCGATATTTGTCACAATTGAAAGACATGTTCCACATGTTGAACCAGTTTGTGATTTTATCCAGATATGCAGAGAGCAAAGAAGCTCTTGCTTGCCGATCTGATGGATGACGGATGGTACGGCACAGGGTGGAGTCATCAGCAAAGAGATAATATATCTATCTAATATATTAAGCTCATTCTAACCACTGACTCACTGACTGATATTTAAGATCAGTACCTTAAAAGTGATGTAGAAAGCTGAAATTTTGTGCACCAATGGACAATGAGGCCTACATACCACAAAAAAAAATCACAGAAACGTCAGAAAACATCTGTAAATGAAAATATAAATAAATGAAAATAAATAAATGAAAAAATTCAGATAAGCAACCCGAGACAATGGGGAAGTATGGTAATTTTGTGTGCCGACCGTCATTGAAGCCGATACACCAGGAAAAAATCACAGAACCGTTCGAAAGTGTCTATAAATGAAAATATAAATAAATGGAAAAAATTCTGAATGAATAGGAAATAAAGATTGCATGTATATGTGGGAAAATGACATGCCCAGAACAGGAATTGAATCCAGGTCCTCTGGAAAACTGTACCAGTGCTCTGGCGTCTTAATTATTTGGGTGACCTGAGCATGTAAACTTCATTTCATGTTCATTTATAACTGTGTTACTATGCCCCATGTGGTGAATAATAGCGATCATGGAATTGCCGCCCCCCCCCCCCCCACAGGGGGAAGACCCTCTCGTGGACAGGCCCTTGCTGCTCCTATGGTTGGGCAGTGAGTGCCCTGGAAGCAGCAAGAGAAAGAGACAGTGGCACTTGTATATGTGGGAGAATTTCAGATTCAGCCTGGGGGTGACCCAGATAGATAGCTCAGATGCCAGAGCACCGGTACTGTTTTCCATAGAACCTGGGTTTGATTCCTGGTCTGGGAATGTAATTTTCCCCGCATGCACATACAAAATGGAAAAAAACTAAAGGATAATAAATAAATGAAAAAAAAAAACAAATGCAGTTGAGTGACCCCAGACAATGGGAAAGCACAGTTTATTATTGCTTACTTTGTGACAGCATACCCCACTCATACAGTATATAAATCATATATATATATATATATATATATATATATATATATATATATATATATATATATATATATATATATATATATATATACATATACTGTACATGCCAAATTGCTTTGATTACATTGATGCTCATGTTTATTCATTCATTCTAATTATTCTTTCATACATAGAAAGTCTCATTGAAGAGTTGAGAATTTCACGCAACTTGCATATCAAGGTGACCGAATGGCACCAATATGTCATAATCATTGAATGAAGACAATACAGAATTTCATGACCTGAATCAAGTGATATCATTTGCATTTACCTGATAAGCTGACTATCTTGGGAGAAACGGTTGTGTTAATGTTGGAATGCAAAAGACCCAGTTTCACCGTGCTGTGGAAGCAGGTAATCACAGTGGCTTCCAAAGCAACCAAGGAACATCGTGGACAGCCTCAAGACAAACTTCACTGATAGGCTGCTGTTCAACGCAATACAAGTGGTCTTCAGGCCCGAGGCAGCACTACTTCAACTCCATTCGATTTGAAAATGATGCTTCCCTGACCTCCCGCCTGCTCCATAGGTCACGGGACTCCATTTAGAAGCAATCTGCTGTAAAGCAGCTCTCGGCAGGTCCCGTGAGCTCATAAATTACACTGCAAAGCGGGTCCAGCCGATGTGCATTGTCCAAAGGCGCCCCGACCGATTTGCGATGTCCAACATAGAGCGAAACGAAAGTGAGCCTTTCGGTATCTCTTTTCGGCTTTCGCTCCCTTTTGCATCTTTATTAGGCTTGAGCGAGCCGTGGCAAGTTGGCTAACGAGCCCTGACGGCTGGACACATCGGCTGGGCCTCTGTGCCACAAGCAGACCTGCTTCACCACTAATAGAGGCGTCGAATAATTGTCAACAGCACGGGAGAGATGGAAGGCCGAAGGTTTGGGTTCAGCCCATTGTGGAGGAGCTCTATATTTATACAACGCTCCATTTGCTGTCAAATCCACCACCAACTGCTTGATGAAAGAACATACTAAATCAAAAATTTTGAATTGCTATCATTTTCTGCATTACGTTATACAGTACAAGGGTGAATGTATTTGTATATTTTGAGCATCGGCAAGTGGGACGAGAAGGCACTGAGAGGCCGAGAAGGTGCTGAGCAAAAGAGAAAAGAAGAGAGAGATCTTAAGATTCCCCTCATCTTATTAAAATCCTGATTCAATGACCCTCCAGATCATCAGATGTGGACTATCCATCATTGATATTTCAACCTTTCATTCCCATTACCTCTCCGAACAATGGGAATGCAATCTTAGTTGTATATTAAGTCATCCAATCGGTCAGAGGGACAGAGAGAGATATTCAGAATTTCTTCTGTTTATCATACACTCATACAACACAAAACATAATGAGACAAACGGACTTCTACTTACACAGCACACTCAAAAGTAGTAAAAGGCATCAACAACCATCCTTGACCATGTTGTTGAACGTTCACCGAGGCCCTTGTGAAAATGAGATGAAAAAGGACTCTACTGAAAATTCCAGTCAACACAAAGTTCAGGATAATATTTTCGTGCTCATGCGTTATCTTCGATGTCTATCGCGCCACACCGGCAGCTATTGTGCCACACTGCTGGCATTCCGCGTATGGTAGAGATTAGAGATGATGCAAGCTTCATTTTGTCGAGGTTAATTTGAGAAAAGCTTTCAAACAAATAGAGCCTAAGCGAGTGTTTCTTCCCAGTAAATTGTTTCCTGAGAATTCCTGTAAAATTGTGTGAAATTGATTTGGGATTCCTGCCTTTCCCCATTTTTATCGGTTCGGGCTTGGAGAAATTTGGGCTCAAACTATCTTGAATGACAAGTGTGGACGTGCTTGCGCTTGTGCAATGTGCTCTGTGCACCTCCTTTCCCAACACATCAACTTGTATTTTATGGCCTCCTAAGCCATCTCACAACCAAGTTGAAGAAATGTGTGTAATGGTAAAAGCTAGCTTCATCCGAAGTTACATGATGATTGGATGGAAAATGTGGCTCGGCGTTGCAAAAATACTCGTTTTCTGCAGCCATGGGTTGCAGGGTGTTTCACAATTGCAGGAACGTTTTTCTTCCGCCCTCACTTTTTCACCTGTATTCACTTTTTTGATTCGTTTTCTCCACAACCTCTTGAGCGATTGACACAAAACTTCCAACATAAGAGCACCTACTGATGGATAATTTTTTTTTTTTTAAGTTACGTAATGATTTGATGGAAAATATGGCCAGCGTTCCAAAAAATCAGTTTTCTGTTGTCGTGCGTTGCAGGGTGTTTCACGTATCAGGAATAAATGCTCGGCCTCAGCCAAATTACACCTCCATCCCATATACTTACAAAACACCAAGAAAAGAGAAAACATTTCTCACCAGCCAGGGTCAGCAGTTGAGGACCTTTATCGCATCAATCGTCATTTTGGCGAGAGAGAGAGAGAGAGAGAGAGAGAGAGAGAGAGAGAGAGAGAGAGAGAGAGAGAGAGAGAGAGAGAGAGAGAGAGAGAGAGAGAGAGAGACAGAGACAGAGACAGAGACAGAGACAGAGACAGAGACAGAGACAGAGACACTTTGACCTTTGAAATCCTTTATGATGCAAATTTAAATGCAAGCAATCATGATTTAACCCAGCAGGAGACTATCATAAAGCCAATATATATATATATATATATATATATATATATATATATATATATATATATATATATATATATATATATATATATATATATCCCTCCATCCATCCATCCCTCCAATATGCTGGACAGAGCATTGGTGCTGCCTCAGCAGTCTCCTTGGCTATTGAACACAATCCTGGACAGTTCGCCACTCCGACACAGTATACCAGCATGCTGTCACTCATTTTGCCAACCTCAGAGTTGAAGGATGACAGGCAGAGTCAACCCCACCTGGAATTAATTCAACATCCCAGTGGGATTTGAACTCAGGATCCTATGATCCCAAGCCCACCACCCGAACCATTGAGCCAACACCAGGCACATACATACATGAGTGTATGTATGTTTGTATATATATATATATATATATATATATATATATATATATATATATATATATATATATATATATATATATGTATATATATAGTTGCGGCCACGGGTTCTGAGACACCAGCTTGTCACTCAGGGGGATTAATCCCCGGTTGTCCTCGGTAGAGCCGTACCTGGGGCACCGCTCACAATTAACGTTATGGTAAGGTGGGTTGTTTTAAAACCACGAACGTCATCCAGTCAACCACGAGTTCCAGTGTCCGCCATCTAATTATGCCGTTTAACTTGAGGTCACGTGGGAACCTGAGCGGGGAGCGCGCCCTCGGCAAAGCACCAATATAATCTCGATTAGATTTCAATTCCGCTGGTGCGTGCCGACTATTTTTGGTCAAATCTGTGGTAATTACCTCCCAGTCTATCTCGGTTCAGACAATGCTCGACCAATGGAAGGAAAGGACAAACACGGACAGGTTGGAAATCGACAAATAATTTATTAATAATAAAATAAATAAATAAAAATAACCTTTTATTTTCTGAGGTAAATAAAGAATGAATTTCAAAGCAAAATCAATCAAAATGCCAGGAAAGAGGCAAAGAGCAGATGCTTATCGGGGGGGGGGGGGGGTGGGTCGACTTTCAGCTAAACACAGACAAGGGTCCCCAGCAGATCATCCAGGGGGAGGAGAGGGGGAGAATCGTCTCGCTCACCATAAAGTGGTCGCTGAAGCGAAAACGTCCTAAGAATGCGTGCGTGCGTGTCATATCCGTCGCCAGCACCCAGCTTTGCCATGCACCCTCTCGCGGGGAAACCTTGAACGCCTGTCGACGTCTGGAGGGCACTGAGATCGTCCGTTGTGGGTTTAGACCCTGGTGTTGTTGGTGATCGACCTGAGCCTCACTTGTTGGTGGCGCTGCTCACACCCACATGCTCACCACACGCTCGCTTGCCGAAGCACTGGAAGGGCGAATTGTCTCCGGCGCTGGTTGGACATCTGCTTCTTGGTCGCTTCTCTCACCCTTTGCTTTTTCCTCTCTGGACTTTTTCTCCTCAGAGTTTTTCTCCTCAGAGAACGTCCCTCTTTCGCTCGTTTTTTTAATATCTCAGAACGTCTCTCCTCACAGAACGCCTCTCTTTCTCTTCACAACGTATCTCTTTCTCTTCAGAACGTTCCTCACGCTTTCTCTCGCTCGTTTTAATATCCCCGAGCCGTCTCCACAGGGTGCCGTCTGCCCCAAGCTCACCCCGCCCCACTGGGGCATGGTTACCATGACGACCCATGCGCTCTCAAAAAGGCGGGCGTCCGAGCTCGCGAAAGAAATGTGTGTGAACGTGTCTGTCAGAAAGAAAAAACACATCCCATAAGAGAGGGGATCTCTCCTTTACCCTTCTCAACGCATCACATTTAACATCCTATTAGACATGGGGATGGGGATAATCTGAACATGCATTTAAGGAAATAACTGTCTGAGGACCAGGATGTGTGGATGCATTCACCAGACCAGATTCTGAAATCCGTAACAATATATATATATATATATATATATATATATATATATATATATATATATATATATATATATATATATATATATATATATATATATATATATATATTCATTTATTTCAAATGTTTATTTCAATTGTGTGTGTAAATTTTTGCCTGCCAGCAACCTTCTTCCATATTTTTTCGAAGCCCAGGAACCTAACCCCCTTTCCCCCCTAGGTCCTTGGGTTTAAGTATAAGAATTTTGAATATCACAGCATTTTCAATAACTCCTGCGATATTTAAGGGTTTACTGTACAAGTTATAAAAGAAAAGAAAGTCACACAAACTAAAATATAATATCATGTCAAAACAAATTGGACCAATGCATGACTTAATTGGCCTCAATTTGTAAACAAGCATTTCATTCCTTGTCCTCGATTGAGCAACAAGTGGATCTTTCGTCGGCTTTGATTCAACAACAAATACATTGTTCATTGCCTCACATTAGTCAACAAGTGAATCATTTACTGAGTTTCATTTGGCCTGCATTCAGTAATAAGCAGATTGTTCGTTGGCCTCGATTCAGCAACAAGTGGATTCTTCATTGCCTTTAATTCGACAACAAGTGGATCATTCATTAATCTTGATTTGGCAACCAGTGGATAGTTCATTGTCCTCGATTTGGTAACAAACAGATTGTTCATTGCCTTAGATACTGCAACAAACAGATTTTGCATTGGCCTACATTCAACAACAAGTGCAATACACCATTGTTCTCGATTTTGCAACAAGCGCATTGTTTTTTAGCCAAGATTCAGTAACAAGCAGATCGTTCACTGACCTATATTATGCAGCAATCGGATCGTTCATTTTACCTTATATTTGGCAACAAGCGCATTTTTAAATGATCTCGGTTTGTCAACGTGCCTCGTTCATTGTCCCATATTCATCAACAAATGGCTCGTTCATTGACTTTTATTGAGCAACAAGTGGATTGTTCATTGGCTTAGATTCAACAACAAGTGGATCATTCAATGGTCTCAATTTGGGAAGAAGTACATCGATCCCTGGCCTAGATTCATAACAAACAGATTCATAACAAGTGGATCATTCAATGGTCTCAATTTTTGGGGCCTCATTTTTTTGGGGGCCTCTGGCCCTCAAGATCGTTCATTGCATTTGATCTGATGAGAAGCCGATCGTTTTTTGCCTAAATAAAGCAAAAAAACTTCAACCCTCAGACGTGCATTTAGTTATGGTAACTGATTTCATAAATTACCGGGGTTTAAGGAAAGACCGACGGGATGAAAGAAGGGTTGTTGAATTGAGGTTTGGTGAAGCGGATTGTTGTTGGATTCAAAGTAGCAAATGGGAAAACATCACACTAGGAATACACAGACCATTTTCACAACACATTTCCACCCCTCAAATCCCTGGAAACAATGCAAGGATCGATCGACACACAAACTAAGAAATAATTAATTCTTGGGAACCCTACGTGTACGTGGATGCTCTCCTCTGGGGTACATTCCCAATTCACAGGCAGACAGGCCTGTAGATGGAGCCACACTGCCTAGCCATGACATCGTGCGAGGGCATGACAGAGAAATTGAGGGCCAGGCCCCACATTGATAAGCGCACGAACGCAGATGACAGGCAAATTAGTTGCATTGAACCACTGTACGGGGTGGGGGTTGAGGGGGTGGGGTTTATGGTAAGGAAGAAATGTAGTTTTGAGATGTTAGGATAGAGTAGGGATGCTCCCGCTTGGTGCCATTTTTGTGTACTTGAAGCCGCTGGATAATGGAGTAGTGTAATTGGATTCTGAGTGGAACCATTTTTAGTGGAGGGTATGCACACCCCCAATCCATCGTGTGACTCTGCCAGCGAGCCTTGTAGTGCCACGCCACCTCATTTATTTGTCACCATGTGTGTGTTGATTTCCTCTCGGGAGATAGGTTCGTTTGTGGGATTAATGGACCCAGGATGGATAAATTAGATAGCAGGGCTTAGAGGGGCAAGAGTTAGGTTGGAGCTAAGTTAGAGGGACTAAATGGGGTTGGGGTACTTGAAGGGATTAGCGGGGTAGTTAGGCTCAGATTTTGGCTGAAGCTGGCCGCCTTATCTGCTGCCTCTGCACATTCCTGCCCCCCCTCCAAAAACAGGAGGTCACCAACTGACCGTGAACCCTCACCCATGACAGTACGAATACATTATGAGGCTGGCCAGTATCATCTGCCAGCCTCGGTTGCCTTAACTTGTTGCCTTGCGTTGTTTACCTTTGCTGTGCCTTGCCGTTCCTTTGCTTGCCAAACTTGCCATGCCCTCTTGCAGCATCCTGATTCATTCAGCCACAAAGGACTGCTGTGTAAGCGGCCACCATCATTTTGCCATGTGGACTGCTTTGTGGGCAGCCACTATCGCTACACGCTACCAAGGATTGACATGTCGGCAGTCGATGCTGCAAGGATTTGTACTCTTTTGTTTTGGCCAGTTCAAATGGACTGTGGGATGGCGCCTGGCCTGCCATGTTCAGGAAGGCCACCTTCAGCAGCCTGGTAAGAGTACCACTAACTTTGTGACCACTACAAATGCACCGAGAACCGCTATTTGATGCGCCAAAAAAAATTGTGCACCAAGAACATTCTTTTTTTTGTGCATGTCCTGGATCAGAATTGTAAATAAGTTATTGTTAAGCCAACCTGGGTAAGTGTTTAGCTTCAATTTCCAGCAATTTAACATAAGGCTGCCCATATGAATCAGTTAGTTTAGTTGCACAATGCATAAGATTTAATTATTTTGGGGACATGAATGAACTTTTGAAATGTCACATTCAGCGATCCATAGGTAATTGTCTGAGAAGCATGTGTACATGTGTCACTACACCTGCATGTCTACATGATGGCCTGTTGACTCGGGACAAGTCTGGTGAAGGGAAGGGGGGTAGTGTTACGGTTCTGAGAACTGTCACTCCCCCAGTAATGTATGGCAACCAACATACAGCAGTTCCTGAGGTGGTATATTTCTTTTTACATGTTTCAGATGGGGTCCTCCCCTTGTGTCTAATGGGTTATGAAGGGAATATGCATTGTAAAAGGTTAGATGGGTTATTCCCTGCTTTATCCCATTTCATCTCATTTAAAAGTAAACATCATGGGTGCGTGGGTGGTGATCACAAAGGCGCCACAGCAAAGCCTCGCTGACAGGTAGGAGGCTCATTTAAATATCCTGCCTAAACCCATTTGAATCTGCCCACCAAAACCCAATAGTTAACCATGAAGACACTTAAGCATGATTTTGGACACCACCAGCAATCACCACCATCTCAACATTAAAGCAGGCATACAGACTTTCTTTCCAGACTTCAATTGTCATTCACTTTTGAAGCTTATTGCACAATGCTCACTCACTTGATCACCATTCCAACAATAACTCGCTTACCATCAATGGAACGGCATCACCATTTAACCACAATATCAACCACAATTACAACCACTTCTCTTCGCCAGAAGACCGACCACTGAACCAAACGCCATCACCAAAGACGCCATTTTTCACGATGCTCGCCCGACGGACCAACTGCGTTATAATCAAGGAACCACAAACTACACCACAACTGCTTCACTAAGCCCCACCAGCATGACAGACGCAATCTATAATCACAGCACCGAACACCGTGAGGAAGGGCACCATTTAGCGTCAATCCATGCCATAGCAATACACCATATCACTAAAGGTCTGGGAATAGATCGGCGTAAGTTTGCACTGGGATTCAAAGTTATCATACCTTGTACCGACTAAGGAGGTCACTGGCTTCACAGAGCACCATCTCTGCCCTTCCAGGATATTTGTGGTGCAAATGGGGAACGAAAGATGCAACGCCCATGTTAAGTGTGGAACTCCATGGCATGGCTGGTACCAAGGAGGAATGAAAACTCCAAAACAACAGCAAGCTCACAAGGCAAAAGACCACATGAAGGATCATGTGGACCAATGGACTTGCCGCATTCAGAGAAAGAGGCGGGTCTTTGACCTTTGCTCCCAGCAGTCATGCCAGAAGAGAATGTGGGCTCAGACTCTGCCCAATCATCCCACCCCAGAAGACCACCCTGTTCCCCCTTGGGGGGCATAAAAGTGATGTGAATGCCTTCATTTCGCATGTACAGTAGGCTTTGTGTTGGCTCTTTGGAGCATCAAGTGCAATGCAGGCTTTTTCAATCAAGGAACAGAACGGGAGAGAGCTGCTTCAGGGAGCTTTCGCTATCTGGGCATTTCTTGCATTGAGGAGGATGGTGACACAGGGCAGAGAGAAGCACTGGAGCGAGCTTGGTGAGCAGTTCAGTCCAGTCCAGTTCAACTGATCCTGTTTAAAAAGCACAGTATTAAGAGGAGGCCAGTCCGGTATTTCTCCATGACCCTTTCCCATAGTGACAGGGCAACGCAAACTCCTCAGCTTGCATGGCTAAGAAAGAGGCTGCCAAACCCTCAAACGATTCTCAACACTCCTTACTATCTCATCCTTCTGTGGTATGATCTGATGGGTCCTGTTTCATTAAACTCAAAGTAATATTGTCTAAAATAGATAAAAATGGTGATAACTCTGCTTTTTTGTCTTTTTACTTTTGGACCACATTTTATGTCTTTTGCTGCACACTCCTCGCAAATTACTGTATGTCCTTGTTGTACAAATGCCTGGAAATAAGCCCTGTTTTAAATTTACCACATGCTTTTTCTTGCCCTTGTAAATAAACCTTTGATGTTTGTTCCTCTAAATCTGCTCATCTTTTCATTAATTGGTCTGGCATAGTCCTTACTGAGTGTTAGCCTGGGATGTTCTAGCCCACCAATTGGCTCAACAAAGTAAGCCATTATGTACTTGGCAGCTCGGCTTGACTGAACCTGATTAAAAAAAAAAAAAATTTACGTACCAAGGGTGCGAGCCCTCCTTGATATTGTCAAGCTAACAGAAAGGTAATACATGAAGTAGCAAGAACTCTGCCAGGTGTGGGGGTATTAATCTGCAGTCATGGTTTGACTCGCAACCCGTTGGACCACAAAGTTATCCATGGCTGGTTTTCTCAGGGCTGGGAGTTCGGGAGGACTCTGAGAAGTCCCCCTTGTGGCAAACCTCAAACATTGAGTCCATGGCAGTATGTACATATGTATGTATATATATATATATATATATATATATATATATATATATATATATATATATATATATATATATATGTATGTATATGAAGACTACAAGGGGAAAACCAGAGATGTCAGGATAAGTCAATTTTGAAGAAACTGAAAAACAAAGTTTCAAGACTTTGGTGGACTGTTTAATAACTGTCATATAGATTTCTTTTCCAGTAAAAGGAAGAGTGATCATTGGCCGATCAAATTAAGCATGTAGCATTTTCCAAGCTTCTGTGTTATTTAATTTAAGAGCAAAGAACGAATCAATGTTGCAATCTGACATCACTGGTTATTCCCTTGTTTAATAATTGCCATGAAATTTTAACCCAGGATGTGAAGCAAATTCATGCTTGTTGGTTATTAGCATACATTACATAACTTTGGTGATCACAGATTATTTTTTTCAACATTAAACGGTCATTGTTTTTTTGTTTGATTGGTGTTCAACGCCATACTCAAGGGTATTTCGCTTATATGACGAAGGATTCTCCATTTCTTACTCCGTACTACTTAATATGATGGAAAACCGGGAGGAAACCAAGGATAAACCACCCCCGCGATAGCCGAAGTCACCTCATGTGACTCCCTCATAGACTTAAGCAGGTTGATTGGGCGGTGGGTACATCGAATGAGGATGGGTACTCAGACGCGCTAACCATTAAGCCACGGCATGGGTCCCATAAAAGCCACAATACAGGTTTGACCAGGCTTGAACCACAATATGCACCAACTACGGAGCCCATGATATAACCAAATAGGCCATTGTAGTGCTCAGAGTTTATGCTGTGAAAGTTTTACAACCTTTCATTTTTTAGTTTCTCAACTCTGAATATTATGGTGGAACAGTTAACATGAATGAAAGGGAGATAACCAGGAGTAAAGTACTGACAACTCTGGGTTTCTACTTGTTCAGCTTTGACAACACTTGTTTTTTCATTGCACAGCTAAACTTTATACCATATAAATTATGTGACATCCCTGGTTATTCGTTAAAGTAATATTGTGAGAGGAAACCGAATGTTGCCAACTATTGGCAGGTGCAATAACCCTGAAATTTGTAAAAAGTGACATCTCTGGTTTTCCCCTTGTGGTCTTCATATATATATATATATATATATATATATATATATATATATATATATATATATATATATATATATATATATATTGGGTGGTCGCTGGACTATCGTTATTCTCAGGTTTTCCGTCTGTCTGTATGTATCTAATGGACAGCTCTGGAGGCCAGAGGAGTCAACCGATTTTGATGAAACTTGACTGGTAGGTTCATACCAGGATCGAGTTGCATGCTTTTGAGCACCGTTGCTATGGATGCCACCGTTGCCTCGCAACTGGACTTTGAAATTTTTGAAAAAAATCCGACAAATATTTTTACATATATATTTTTCGAAAATCAAAAATTGGCTTCAGGGCTTTTATGCGCACTAGAATCAACCTCTTTGTCAAAAATTTTCAGCCCGATCCGTCAAAAACTGTATGATTAGTATGCAATTATGTAGCGACCACCCATGTCGCCGACCGGTTTGTATGTGTATGTATGTATATATATATATATATATATATATATATATATATATATATATATATATATATATATATATATATATATGTATGTATGTATGTATACTCCATCTCTTCTGGATCTGATTTTGACAAATTTCCCTGACAATATCTGCTGCTCTTCCTTCGCTCCAATTGGTTCTTCTGACCACGTCCTTGTCAAAGTGGACATCTCTCTGGCTGTTATCAGAGAACCACCTCACCGCCGTCGAGTCTGGCATTTCACTCAAGCCAACTGTCATGGTCTCCGAGCAGCCATCAAACTTACAGACTGGTCTCCTATCACTACTTTCTCAAACATCAACTCATCCTGGGAATTCTTTCAAAGAAACTTGCTCTCCCTCATGCTCAGATTTATCCCCTCTTGTGTTCAGTTGTCTTACCCTTCCTCCCGCCCTTGGTTTACTGAAGCTTGTGGCGAGGCAGTTGTCCTGAAACAACTTGCCTTTGCCTCATGGAAAGCAAACCCAACTGAGGGCAATCTCAGTTCTTTCCACAAAGCTCGGAACAAGTGTGTATCTACCCTCAGGAGAGCCAGAAAACAACATCTTTCTCATCTCAAGTCTGAACTCTCAAACCTCTCTCCCTCCTCAAAATCCTGGTGGCGTTTAATCAAATCTGTTTCTGGTGTATGTTCCCCCTCCATCCCCTCCCTTACCTCAAATGGCCGCACTGCTGATTCCACACGTGATAAAGCTGAATGTCTAAACTCGGTGTTTGCAGCTAAATCTTGTGTCCTAAACCCATCACTATCTCTACCCACTTTACCCAGTCGCACCCAACTGTCCCTGGACTCTGTATCCTTTTCTCCTGACAAGGTGGAGAGCTTGCTTTCAAACCTCGAGTCAGATTCTGCAACCGGTCCAGACGGCATCAGCCCACGTGTCCTCAAAGCCTGCTCTTCTGCTCTTGCTCACCCTCTCTCTGTTCTATTCACCCTCTCATTTGCCCAAGGTCATCTGCCATCTGCTTGGAAATCAGCAAACATCACTGCCCTGCATAAAAAAGGTGCAAAAACAGATCCCTGTAACTACAGACCAATCAGCCTTCTCCCAATCATCAGCAAGGTGATGGAATCCATCATCGCTTCAGACATGAAATCCTTCCTCTTCTCCAATGGCTTGATTTCCAATCATCAATTTGGTTTCAGACCAGGTCACTCTACCCTGGATATGCTGCTTCTGCTCTCCCATCAATGGATGGAGGTCCTCAATGCCAGACAGGAAATCCGAGCCGTATCCCTGGACATATCACGTGCTTTTGACACAGTCTGGCACCCTGCCCTACTCACCAAACTCTCTTCCCATGGTATTCAAGGCCATCTCCACTCATGGCTTGCAGACTTCCTCTCCTGTCGCAGTCAACGTGTGGCCCTAAATGGAGTTCTTTCATCCCCTCTTCCTGTGCAGGCTGGAGTTCCTCAAGGTCGCGTTCTGGGCCCTGTTCTTTTTCTGGTTTTCATCAATGATCTCTCGGACTCTCTGGAAAATCCTCTATTTCTCTTTGCCGATGACTCCACCCTCTGCCGTACCATCTGTCATCCCTCAGACTGGCAAGCAGCAGCTTCTTCACTCACTGCAGATCTGGATAAAATCACAAACTGGTCCAACACGTGGAACATGTCTTTCAATCCAGACAAATCTCACACTCTCACTATGTCTCTTCGAAAGGACCGTTTACAAAACCCCCCCATCCACTTTCTCAACAATCCTCTGGAAGAAGTCTTTTCCTTCAAGCTTCTAGGTCTCACTATCTGCCATGACCTTTCCTGGGAAAGTCACATTTCCAACCTCGCCTCAAAAGCCAGTCGCCGACTGGGAATCCTCCGTCGTGCTAAGTCCTTCCTGGGCCCTCTTGAGCTCCTGACCACTTACAAAGCTTTTGTCTGTAGCCTGATGGAGTACTGCTCTCCCCTCTGGGCTGGTGCTCCTGCCTCCCACCTTTCTCGGCTTCACGCTGTCGAAACCAGGGCATTTAAGATCATCGGCATCTCCCGCAATGAAGCTGAGTCTTTGGGCCTCTCACTCAATCACCGCAGGTTGGTCGGTGGTCTTTCTGTCTTCTACCGACTCCTCTCCAGCCTTGCCCCCCTGCTCTTTCTGCGATTTGTCCCCACCACATTTCCACAGGGCGCTCAAGGTCCGCCAACAACCCCCTTCTGGTAAAACTACCAAAATCACGAATCACTGCTCATCTTCACTCTTTCATTCCTCTTTTTTCCCGCCTTTGGAATAAACTTCCTCACTCTATTCTTTCCCATTCTTCCCTGCAGGCTTTCAAAACAGCTGTTCACCACCACCTCTTATCTTCCCCCATCCAAATCCTCGATCTTTTCTACCCCCGATAATCCACCCAAGCCCACTTCCTTCATTTCTCCTGCTTTCCTTCCTGAAAGTCCCTGAAATGTCCATCTTCTCTTCGCCATGTTCCCTGGCCCATCCCCATCCCTCTCCCTTCCACAGTTCACCTAATGTGTCTGTTCCCCACTGTTTTGTCCCTTCCACTCCCACCCCTCTTGTCTCATGCCTCCTTGTTGTGAGTTGTGTGTTAGCTCTCATACGAGCCTCGACCAAGGTATACAAAAAAAAACAAAAAAAAAAAAACTGTGAAAGACGGAATCTAAAACAAAAATCCTGAAAATCACATTGTATGATTTTTAAATAATTAATTTGCATTTTATTGCATGAAATAAGTATTTGATACATCAGAAAAACAACTTAATATTTGGTACAGAAACCTTTGTTTGCAATTACAGAGATCAGACGTTTCCTGAAGTTCTTAACCAGGTTTGCACAGACTGCAGCAGGGATTTTGGCCCACTCCTCCATACAGATCTTCTCCAGATCCTTCAGGTTTCGGGGCTGTCGCTGGGCAATACAGACTTTCAGCTCCCTCCAAAGATTTTCTATTGGGTTCAGGTCTGGAGACTGGCTAGGCCACTCCAGGACCTTGAGATGCTTCTTACGGAGCCACTCCTTCGTTGCCCTGGCTGTGTGTTTCGGGTCGTTGTCATTCTGGAAGACCCAGCCACGCCCCATCTTCAATGCTCTTGTTGAGGGAAGGAGGTTGTTGGCCAAGATCTCGCGATGCATGACCCCATCCATTCTCCCCTCAATACGGTGCAGTTGTCCTGTCCCCTTTGCAGAAAAGCATCCCAAAATAATGATGTTTCCACCTCCATGCTTCATGGTTGGGATGGTGTTCTTGGGGTTGTACTCATCCTTCTTCTTCCTCCAAACACGGCGAGTGGAGTTTAAACCAAAAAGCTCTATTTTGGTCTCATCAGACCACATGACCTTCTCCCATTCCTCCTCTGGATCATCCAGATGGTCATTGGCAAACTTTAGACGGGCCTGGACATGCGCTGGCTTGAGCAGAGGGACCTTGCGTGCGCTTCAGGATTTTAATCCATGACGGCGTAGTGTGTTACTTATGGTTTTCTTTGATACTGTGGTCCCAGCTCTCTTCAGGTCATTGACCAGGTCCTGCCGTGTCGTTCTGGGCTGATCCCTCACCTTTCTCATGATGATTGAGGCTTCACGTGGTGAGATCTTGCATGGAGCCCCAGACCGAGGGAGATTGACTGTTATCTTGAACTTCTTCCATTTTCTAATAATTGTGCCAACAGTTGTTGCCTTCTCACCAAGCTGCTTGCCTATTGTCCTGTAGCCCATCCCAGCCTTGTGCAAGTCTACAATTTTGTCCCTGATGTCCTGAGACAGCTCTCTGGTCTTGCCCATTGTGGAGAGGTTGGAGTCTGATTGATTGAGTGAGGACAGCTGTCTTTTATGCAGATAACGAGTTCAAACAGGTGCAGTTAATACAGGTAATGAGTGGAGAATGGGGGGCTTCTTAAAGACAAAACTAACAGGTCTGTGAGAGCCGGAATTCTTCCTGGTTGGTAGGTGATCAAATACTTATTTCATGCAATAAATGCAAATTAATTATTTATAAATCATACAATGTGATTTTCAGGATTTTTGTTTTTGATTCCGTCTTTCACAGTTGAAGTGTACCGATGATAAAAATTACAGCCCTCTACGTGCTTTGTAAGTGGGAAAACCTGCAAAATCGGCAGTGTATCAAATGCTTGTTCTCCCCACTGTATATATATATATATATATATATATATATATATATATATATATATATATATATATATATATATATATATATATATATATATATATATATATATATATATATATATATATATATATATGTTGTTGTTCGTCTTTCGGCTGCTCCCGTTAGGGGTCGCCACAGCGGATCATCCGTTATGATCCGCATACTGATTTGGCATAGGTTTTACGCCTGATGCCCTTCCTGACGCAACCCTGGTCGCCTCGTACGACATCGGGATAATATATATATATATATATATATATATATATATATATATATATATATATATATATATATATATATATATATATATATATATATATATATATGGTCCATCTAAAAAGTAATGGAACTGACTTCACAGAAATTTTATTCCAAAAAATATATTGAAATCACAGCTTGTCCGCTTCAAAATAGTTTCCCTCCAGTGTCACACACTTGTCCATCCTCTTCTTCCACACTTTGATGCACCCCCGGAAGGCTTCTTCTGTAATCCTCTGGAGCTCTGTTGTCATGGCCCTTTTGATGGCCTCCACATCAGGAAATCGGGTCCCCTTGATCACCCCCTTGAGCTTGGGGAATAGGAAAAAATCACAAGGGTGATTGTCTGGTGAATATGGCGGTTACTCCAGAGTTGGCACTTTCCTCTCTGCCAGAAACTGTCGGATGCTCAGGGCACTGTGAGCAGGGGCGTTGTCATGGTGGAGCACCCATGCGTTGTTCACCTACAGATCCCTCCTCTTTTCCTGGAATGATCTCATGAGGCGCCAGAGGATCTCCTTGTATACATATTGATTCACTGTTTGACCCTGTGGTAGAAACTCAAAGTGGACGATGCCCTTGATGTCAAAAAATGTGATGAGCATCACCTTGACCTTCAACGTCGACATCCTTGCTTTCTTTGGTCTTGGTGATGCCAGACTTTTCCACTGATGACTCTGCCGTTTGGTCTCGGGATCGTATTCAAATATCCACGATTCATCGTCAGTAATGACTCTCCTGAGCAGGTCTGGATCGTCCTCGAGACGCTCGATAATGTCTTGAAAGACAGTGAATCTTTGCTATTTCTGGTCCTCGGACAACAGCTTGGGAACCATTTTTTGCGCACACCTTGCGCATTTCTAGATTTTCAGTGATGGTTCTCCAGACAGTGTCTTTGTTGATGGAAAGTTCCTCGGCAATCATCCGCACCGTGAGTCGACAATCTGCACGCACAATCTGCTTCACATGCTCGATGTTGTCCATCGTTCTGCTCGTTGAAGGTCTTCCAGACCATGGATCATCTTCAACCTCCTTCCATCCCTCTTTGAACCTCTTGTGCCATTCAAATGCATGTGTACATGACATCGTTTCTTCCCCATAGACTTGCTGCATCATTGCAAAGGATTCGGAAGGTGTTTTGCCAAGCTTGGCAAGAAACTTCGGATTGGCTCTCTGCTCACGACTCATAGCCCGACGACTCAGACTGGACAACGCGTAAAGCACGACCTGTAAAAAAATCACACTATGAGCGCAGTCACCCATTACCAATCATATATATTGCTGGAATATTGTGAAAGACTGTGACGCAACCCGTTCATTCAAGTTGTGTCAGTGGAGCACACAGCAGGCTCAGTCCCGTTACTATTTAGACGGACCTCGTATATATGTATATATACATATATATATATATATATATATATATATATATATATATATATATATATATATATATATATGTATATATTTATATGTATATATATATATATATATATATATATATATATATATATATATATATATATATGTATATATCCTGTATGTCTATATGAGATACACCATTGCAGCTAAAGCTTGCAAACCAACGTTCTGGTCTTGCATCCTCTGCTCTCTCCGTGCTTTATCTCCTCCTCCCCAACCCCCCCCCCTCCATGTTTCTGCAGGGCACACATGATCTTCCACCAACCCCATTCTGGTGAAACTACCTAAATCTTAAACCTTGGATCACTGTTCACCTCCACTCATTTATTCCTCTTTTTGTCTGCCTGTAGAACCAACTTCCATATTCTCTTCAATCTCATTCTTCCATCCAGGTCTTCAAGACAGCTGTTTAACACCATCTCAGATTGTCCCCAATCTAGAACTGCGATATTTTCTACCCTCATTAACCCCATTTCTCCTCATTCCAAACTTCCAGTTTTCCCTCCTGAGAGTTTCCTTTTGTATCCATCTTGTCCACCTTATGCATCCTCTCCTGCCCCTCATTTCTCCCCACACCCATTGTTTCTCCATGTCTGCCTCTATGTTGGCCTTCAACTCTGCTGTTGGTGTTTCCCCCTTCTTTCATCTGTTCCTTCTGTCCTGTTGCATCCTGGTCTGTTCAGTGTACTCAGACCAGCTCTTCCAAGAGCCTCGACTACGTACACAAAAAACACAACCTATTCCTCTATCCCTTCACTGTCCTCGGTCGACGGTGTCCCATTCACCGAAAAGGCTTCATCTCAAAAAAAAAATATATATATATATATATATATATATATATATATATATATATATATATATATATATATATATATATTGCCTTTGATTGTGGACTTTTGGACCATTTTGTATTAGCTTTAAAAAAAAAAATGAATTCTCCAAGTGGTCCCTCATGTTGTGAAGAGGTCCATTTCCCAATTATCTGTTTTCACTGCCCATGATTCACGATATGGTCTGAGGCTATTCACCAGCTTTGGCAAGTCCAAATTGACGGGGAAAAAACTAGAGTTGGTGTCAAAGCCACCCAATGCTCGCCTGTTTATACATTTATCGTATTTCGTTTTTAAAAGACTCGTCTAATAATATTTTTTTATAAAGCATTGAAGTGAAGTCTGATCCAAATAATTTTTAAGCAATATATGTATTTGTATATTGTAATCAGTAAACAAGAGGTCCACACGAAGAATTCAAAACTCACAGAGGGGCGAACTTTCTCGTTGCAAAAAGTCAACAAAGGCTTTCTGAGGTAGGAAATGCCGATGGCCCGAACTGGAAGATGAACTTGAAGACTGGGTTAACACACAGACAATGGATGGTATGGGTGTTTCCACTGTTCAGATTAGACTCAAAGCAAGATCGATCACTTTTTGTGGCTAATTTTCAGACGTTTTTGCGCTTGGTTTTTTTGTGCAACATTTGCGGCTTATAAACCAGTGCGGCTTGTGTGTGTTTAAATTCCAGATTGTTTTTAAATTTAGGGGATGCAGCTTATATAATGATGCACTCAATGGTCCGAATGTTATGGTACTTGCCTTGTCATGAGAAATGCATCTAAAAGAAAAAGTAATATGTAGTGTTGGGAGTTAGAGTGCGGACAGGAACGGATGGAAAACAGCATCCTGGTTGCCATGGCAACCACTTTAGATGACGAACGTATGTCACGACACACTCTCTCCACAGTCTGTACCTATGTACCAAATATGAAGCGTGAAAGTTGAAAACTTTGGGAGTTAGAGTGCGGACAGGAACGGATGGAAAACAGCATCCTGGTTGCCATGGCAACGACTTTAGACGACGAGGGTATGTCATGACACACCGTCTTCACAGTCTGTACCTATGTACCAAATATGAAACGTGAAAGTTGAAAACTTTGGGAGTTAGAGTGAGGACAGGAACGGACGGACAGACAGACGGACGATCGGTATCACATAATACGCCCCGATATATATATATATATATATATACATATATATATATATATATATATATATATATATATATATATGTATATATATATATATATATATATGTATGTATATATATATATATATATGTATGTATATATATATATATATATATGTATATATATATATATATATGTATATATATATATATATATATATATATGTATATATATATATATATCGGGCGTATAAAAAATAGTGTGGTAGATATAAACATTTGAAAGGAAAAAAATAACTTGCACCAAAAACTTTAACATTTTCACGCTCACGCTCACGCTGACGCTTACGCCGGGGGTCTCGTTATAGCTCTCTGTTCTTCAAACAGGCGAGCAAAAAATTAAATTGGATAAGAAGCTTCATGTTCCATGTTTCTAACAAGCCATCAATTTTCTAGAATTAAACTTTTAACAATCAGTTACCCTGAATCAAGTTCTGCTAAAGCGGAACTTGGAAGAAAAGGACTCTCATGTTTTATCCAACTTTGGGTACACATACACGGTGCACCCACTCACCAATGTCGTGGACATTCTAATTTTCAAAATCTGCATATATATATATATATATATATATATATATATATATATATATATATATATATATATATATATCTCGCCCTCTCGACCTCTCGCCCTCTCGCCCTCTCGCCCCCTCGCCCCCTCGCCCCCTCGCCCCCTGCTGGCTGTTGGTGAGTCGAGTGGAGTGTCATGGCAGCTGTGTGGTCTTGGTGAGCTGTGATCTGCCCTGTTTTTGCGCCTTTCTATCCCCTTTCACATCGTTTTTCACCTCCCTTCCTTTGTTTCCTTCTACGCATCGTTATTTGTGCTCCCACCCTCCCCTCTTCGTTAGACCTCACGCTCCGGCCTTCCCTCGCACCGTCGTCACCCCACCCCGCCCATCTGTCCTTGTTATTTCACGGTTTGCCCTTCGGTTCATCTCTTCCCCTTCCCTCCCCACCCCCCTGTTTTCTCCTCGCATACCTTTTCCCCGAGATAGAGAGAGAAAGAGCCCACAGCTTCGTGTGGATAGCTTTTAGTTGGCGGCCCATGCCGGCCCTTCAACTGATCGGTTTTTTTCCTCACTGTAGCTGTGTTTATTTCCTTTAGAAACCTGTTTCGGCTCGTATTTAATTACTGCACGAGAGTAATTACCCCTCCTCCCCCTTCCTAAACATGACTTCGTATTCCCGTTATTCGGCATTTGAAGCATTAACAAGAAAACATGGCGTCGTCTGTGTCGCACCCGACGACGTCAATGTCGAGGATCTCGTTATCACTACGGGAAACATAGTCGGTACTGACAAAGTTCGTGCCCCTCGCGAATGAACAAACGTGTGGTAATCTTCGTGTCTGAGACAGAACTGGTTCATGAAATCGTATCGACTGGACTATCAACAGATGACGGACATTTCGTGCTCGTCTCCCCTCTGGACACTTCTGCCGTGAAGGTCATTATCTCGAACGCTCCTCCTTTCCTGAAAAATCAGACACTGATCTCTGAACTATCTCGTTATGGTCCTGTGGTTTCTCAAATCAAAATGTTACCTTTACGGAGCCAGGACGATCGGACGAAGCATGTGATGTATTTTCGGAGACAAGCTCATGTGGTGCTTCCTCCCTCTAACGCTGAAAGAACCTTGAACATCGTTTTAAAACTCAAAATTGATAATCATGATTACCAAGTCTACGTAACCACTGACACCTTGAAATGTTTCGAATGTGGTAATTTCGGACACTTGAAACGATCTTGCCCAAAGTCAACCTCGTCGAACGATGAAACAAACCTCGTCAACAAGAATACGTCTTCTTCTTCTTCGACTGTGAAGGAAGCGAATCCCGTGTCCGGTAATAAGGCCCAGGCCTCTCAGCCCGATAGTCGAAACAGCAAAACGAATGTTTGGAATGGTTTCACCGTCGTTTCATCAAGAAAGAGAAAGACTTTACCTGATGGTCGTTTAACCCAGAAGAAAGGAGCATTTACAAACGAGGAATCTGTCGGTAATGTTCCTGTAGTTGTGACTGACGTCACTCTACAATGTTTACCCGGGATGGACCCGGACCCCGGTACCTACGACCAACAAGTTCAGCCTACTTGCCGGTGAGGACAGAGACGTCTCCCTTACAGAGACCACTTTACCTGTTATTGCAGTGAAGAAAACTGTTTCACTCGTTAAAAACTCTCCTATTGGAAAGTCCATTGACGGTGATACACAGACCACTAGTGATGAACCTGCTGTCACTTTGGTAAATGTTAACCCTGAATCCTTGTCAGTGGGAAATAGCGAAACAAATGTTAACCCTGTTGCTGCTCCCATCTCTTCACGTGGTGAAGCTGAAAACGGAGGAAATGTTAAAATGGATGTTTTACGAGAGACCCCTAAAGTACTGTATACCTCCACGCCGTTGGAGGTCGATAACACCGTTACGGTCGAGGGAAGCGATATCACTACATCCGCTGATGGTGTTTCTGTTTCATCAAATCCCCCCGATTATTTCCATTACTTCACCAGGAGATGTTCCCACAGTGGAAGAGCACATAGACCTGGTAACCAGTACAGATCCGTGTATCAATACTGATGACAGTATCGATATGCAGGACAGTACAAGCTTGTGTGACTCGGAAACTAAAACCGACTCTGACGAATCTGACCTGGAGGAAGCAAACAGGAACAGTCAGGTGGTAACGGTGGAGAAGCTCACCAGTCAAGGTCCTACCCACCCTGAACAAATAAGACTCTTCTTACAAAATACATATAGGAAACGCAATATAAACCTGACAGAATACTTTCCTGATCTACCGTCCTTCCTTGAGTGTGCTCAGGCTATCGTACGTAAGCCTGACTTATTCGGTTTCCACCAGACACACTGTCACCGCTTAAAAAACTGATTGCCAAGGCGAAAAGGGATCCTAATCAATTATCCCACTTCTGATCTTATTCTTAGAAAATATTATTCTCCTCATGGCCAGTTTCAAGATTGGAACAATAAATGTTTATGGTGGTGGGAGTCCGCTCCACAAGATCCAAATTAAACAGTTGGTAGAGGTCAACGGTCTCGACGTAGCTTTGTTACAAGAGACCCATGCTGTCCGATCTGTTGAGGCTCAGTGGCGACTATTTATGGACAAGGAATGTTTTTTTCAGTAACAACTCCACGTTGAAGGCAGGCATCATGTTTGTCTTTGGGAAACATTTCCATCCATCCTGCCTTAAGTTTATGAGTATTATTGATGGACACCTTGCCTCTGTTACTTTCTCCATCAACCTGGTCAAGTTCACAATTCTCAATGTGTACGCTCCAAGCAAAAATGACGAGCGGATCTCCTTTTTTGCCGAACTGAGAAAATTCCTGCAAACACTGGATTTGCAGACTTGTCTAATTATTGGTGGCGATTTTAACTGTACTGTTAATGCTTCATTTGACCGGAACGGGCCGGAACCCCAACCATGTACCGCAAAACTTTTTGCAAACATCATTGTGAAATATAATCTTCATGATATTTGGCGCGTGCAGCACCCTTCTGATAGGTCTTACACATGGTGTCGTTGTTTAAACAACCACATCTCACTTGTGAGGCTTGATCACATCTATGTAAATTCTCATTTATTACATGGAGTTTATAAATCCGATATCGTGCCTTCTGGTTTCTCTGACCATTCCCAAGCTCGAGTCTTTATTCAACTCTCTAAACCATGTCCAGGGAGCTCTCATTGGAAATTCAATAACAGTTTACTAGAAAACCTCAACTTCATTCAGGCCTTTGAATCCTTCTGGACGGCTCTCCCAGAACAGAAGTTAAGCTGTTCCGTTAACCCATTGATATGGTGGGATTTAGTAAAAAAAACCAAATTAAAGGGTTCTGTCAACAGTATCGTTTTTTCTCAACAAGGGCTGACCATAAAGTAAAGAAAATATTACAGTTAGAGATTTTACAACTCCAACGGGTCATCGGACAAAATAATAGTAACATACAAAAAACCTTAACTGAGAAACGGTCCTTATTAAAGGAGATAACCGAGAGGAATGCACGTGGTGCCTTAGTTCGGATGAGGGTGCGACACCTGAATGAGGCAGACGTACCAACCAAGTACTTCTTCTCCTAAGAGAAACGTCTTCCCAGTAAACAGCGTTCTCAGCTGCGATTAGCAGAATCATCCATTACCTTTACACAATCAGAAATCAAACTTTTCGTGAAGGAATACTTTTCGAAAATATATTCAAGCGAACAAATAAATCCTGTCAGTGTCGCCTCGATCTCCGTAGGCCTGCCAGTGTTGTGTGCAGATGGGCGTTCCCAACTAGAGAGACCCATCACCTTGGATGAACTTGGCACTGCCCTGCACGGCCTTGCCATTGGGAAAGCACCTGGATTGGATGGACTTACAACCGAATTTTACAAGAAGTTTTGGCACTTATTGGGTCCAGAACTCATTAACACCTTGAACGCAAGCTGCCAGCTTGGAGAGCTACCTCGGAGTTGCTGACTAGCTCTTCTTACCCTCATCCCAAAAAAAGGAGACATGCCGAGTATTGAAAATTGGCGTCCTATCTCCCTGTTATGTACGGACTATAAGATATTTTCAAAAGCCCTGGCATTGCGACTTTCTCCTTATTTATCCTCGTTGTTGAAAGAAGACCAATGTTACTGTGTCCCAAAACGTTCCATTTATGACAACATCTCCCTTGTGAGAGACATCATTGAACTGTGCAAGGAAAACCCTAAAGATTTAGGACTTCTTCTCCTTGATCAGGAGAAAGCCTTTGACCGTGTTGACCATCGGTACCTTTTCGAAGTACTTGAGCGGTTTGGACTTGGTTCAACCTTCATCTCTTATATTAAAATACTATACAATAATACTTATAGTGTGCTTAAGATAAACAATGAACTTGTTGCACCTTTGTCTATTAACAAGGGAATTAGACAAGGTTGCCCTCTTTCTGGGTTGCTTTATGCTCTCTCCATCGAACCCCTACTGGTTTCTTTGCACTGTAGACTAACAGGGGTTAGTTTGTCCCAGCTTGAATGGCCAATCAAGGTACTGGCATATGCCGATGACGTGTGTGTATTCGTACAAGATATCAATGACATTAACATTGTTCTTATTGTTTATCCTTATTTGAAAAGGCTTCTTCAGCCAAAGTAAATTGGAACAAAACGAGCGCCCTTTGGCTCGGTCCGTTGTGCTCCTTGGCGCTCAATTTAAGACTTCCTGCTCCACTATCATGGGCCAATGATGGTGTGAAATACCTTGGAGTGTTCTTAAGTAATAATACCACAGTAGCAAAAAATTGGGCTGGTCTGCTTGAGTTTGTTGAGGGTAAACTGTAAAAATGGAAAGGTCTGATCACACAACTGTCATATCGTGGAAGAGTCTTGGTCATCAACACACTGGTGGCCTCCACCTTATGGCACAGGTTCTTCGTGCTGCATCCTCCAGCTGTCTTGCTTCAACAGCTCCAGAAGTGCTTCGTGTCCTTTTTCTGGGACGGAAAACACTGGCTGCGACCTGGGGTCCTCAGTTTACCACTGACCGATGGAGGACAAGGCCTGGTCGACATAAAAAGCCGGCTAATGGCCTTTCGACTCTCGGTTGCTTTTCGCATGCTATACACGCGACCCTCTCCACCATGGGTCAATGTCGCTCATCACCTTTTGCAACAGGCTGGGAGGCTAGGCTATGACCACTCTCTTTTCCTGATGGACCTTTCCAAAATCGACACATCCCCCCTCTCTGGTTTCAATCAGAGCATACTAAATGCGTGGCAAGCTCTGACAATAACAAGAGCTATACATTCTTACACGAAACAGATGTTTCTGGAAGAACGTTTGTTCTACAACTCCCTTTTCCATGATATGCCTGCTGGTAGGTGTTTTATTCAACGCTTTGCCGCCAAGGTCGTTAAATCTGTCGCAGATCTTCTCAGCCCAAACGGCAGCTGGATCGGAGCTGATGCATTGGCAAGCC
Source organism: Eptatretus burgeri (assembly GCF_056783735.1). Taxonomy (NCBI): domain Eukaryota; kingdom Metazoa; phylum Chordata; class Myxini; order Myxiniformes; family Myxinidae; genus Eptatretus; species Eptatretus burgeri. The sequence continues at coordinate 6,958,357 of NC_140972.1, forward strand.
TGGTCAGTGTGTGATCCTCTCGAATTGTGGCACGCATATTATGTAGTGTGATTTGGACATGCACACAACTCTCACCTGCTTGGGAGCAAGACCACCAAAGCAATGAACAAAATGCACATCGAATTCCTTCTCTCTCTACCTTCCCTGAACTCGTATGTGCTTTTTCTCTTGCCAGCCCTCTTCCTTGTCCCCCTTTTAACGTAGGCTTCAATGGCCTTCCCAAACAAAAAGACCTTTATTTGGGTTGTGTAAAATTTCTTTCGCAACGGCAAATAACACAGCAGAAGGTTCGATGGAGAGACCTCTTACCTTGTTCTCCCCCTTATTTTCCTAACTGGAAAGGTTTTTATCACCCTCCTGTACCATCATGACATGGTGACCTCCAATGGAGACTAGTACACTGGATCCTTCCTTCGAATCACTTATTACACCATTTTTCAAATCTGCTTGTAGATGAATGTCCTTTTTGAAAGAAATCTGAAAACCTTTTTCACATCTATGTTGAATGCCAACGGTTGGCACCTTTATTTATCTTACTTCAGAATTGTTTTGTGAGGTTTGGTTTGTTTTTTAACACTTGTGTGTTCTTCTATGGAATGGATATCCCACACAAAAATTCCAATGCTGTGTTAGCCAATGTCCTGCTTGCTCAGGCAAAGATGGCAGTATATATCAGTCAAGGAAAAGAAAACTTGATGGTGTTGGAGTAAATGATGAAGATGCTTTGTTTTTGTTCCAAAACCTTGTAATAAGTCGTGTTAAATTGGATTTTGCTTTCTTTTCAGTAACTGGAAGATTACCACAGTTCGAATCAAAATGGTGCATAAAAGAAGTTATTTGAAAAGTCCGAGAGGAATGTTTATCCTTTTGTAAAATGTTTTGTATATAATCCACCCGATTCATCCTTTCCTTTCTTCAGAAATTTTTTCTTGCTTTTCCTTCTTTCTCTGAAATGAAAATGTAACTCCCATTTGGGGGCTTTCTTTTCTATTTTCATAATAAAAAGACACAAAAGTGTCTCTGTCTCTCTCTGTCTCTCTCTGTCTCTCTGTCTCTCTGTCTCTGTCTCTGTCTCTGTCTCTGTCTCTGTCTCTGTCTCTGTCTCTGTCTCTGTCTCTCTCTCTCTGTCTCTCTCTCTCTCTGTCTCTCTGTCTCTCTGTCTCTCTGTCTCTCTGTCTCTCTCTCTCTCTCTCTCTCTCTCTCTCTCTCTCTCTCTCTCTCTCTCTCTCTCTCTCTCTCTCTCTCTCTCTCTCTCTCTCTCTCTCTCTCTCTCTCTCTCTCTCTCTCTCTCTCTCTCTCTCTCTCTCTCTCTCTCTCTCTCTCTCCAAACGGGTCCTTTTTATTTCACTTAATGTTTCGTTGGACAAGAGTGACATCAGAGCACCATACACCATTGCTTCATTGTCAAGTCGACAGTATGTAAGGAACTTAACAAAGCTTTTCATGCAAGATCATGATACATGGGAATGCATCCCTGGTTTTGTCAATGTCTTTCAATTCGCAGTCAATAGCATAATTGAATGCAAACATGAGTTTGGTAACTTGCTTATAAGTACTTAAACACTAGGCTGGAAGAAATCACCCACAGAAAGGCAATAGGACACCCTTTTCAGTTTACTTTGTGAATGTCTTGCTGTGATGGGTCTTGAGAATGGCACTCTGTAAAGTGCTTTTGGTCGTGTGAAGTGTCGAGCACTTTCCGAAGAAAATGCAGGAGTAGAATACTCTTAATAAAATGGCTCTTTAATGGTAATTGCGCACAGTAACATTCTGACTCTTCCTGGGAGTAAATCCTATAGGTTGCAAAGTTATGTTGTACATTGTACAAGTTTATCATCTTAGCGCATCGCTTATGATTCTGCAACTGCACATTCAACTCTAAAATACTCTGTAATTAATGCAAAACTACACTGATGTTTACTAATATCCTTGTCCCACGTGTGATGTATGAATAAGCAATGTTTAGGATCTATAGAAAGCAATTTAACCGGTGTGGATGCCACTTGGGACCCTGTTGGGTCATAAACCGGTTGGTGTTTACGATACAGAACTTTTCACACCTTTGCCATTGCAGATACAGGAGCCTGATCAGTTCCCCTGAATACCATGGTTTGCACACATTTTACAGCAGTTGCGGTAATTGATTTCATACATGAGGAGTACGCCCCACACTGACACAGCAATATGATGTCTGAGTGAAGAAAGAGTAAAACAAATGATTTTCAAAATTTGTGATAAAACTCAGATTGGTGTCAGATTTTTGAATGAGACGGGTGGGTTGAATTTGATTGTAGAGACAATCTAATAAGGAACGTGACCCCGGAGCAATAAATAAGTGTTCGGTCCATGCAGCATGCGCAACGCGACGAGGTTTTGCTTTAATCACCAGGGCACGCAGGGGTGGTCGATGTGCTTTTGTTTCCCCCATTCATTTTGTTCGTCATTTACACAAACAACTGCATTACCCCTCATTGCCCCACACCCCTTCCACTGCACCTGCTAAATGTTTAAGAGGAGTTCGACCGCTTTTAAGTGATGAGCGGTGTCGATTCCTGTGGCCAGCGATTCGGAGTGTTGACATGAATAATTAATTCTCTCCCCATGCCATGAGCAGACTGAAGGTGGTGGGGAGAAAGAGTACAGGTAAGGCCCCCAAACTGTGCTTTACATTTCAAAGTATAAAAGAAGCAGGTTGATCGTTTGGAAATGTTTTTGGCCTTTTTTATTTGAGAAATAAATATTGATCTATTGACATGTTCACTAGTTATTTACATGAAAATATAATCTTGCATGCAGGTGAATAAAAAACAAACATACACGTTGCACAGACATACATGGTCATCAAATGTATATACGCTCGAGCTCCTTACACGAGCGATTTCACCAGCTTGGCTCTCCTCCATTCTACGTCAACAAAAAACACCTCAACACATAATGCACATCTTCCTGACTAATCAATCCCTTAATCCTTCTTTTTAATTTTATTTTCCCTCGGCTGGGATTACTCCTGCACGCACTGTTTTCCCCAGGTGAAAGTCACTGTTTAACGAATGTGCATTCACACACAATAGCACTTTCCGTAAATCTCCATTGTTCTGATTGTGACCTGAGCTATGACGAAGGGGGTGAATTTCAAAGCTTTTGTTCCACCACTCAGGCACCAGATTATGCGTGCTGCAGCAATGGGGGCGATGAGGTTAGAGTTGGCTTGGAGGCACGGTGACGGGCCTCATCATTGAATGAAGCCTTTGGCTGGTTCAGCGGTGACGAAGTGGACAATACCACTCACTGATTGGCCTGTTTGCAGAAGAGGTAATGATCAGCCTCACCGGTTTAAGAGGAATGTAAAAACAAAAACTGGGAAAGCTTTTCGAATGTCGAGAATGGGACGAATGATGGATAAATTGTCACAAAAACCTAAGTTTTTAATGATGGATCGATATCCAAGTGGCAGTCAGGCATTGTCAAAACTTGGGTTTATTGGTGAAGTTGGGGTAGAGGGCGAACATGAAGCCACTCACTGACACTACACTATACAGTGCGAATGGTGATCGACTTCTCTCCACTCTACTTTGCCACTTATAGAGAGAGACAACTCACAAACATTCCTGGAAAGCTCTTTCTTGAGAAACTACTCGTAAATATGAGACTGCTCCATTTCCGGACGTTACCAGAAACTGCTCAGTCCAGAGATGTCTCTGTGTCTGGAAGCAGCCAGAACATCCTGGAACACTGGCAATGCTTCCAGAGGTCGTAAAATCGAACTTCAACATTAATACTTGTCAACTGTTTACTTTACTGTACATTTACACTTTGTATCTCACCTCGACAAACATTACAAAGTCATATTTGATAAACAATTTGTTACGTATTGAATCGCAGGTATACAAGTGTTGAAAGTGCACACAACACGATACATCGCTTAACGGTTACTCATAAAGAAATTTATCTCAATGTTGTGTAGTTCCATCAGAGAGACGTCTATATTTGATATAGCTCATGGTGTACAATGTGCAGGACATTGATTGGTGGGCTGCCTAGTCCATATATGGTGTGTCTCCCACATACCAGCACATGGAGGAAGTTGGAATTTCCGCACTTCCTCCTGGACAGAATCTTATTTGACCGTATCCAGCAACACAACAGGGGAGCAGGAGAGCAGAGATAAAAGTGTGCGTTCTGTGCTGGGATGGGTCAATTTTGCTTTTGTATTCTTCATCGTCTTTGTATCCAATGGCCTTCATTTTGCTCTCCGCACTGCAGCACCTGGGACGGCTCCACTGTTCCTTTTTGTCCATGTCCTGGTCAGGAACTCTGATTTGCCCCAGTGGTTGCAAGCTCGAGTACAGCCGCAACCTGTTCTTCGTCTGATGCCCTTCAACCTCTTTTGGCCAGTTTGAGTGGTGGACTGTTATCTCCGTGATGACATTGGAGGTGTAGTTTCTTTGGAATATTTTTTTGCATAATTACCTTTCACACATAGCACAAAGTGGGGTTAAGCAATCGATTCACTCTGTCTTTTCTATGATCGAGGAACCACTTGATTTAAATTGAATTTTCTTATTTTGAACACGAGCATGAATAGGAACATTAATCGAAACTCAAAACTGCAGTTTCGCAGTACTTTGGCTCTGAATGTGGCAAATTGTACAGAAGCTCGTACTGAGCAATTGGTTCAGTCTATCTGAAAGTGAAACAAAATTAAAAATCGAACCAAACAGGAAACATGTTGCCTGAAGGGACATTATAAAGAGCACAAAAGCAGGTTAAATAAGGTGGTGTAAAAGATGGTGCATCAACTGCAGTAAACTTCAGAATAAATGTTTTTTGGGTTTTTTTTTTAAAATACAGCCTTCAAAACTTTTATTTTATTTCATTAAATTGTTTACGTTAACATGGTAGAACACAAATCGCCTTGTTTGCACTTCCACAAACATTCAGTTTAGCAGTACTAGGCAAAAATGTTGTGCTGTCTCGACCAATTAATTTTGTCACGCGCTTTCAAAGCGGAGTTTGCAGAAGATTCAGCTCTGGACAATTCTGTTTGACCCATCGGTTTAGTATGGTTACCCTCATATCTGATATTCAAAGTTCATGAACAAAGCTGATATAGATCATGTTTGGAAAGGCAAAGTAAGAGTTGAATAGACCCTTCCCATATCCGTTTTCTCAAGACTGCACAGGGTAACGTGTTCGATGAACTCTCTCATTCTTGACTGCTTGTCTGTTCATTCTGGGATTTTCATTCAACCATGTCTTGTCTAATTATTTATTTCTTAAGTGATTGTGTGCCTCATGCTACTCATATTTTACTCATCTTACATCTGAGCTTAATTGGTATCTCTTTAGGACGATATACACTGGTATTTACGGTATGGCTTAAACACCGGTATTTATGGGATGGTTTATACACCGGTGTTTACGGAATGGTTTATACTTTATCTTTATTAAAAGGAGGAAAACCATTAGTTTGGCACTAAATTAGAGGTAAAACGAGTTTATAACGGAACATTGAAAGACTTTAAACAAAGATGTTCTCGAATAGATCACCAACTTAATAACGAAACAATGTTAACCAGAATGATGTTAAGTCAGGACTTGCTGTGGTTTGTTTTTTATTTTTTTGTGAGAGCTGGTATTGCCATTTTTATCTCGCCTGTTCGAAGAACAGAGAGCTATAGCGATACCCCCAGCGTGAGCGTTAGCGTCAGCGTGAACGTCAGTGTGAGCATCAGTGTGAGCATGAAAATGTTAAATTTTTTGTATTACGGAAAAACTCCTCGACGGATTTCGTGAAACTTGGTGGGGGGTTAGGTATGTACCAAGGATCATGCCATTAGATTTTGGAATTGGTCCCCCCCCCAAAAAAAAAAATTGTTAGAGAAATTTTTTTTTTTTGCATTTCTACATGTTTAAGTGATTTCCAACCCCCCCCCAAAAAAAAATTGTTAGAGAAAAAAAAATTTTTGCAACTTTTTTTCAACAAAATTTCGATTTTTTTTTGCATTCCTACATGTTGAAAGTGATTAGGATTTCGACGAAACTTGGTGGGGGGGTTGGTATGGTCCAAGGATCATGCCATTAGATTTTGGACTTGGTCCCCCCCCCTGAAAAAAAAATTGTTAGAGAAATTTTTATTTTATTTTTTGCATTTCTACATGTTTTGTGATTTCCAACCCCCCCCCCCCCCCCCGCAAAAAATTGTGAGAGAAATTTTTTTTTTTTGCATTTCTACATGTTTTAAGTGATTTCCAACCCCCCTCCCCCCAAAAAAAATAAAATGTTGGAGAAAAGAACTAACTCTGTGAGCACTCTTGACATATTTAATGAATAAGATATAAGGTTCACTTGAGTGACCCAGCAGTATTGGCGGTGGAGGTTTTGCACTCTCCCGAGTGCTCCCCCTCTAGTTTCCTTTCTAATGTTTTTATCTACCACACTTTTTTTTATACGCCCGATATATGTGTGTATATATATATATATATATATATATATATATGTATATATGTATATATGTATATATGTATATATGTATATATGTATATATGTATATGTATATATGTATATGTATATATGTATATATATATATATATACATACAGTAAGTCCTCGCTTTTCGCAAGGGTTGCGTTCCTGGAAAACCTTATGATAAGCGAAACTGTGTTAAACAAAACATATTTTCCCATAGAAACCAATGTGTTAAAGGGGGGATGTGTTTTTGGCTCGAAATTTTTTGGACATAAACACAAATAAACAAAACACACTCCTCGAGTAGTGGCGACTTACCCCGAGGCTGAAGGAACGGAGTTGATTGCGGTGGACAAGTCACACTTGCGGAGTGGCAGAATCGTCCCCCTCTTCACTTGACACTGTGCTGTCACTTTCTTCACCAGTGGGAACGGTCTCTTGGCAACTGGTTGAAGGAGCATCCTGGATGGTGGATGGAGTTGGTGCTGCATCTTTTGGCTTGAAAAATGCATGGAGAGTGGGCTGGATGGCTTTCTTTTTCTTTGCTGCATAAAGTTCCTTGTAGCAACAAAGGGCATCATTAACAACACGGCTAAAATCAGTGCTCCTTTTAAGATTTGGATCTTGCTCGATAACAAATTCTATGGCATTTTCAAACGAGCTGAGGATTTGGCTGAGGTTTTTCATGGTGAGATGCTTGGATGAAGGTGTCACAGCATCTTCTTCTTCCTCAAGAGCCCACTGCTGTTCCAACTCCATAAGATCTTCATTGCTTAAGGGTTCTGCATGAGACTCCAGTAAGTAATCCACGTCCTCTTCGTCAACCTCTTCAAAACCAGCCTCCTGCGCCAGGTCTACAATTTGACTTGTAATCAACGGATCATCAGCAAACCCCGTGAAATTGTGGACACACTCAGGCCACACTTTCTTCCACACAGCGTTCATTGTGGAGGCACTCACCTCCGCCCGTGAATCCTTAATGTTTTCCAAAGCCATTTTTATGTTGTATGTTCGCCAAAACTCCTTGATTGATAGCTTGTCCTTAAAAGTTTTTTTGATAAGCTGCAGCATGGTATGCTTAACATAATAGGCTTTAAAAGCAGCAATAACTCCCTGATCCATCGGCTGTAAAAGTGAGGTAGTATTTGGTGGTAAAAATACTACATTTTTAAATAAATAAAAAAAACTACAAGCAGCAAAGATTTGTTGTCAATGTTGTTCTCCTTGGAGTACTTCTCAACATGATTGGAGAAGTAATTGATCACGTCATTGTGGGTCAATGCCCCAGTCATCCAAGCCTTTGTATTTGACCGCCATATTACGGGAAGTTGTGGCTTGAGGCAACCCTTTAGCGCTCGTGGGTTTTCAGAAACGTAAACAAGAAGCGGCTTGAGTTTTACATCCCCTTCTGCATTTCCACCGAGTAATAAGGTCAGCCTGTCCTTTGCTGCTTTAAACCCTGGAGCAGTCTTTTCTTCTCGTGCGATGTATGTATGGGAGGGCATTCTTTTCCAAAAAAATCCGGTTTCGTTAATATTGTACACTTGCTTCGGTGAGTAACCCCCCTCCTCAATCATCTTCTTCAACTTTGCTGGAAACTCTGATGCGGCAGCATGGTCCGCACTTGCTGCCTCACCGCTACACTTCAGGTTGTGGAGGTTGGCGCGATGACAAAACCTCATGAACCAGCCTCGGCCAGCTGTGAAGGTCTCTGCGCCTTCACCCTTTCCTTCAGCTTCCTGTTTCTTCTTTAAATCGTTCCACAAACTACGCACTTTTTCTTGTATCACAGCAAGAGATAAAGGCATGCGACGTTTAGTTTGATCTTCTATCCACACACATAATAAACGCTCCATGTTGTGCATAGCACCATCTCTCATTCTCGTTAGTGTCGTTGCACTCGAACTGGTCGCAATCTGTGATATTTTCTTAATCTTTGCCGAACTTTGAACGATCGAATGTACAGTCGATGCAGCGATTGCTGCGCGCGGCCGATTTCCGTTATCCCTTCACCTCGTTCATGTCTTTTAATTATATCCAATTTCACCTTCAATGTGACAGCCTTTCGTTGTCTCTTGAAACGAGGTGTGCTCGGCAAAAGACTTGCGGGTCGCTTGGGATTCATACTGGAAGGTATGCAGGCGAGCGTGAAGAGAGTACGTACAGTACAGCATACAGTACATGCGCAGTAAAGTGAAAGTGTGTTTATGCGCATCCTGTGTGATTGTTGTTTTTTGCAGGCAGTTTGAAACTTTTTTTTGCTATTTTCCTTGCAATGACATTACGATAGGCATAAAATGTTTGCGATAATTGAAAAATTAGTCATTAAAACTAAATTACGAATAATCGAAACTACGATATGCGAACTTCCGGTTAGCGAGGACTTACTGTATATATGTATATATATATATATATATATATATATATATATATATATATATATATATATATATATATACATATATATATATATATATATAAATATATAATTATATATATATATATATATATATATATATATATATATATATGTATGTGTATATATATATATATATATATATATATATATATATATATGTATGTATATATATATATATATATGTATGTGTATATATATATATATATATATATATATGTGTATATATATATATATATATATATATATATGTATGTGTATATATATATATATATATATATATATATATATATATATATATATATATGTATGTGTATATATATATATATATATATATATGTATATATATATATATATATATATATATATATATATATATATATATATATATATATATATATATATATATATATATGTATGTGTATATATATATATATATATATATATATATATATATATATATATATATATATATGTATATATATATATATATATGTGTGTATGTATATATATATATATATATATATATATATGTATATATATATATATATGTATATATATATATATATATATATATGTATATATGTATATATGTATATATGTATATATGTATATATGTATATATGTATATGTATATATGTATATGTGTATATGTATATATATATAGTCATGCGCCACTTAACGACGGGGTTATGTTCTGAGAAACGCGTCGTTAAGTGACGTCGTCGTGCGAACATCTTTTTTTTTTTCGTTTTCGAACATCATACACAAACCTAGACACCTAGGCTATATGGTGTAACCTATTGCTCCTCTGATACAAACCTGATACAAGACGTTCGTCGTCTAAAGTACAGCATGTTCCTGCACTGAATACCATCGGCAATTGTAACACACATCCAAGAGAGACGGAAGACGCGTCAGATTTACCTTTGTGCTGTTCATGACAGCCATTGGTGTTGTTAGCAGCAGCTTACAATCTCCTCTCGCATCAATTATAGAAAGATGAATAAATAGCGTTTGGATTTTATAAATACGTAATCATTGCATCGATGTTATAATTTACAAACGAAGGAACGAGCTCCTGTCAATTGTGATATATATATATATATATATATATATATATATATATATATATATATATATATATATATATATATATATATATATATATTTTTTTTTTTCGGAACAGTGCGATTGTTTTAACAACATAAAAAGCTTCACTAAAAACAAATTTGTGTTTCAATATCGACTAACAACAACGATTTGAAATGAGAGCGAGAGATGAACCTTCAGAGTTTAGGCTTTATTCCATTTGATTGGAGCCGCTTCTGTGGGCACACCGGGGAATACAGGTTCAGCTAGGAGTACATAAGCAGTAACGTATACATGTGCAGTTAATCATTGCAGACAATCCGCGTAAGCACGGAGTTTGATATAATCTCCATTCTCACCAGTCAATGAGCACCTTCAGTTAACGAGCATCAAGTGAACAGCCGATGTCAATAGCAATGCCCCGGGGACAATCACTCGTGCCGCAGAGACCTCCCCTTATATGCGAGACGCACAACATGTGATCCCGCGTCATGTCCCTCAATTCACGTCAATTCACCACATTCTCCCCACCTTTAAAATGTAACTAGGGGCCCATCTTACACACCATGATTGCTTTAGCACTATAGGAGTATACATTTCAAGCAACGCGGACTAATAGATCTACAGAAGCATACATGCCAAGCAGTGATTATTTTGAGTTGTAGGAGCATGGAAATGAGCATCGATATATGATATAATGGGCATATAGGAGCATGAGCAGCGAGAATGCCGATAATCCCCTTTTACAGATGGAGTCGTCGAGGGGGCCTTATTCGTCGACCTCTCCGGGAGTAAACGGCAGTTTCACTTGAGGGAGACTCCTGATCCTCTTGGTGAGCCTCGACTTGTGCCGGGGATGACTCCTCGATCGCTCTCGGGTGGAACGCGGCAGCCCCGTCGCCTGGCGGAGTTCCTGGGGGGAAATGTCAGAAGGAGGAGTGCCAGAAGGTGGTGTACCGGCGGGAGGAGTACCTGGAGGGAGCCAGATGGCGAACCGACACAGTGGTCTCCCTGCCATCCGGGAGCCTGACATGAGCATACTCTGGATTAGTGTCAATGAGTTCGACCCCTCCACCAGCGGTTCATACTTGCTTTGTCGCATCGGCGTTTCATGAATACTGTACCGGGTTGGGTCAGCCAGTTGGGCACCGTTTGACCGTCAACATAACGTCGTTGGTGAGTAAACATACGTTCGTGAGGAGTGGCATTTGTGGACGTGCAGAGCAAAGAGCGTATGGAATTCAGAGCGTCGGGAAGAGTAACCTCCCATCGCTCGGGGCCCAGTCCTCTCGATTTCAGCGCCAGAGTTACGGCTTTCCAAATAACTCCATTATACCGTTCCACCTGCCCGTTTCCCTGTGGGTTGTAACCCGTCGTTCGACTAGTTGCTATGCCGTGCTCTAATAGGAATTGTTTTAGCCCGGCCGACATGAAACACGGCCCTCTGTCTGAATGTATGTACGAAGGTTTCCCAAACATAGCGAAGAGGTCAGAGAGACATTTTACGACAGTGCCCGAGGTCATATCCGAGCACGGAAACGCGAAAGGGAACCTTGAATATTCATCAACAACGGTGAATATGTATCTGTTGTCTGTTTCGGTCGGCAGGGGCCCTTTGAAGTCGATGTTTAGTCTCTCGAAGGGGGAAGTGGCCTTGATCAGTCTGCCAGATGCTGCGCCATAGAATCTGGGTTTTAGTTCAGCACAAACAGGGCATGAAGCATTCATTTGTTTAATATCTTCAACAGAATAGGGAAGATTTTGTCTGCGCACGAAATGTGCTATCCTGGTTACCCCTGGGTGGCACAGAGACACATGGAGGTCTTGCAAAGCCTGACTGATTGTTGCCGAACTGTAGACCCGGGAGAAGGTATCTGCAGCAGGGTTTTCTTTCCCGGGCCGGTAAACAATGTCGTATCTGTAGCAAGCTAGGTCTATCCGCCATCTCATAATTTTTTCATTCTTAATTTTCCCGTTATTTTTCCCATCAAACATGAATGCCACGGATCGTTGGTCCGTAACAAGCGTGAAGTGGTTTCCCAGTAAATAATGTCTCCATTTCCGCAGCGCTTCAACGATGGCGTACGCTTCCTTCTCTATCGCTGAGTGTCTCTGCTCGCTTCTAGAGAGTTCTCGAGAAGAACGCGACCGGCCGCCCAGACTGATTAAGTGTAGCAGCTATGGCGTGATTTGAAGCGTCGGTCTCCACCACGAAGGGCACCGAGCTGTCGATCGATAAAACCACGGACTTACTGATATCATCCTTGAGATTGTGGAAAGCTCTTACAACAGCGGCATCTGGTGGAAAGTTTTTGCAATGCACTAGGGGATGTATTTTCTCGGAGTATTGCGAAATCCATCTCGCATAGTAAGCGAACATCCCGATCACCCGGCGCATTGTCTGCAAGTCCTGAGGTGGTGGAAGCTCACGGAGCGGGCGCACTCGCTCAGCATCAGGCTTAATTGTGCCGTCGGCTATTGTGTAGCCGAGAAGGTCAATTGACCTTGCCGAGAATACGCATTTCTCGTAGTTGAGAGTCAGATTATATTTTCTAGCAATGCTCAAGAATCTGTCCAGATTCCTATCATGTTCCCTCTGATCCCTACCGCACACTGTGACATTATCCACGTAAACAAAAGTGTCTTTGAGGTTTTCATCTGAGATGATGTCGTCCATAACCCGTTGGAAGCAAGCTACTCCATTCGTGACACCGAATGGTATCCTTCTGAACTGGTAGAGGCGCCGCCCTGCCTGGAATGCAGTGTAAGGTTTGTCTTCCTCTCGGATGGGAATTTGATGATAGGCGCTTCGCAAGTCGATGGTACTGAATACCTTATAATTGGCCACGCGTTCGACCATCTCATCTATGCGCGGCAAAAGGTAGGCATCGAGTTGGGTGAAGCGATTGACCGTTTGGGAATAATCGACAACCATTCGTTTCTTATGGTTCTGACTGCTGGTTACTAACACCTGTGCACGCCATGGCGAATCGCTCGGTTCTATAATTCCCTCCTCCAGTAATCGCTTGGTTTCCGAAGTGATGAAATTCATGTCAGCAGTGGTATATCGCCGCGATTTGATCGCTATCGGTTTGCAGACCGGCGACAAGTTAGCGAACAGCTGGGGGGACGTTACCTCCGCTGTGGTCAACGCATTTAAAATTAGACGAGGCTTGCTTCCTCCAAAGGGTATTTCGACGCTCGTGTGCTGCTTGAGGACATTATGACCCAGAATTACGTCTGCGCACAAATCACGAAGCACCAGTACCTTTACATCCCGATGCGTGTACCCTTTTACATCCAATTCAACATTGCAGTACCCTCGTACGCGGGATTGTAGTGAGGTGGCGGCCATGCATACCGTATTGTCAGTCGGGTGGATTACCCATTTCCTGCCCTTCACTAGCGAGCTGTTGACGAAACTTTCAGAGCTACCGGTATCAATCAGTGCCTCAGCCATATGCCCGTTAATTCGTACGTTGATGATAGCCTTGGATAGATTCCCCGGGAGGCTGCAGTCAATTTATTTTGCGAGTAGAGAGCCGCAGAAGTGGGTTTATTTCTCCTTAGAGTAGATTTACATACCCTGGCATAATGCCCTTTCTTGTCGCAATTCATGCATGTGGCATCTCTGGCGGGACATTTTTGACGAGGATGCCTTTTGTACCCACAAAAGAAGCATTTACCAACCGGAGCAGTTGCTGAGGAGTTTGACGAGGTCTGGGTATCCGGCTCCTCGGGTGTTTCTCCATCCCCTATGTCTGGCTGTGTCTGTGCCAGTGGGGTTCCTTGGGTTCCCATCGTAGCAGCGTTCATGAGCAGCATCGGTGTCCCAAATGACTCAGATTGCTGCTGAGCCGTATCCATCGCTCGAGCCTGATCGACTACCTTGTCAAGAGTGGGTTGCGCTTTTCTTAGTAAGCGTTGCCGTATGTGGGCTGATCTGAGTCCTTGGATGAATGCCTCCCGTGTGGCTTCCTTTCGGTGTTCCTCGGCGCTTACCGCCCGGAAGCTGCCGTCTTTTCCCAGCTGATTCAGAGCTTGCAGGAACTGATCGATTGTCTCCCCGGCTGCTTGCTTGCGTGTGTTGAGAAGATGTCGTATGTCTACCTCGTTCTTGGGCTTCACGTAGAGCGCTTGCAGCACCTCGATCGCTGCTTCGTAAGTGTCGCACCCCGAGAAGAGCCTGTACACGCTGGGCGAGACATGATTCACGAGAGCGGCAAATTTGTCAGCTCCCTCCTCGATGATGGTCAGATAGTGTGAGAAGGAACAGAACCAATGTGACCATTTCATTTCTGCGTCAGTCGCGTTTGGGTCTGCGTCGAACCTCTCTGGTTTGTAGATCTTGTCCATCTTTGGTTGAGAGAGCCGAGAAAATCAAATGGAATAAATTGAAATGAGAGCGAGAGATGAACCTTCAGAGTTTAGGCTTTATTCCATTTGATTGGAGCCGCTTCTGTGGGCACACCAGGAAATACAGGTTCAGCTAGGAGTACATAAGCAGTAACGTATACATGTGCAGTTAATCATTGCAGACAATCCGCGTAAGCACGGAGTTTGATATAATCTCCATTCTCACCAGTCAATGAGCACCTTCAGTCAACGAGCATCAAGTGAACAGCCGATGTCAATAGCAATGCCCCGGGGACAATCACTCGTGCCGCAGAGACCTCCCCTTATACGCGAGACGCACAACATGTGATCCCGCGTCATGTCCCTCAATTCACGTCAATTCACCACACGATTTATTCTCGGAATTCTTCAATTCAAAGGTAATTTACTTGTAACAAGATAAACATGCAAACATTGGTTCAGTTTGAAAGCCAATTTTCTTGAATCCCGATTTAGCACCATCTTGTTTTTTTTCGCGATGACATTTTATGGACCTCAACGATCGCATTATAACAGGGCCACACTGTCGTTGTTTATTATCATTATGAGGTATTATGTACTGTACTGTGTACATAATTGTATGTGCTATTTTTATACGAGGCTGCATCACTCGACGATTGGAATTTTTCAGTTACATTTTTTTTTTTTTTTGTTAAGAGCTGGCAGATCCCCGTCGTATATGCGATCCGTCGCTGCCCAGAACGTCGTTAAGCGGCGCATGACTGTATATATATATATATATATATATATATATATATATATATATATATATATATATATATATATATATATATATATATATATACATACACACACACACACACACACACACACACACACACACACACACACACACACACACACACACACACACACACACACACACACACACACACACACACACACCGGTCGTCCGTGTCCGTCCGTCTGTCTGTCCGTCCGTTTCTGTCCACACTCTTACTCCCAAAGTTTTCAACTTTCACGTTTCATATTTGGTACATAGGTACAGACTGCGGAGACGGTGTGTCGCAACATACGTTCGTCATCTAAAGTGGTTGCCATGGCAACCAGGATGCTGTTTCCGTCCGTTCCTGTCCCCACTCTAACTCCCAAAGTTTTCAACTTTCACGTTTCATATTTGGTACATAGGTACAGACTGCGGAGACGGTGTGTCGCAACATACGTTCGTCATCTAAAGTGGTTGCCATGGCAACCAGGATGCTGTTTCCGTCCGTTCCTGTCCCCACTCTAACTCCCAAAGTTTTCAACTTTCACGTTTCATATTTGGTACATAGGTACAGACTGCGGAGACGGTGTGTCGCAACATACGTTCGTCATCTAAAGTGGTTGCCATGGCAACCAGGATGCTGTTTCCGTCCGTTCCTGTCCCCACTCTAACTCCCAAAGTTTTCAACTTTCACGTTTCATATTTGGTACATAGGTACAGACTGCGGAGACGGTGTGTCGCAACATACGTTCGTCATCTAAAGTGGTTGTCATGGCAACCAGGATGCTGTTTTCCATCCGTTCCTGTCCGCACTCTAACTCCCAAAGTTTTCAATTTTCATGTTAAATATTTGGTACATAGGTACAGACTGTGGAGTCGGTGTGTCATGACATACGTTCGTCGTCTAAAGTCTTTGCCATGGCAAACAGGATGCTGTTTTCCATCAGTTCCTGTCCGCACTCTTAACTCCCAAAGTTTTCAACTTTCACGTTTCATATTTGGTACATAGGTACAGACTATGGAGACGGTGTGTAGCTGTGGTGTATTGGCATACGTGGGCAGGGCACAATGCAGGGAGCGTTGTGGGAGCGGCGTGGAGGTGTAATGTGGTGGTCACGTGTCTGCAAGGCATATAGGTGTTTGCGCTGCTTGAGGCGTGTGTCTAGTGGTTAGGATTCGGCGCAAACACAGCGGCATTGGGGTTGCAGGTTGTGCAGATGAAGCACGTTTTATTTTGTACCGTCACATCTGGGATTGCTTCACGGCCACATGATTAATCCCATTTTTGACTCTGGTTGCTTTCTGTGTTGTGGTGCCTATGATTTTTGATTGATGTCGTTTTGTTCCGCTTTGTTTTTTTATGCTGTAGTTTACTTGCCGATTTTACTTATCATGATAATGGTCATTTTATACTCATGTTTTTAGGAGGGAGGAATGTGGTGTATTGGCATACGTGGGCAGGGCACAATGCGGGGAGCGTTGTGGGAGTTGCGTGGAGGTGTAATGTGGTGGTCACGTGTCTGCAAGGCATATAGGTGTTTGCGCCGCTTGAGGCGTGTGTCTAGTCTACAGTAGTGTGCATTCGGACGGGCAATAAACAGAGTTCGACAACCCTCACGACTATCCGAGTCTCACTGACCTCCGGACACTACAGTAATGTTTGCTGATTTCCAAGCAGATGGCAGATGACCTTGAGCAAATGAGAGGGTGAGTAGAACAGAGAGAGGGTGAGCAAGAGCAGAGGAGCAGGTTTTTAGGACATGTGGGCTGATGCCATCTGGAGCAGTTGCAGAATCTGACTCGAGGTTTGACAGAAAGCTCTCCACCTTATCAGGAGAAAAGGATACAGAGTCCATGGACAGTTGGGTGTGACTGGATTCGGTGGGTACAGAAAGTGATGGGTTTCGGACACAACATTTTGCTGCAAACACCGAATTAAGGCATTCAGCCTTTTCTCGTGGGGTATCAGCAGTGTGGCCATTTGAGGTAAGGGAGGGGATGGAGGGGGAACATACACCAGAAACAGATTTGACTAGATGCCACCAGGATTTGGAGGAGGGAGAGAAGTTTGAGAGTTTAGACTTGAGCTTTGAGAGATGTTGTTTTCTGGCTCTCCTGAGGGTAGATACACACTTTTTTCCGAGCTTTATGGACGGAACTGAGATTACCCTCAGTTGGGTTTGCTTTCCATGAGGCAAAGGCAAGTTGTTTCAGGACAACTGCCTTACCACAAGCTTCAGTGAACCAAGGGCGGGAGGAAGTGGAGGACAACTGAAGACGAGAGGGGATAAATCTGTGCATGAGGGAGAGCAAGTTTCTTTGAAATAATTCCCAGGATGAGTTGATGCTGGAGAAAGTAGCGATGGGAGACCAGTCTCGAAGTTTGACGGCTGCTTTGAGACCTTGCCAGTCGGCTTGAGTGAAATGCCAGACTTGACGGTGCTGAGGTGGTTCTCTGATAATAGCCAGAGAGATGTCCACTTTGACAAGGACGTGGTCAGAAGAACCGATTGGAGCAGAATAAGAACAGCAGATATTTTCAGGGAAATTTGTAAAAATCAGATCCAGAAGAGCTGGAGTACCATTGGTTGAGATCAGGGTCGGGAAGTTGACCGATTGAGTCAGTCCCAATGAGTCGCAGAAAGCTTTTGCTGAAGTGCCATGACAGGTGAGAGAGGTACCCCCACCCAGATAACTGGCATGATGACAATTGAAGTCGCCACATATGAGGAAGAGAGAGTTTGGATGAGAAGATAGAAGTTGGTCAATGTTTTCGGATAGTGAGGTGTGGATGGAGTCATCACTGTTAGGTGGACGGTACAGTACACATATAAACATGAAGTGGGAGTAGAGGGGAAGCCGTAGGCAGAGGTATTCCTGAGGGTGTGGGGGAGTGAGGGCAGTGCATGGAGAGTAAAGAATCGTCAGATAATAATATTAAGTCATAATAAGTCAGAATAGTCAGATAGTCAGTCACAATAGCTGTCGTCAGACACCTTGTTTAGTTTTGGCGATTTCTTTATATTTTTTTTCCTTTGGATCCAAATTTTGATTGAAACCTCGCAGATCCACATCCAGCCTCAGGCAGACCACTCTCTGATCTCATAACCTCATTGACGGATGTTCGCGACAGCATCAAAACGGTCAGCAACTTCCCTGGTGTCAAGTTTTGTTTAATAACTTATCACGTTTCCTTTGCGATGAATTATATATATTGGGTCGTTCCTTTTTACATCTTGAAATGCATCATGGAATAGCTCCCTCTGGTTTTTCTTCCCTTTATTTGATGAAACATCGATTTTCCTTTCTGCGTATATCAAGCGGCGTACCTTATATCGGTCCTTAGATACTTCCCTCCTGAGCGGTAGTTTTTTCCAATCATGGTTTGAGAATTTTTGGGTCCGACGTAAGCAAGTGCAATAAATTCTTGTCAGTGATAGGACGACGAGAAAGTTCAGAAACATGTTTTCAGTCATCAATATAAATTGGACTCCCGTATTCTAATCAGAAACGGATGACAATAGAAACTTTAAACAATGAGATTCTCTGACAACAGGGAGGAGTTGATGTCTTCAGAGAAAACTATTAATAACAGTTATAAGAGAAGCAGGCTGTGCTCAAATAGTTAATCAAATAAAATAACTTCTAAGCACTGATTTGGTTGGGAGTCAAAGGCATGTCATCCCACGACACTGCTGGAAGCACTTTTCCAAAGTTAGTAAGCAAATACTCAAGTCTACATTGCAATAATATAAAAAATACTGATGATAACACATGAATGAAGAATTTTGTTGAGGAAACTCTCTCGGAATATGTTTCCTGCAAAGTTGAATGATGTGTCAGCAATGCAGGACAAGGCCACAAACTTACCCCAGCTTGAGTGAGCATACCTGGATGAGAATATTATGCTTGATGACCTTGACAACCACAAAAAGATTTTTTTTTTTTAAACGATATAATTCGATGGATGGATGCTTTCTAAATACTGATGTGCACATCATCTGTGATTTTCAGGACAGTGACTTGGACGTACGGTACTCAGCAGAGTATGCTGCAGCAAAGATTGGCATGATATGTTTGAGGACTCTGGCCCAGGTTCAACAGGGAATTATGCATCTGTTGAGTTGCTGAGGCCTGTGCTTGCACCGATACCTGTGCTTGTGCATATACATATACATATATATATATATACATATATATATATATATATATATATATATATATATATATATATATATATATATATATATATATATATATATATATACATATATTGTTACGGATTTCAGAATCCGGTCTGATGAATGCATCCACACATCCAGGTCCTCAGACAGTTATTTCCTTAAACGCATGTTCAGATTAGCCCCATCCCCGTGTATAATGGGATCTTAAATGTGATGCGTTGAGAAGGGTAAAGGAGAGATCCCCTCTCTTATGGGAAGCTTTTTTTCTTTACAACAGACACGTTTACACACATTTCTTTCACGAGCTCTGAAGCCCGCCCCCATTCTTCCTCAGCAACAATCTTTCGCGAGCTCTGACGCCCGCCATTTTTGAGAGCACATGGGTCATCATGGTAACCATGCGCAAGTGGGGCGGGGTGAGCTTGGGGAAGAGTGCACCCACGGAGACGGCCCGGAGATATAAAACGAACGGGAGGTATATTCTGTGAGGAGGAAAGCAGAGGCGAAAGAAAGCCAGGGAGGGAGAAGAGAACGAGAACTAACCTTGAGAAGCGAGCAATAAGCGGGTGTCTGACCAGCGCCAACAACGAGACAATTCGTCCTTCCCAGTGCTTGGGCAAGCGAGCGTGTGGTGCGCATGTGGGTGTGAGCAGCGCCGCCAACAAGTGAGGCACGGTTCGGTCACCAACAACACCAGGCTCTAAACCCGCAACAGACTATCTCAGTGCCCTCCAGACTTCGACTGGCGTTCAAGGCTGTTCGTGAGAGTTTGCACGGCAAAGCTGGGTGCTCGCGATGGACGCGACACGCACGCACGCATGCACGCACGCATTTCAGGACGTTTTCACTTCACAGACGACTTTCTGGTGAGCAAGACGATTCTTCCCCCCACTCCCCCCCCGCCCCCCTGAATGATCTGTTGGGTACCCATGTTTGTGTTTACTGGGTGTGCGCTGCCGCTCGCCACGTCGCCACAGGGCGAATCCCCCTTAACTGTGGCTAATATTTTAAACCACCCATTAGCCACTGTGGCTAATCCATGTTTTAGTGTTTTTTTTGTTTTTTTTTACCGGTTTTGGACGAATTTTGGGTGATTTTCGCACAGAATTCAACCTTCGTTGAGACGGCCGCCATTTTGTATGTTTTGTTTGCGGGAATTACGCGTGATTTCGTACAAGCTTATATATACTAACTTTAGTAGTTTTAAACTAGTTTCTCGTAAAAAAAAATCGACCGAAATTACGCATGATTCCCATGATTCTCGCCTCAAAATTTTATTTTAATTTTTTTTTTCCGGCATGATTCGGCGCTACTTGGCGCTACATGCTTCGTTGGGTCAGTGGTTGCCAGGTGAGTTTTGACACAATCAGTAGTAGTACCTGCAGTAGGATGTGTTTGTTTGGATGAGAGAGTTTGTTTGGATGAGTGAGTTTGATGGGTGAGATTGGTTGTATGAGTGAGTTTGATGGGTGAGATTGGTTGGAAGTGTGAGTTTCATGTTTGAGATTGGTTGGATGTGTGAGATTGGTTGGATGAGTGAAGTTGTTGGGTGAGATTGGTTGGATGAGTGAGTTTGACTGGCACAAGGTTGGTCCAATCCTGGTCCACAACCACCCCATCCCCCATTACCACCTACTAAAGGCACAACGACCATACCCACCCCCCCCCCCCACACACACACCATCACCACCACCACCATCCCTCACAATCACCACCTCCCCTTATGGTCGTTTATTCAACCAATCTCACAGTCAAACTCACTCATCCAACCAATCTGAACAATCTAACTCACTCATCCAACCAACCTCACCAATCAAACTGACACATCCACCTTAAAATTAACTTATTCTTTCATATTGCTAAAAAAAAAACTTTTGAATAAAATATGTGGCTATTTCCTTTCTCCTGTGGCTAATCATTCTAAACCTGGATTAGCCACAGTGGCTAATTCCTTTTGAAAGCCAGAGCACACCCAGTGTTTAGCTGTAAGTCAACCCCCGATAAGCTTCTGCTCTTTGTCTCTTTTCTGGCATTTTGATTGATTTTGCTTTGAAATTTATTCTTTATTTACCTCAGAAAATAAAAAGTTCTTTTTTAAAATTTATTTTATTATTAATAAATTATTTGTCGATTTCCAACCTTTCCATGTTTGTTCTTTCCTTCCATTGGTCTAGCATTGGCCGAACCAAGATAGACCGGGAAGTAATTACCACCTATTTGACCAAAAATCGGCGGCACGCACCAGCGGTGAAGACGCTCGGCCGCCCTAATTAAAATCTAATCGAGATAACATTGGTGTTTCGCCGAGGGCGCGCTCCCCGCTCAGGTAACCACGTGACCTCTAGTTAAATGGAATAATTATATGGTGGACACTGGAACTCGTGGTTGACTGGGTGGCGTTCGTGGTTCTAAAACAACCCACCATACCACAACGTTAATTGTGAGTGGTGGCCCCAGGTCCGGCTCCACCAAGGACAACCGGGGATGAATCCCCCTGAGTGACAAGCTGGTGTCTCGGTACCCGTGGCCACAACAATATATATATATATATATATATATATATATATATATATATATATATATATATATATATATATATATATATATATATACAGTAGCCTGGTGTTGGCGCAGTGGTTAGGGCAGCGGCTTGGGATCCAAAAGGTCCTGAGTTCAAGCCCCGTTGGGCTACTGAATTAATACACCAGGGGGTTGACTCAGCCTGTCATCCTTCCAAGGTTGGCGAAATGAGTACCAGTATACTGGGCCAGTGTATACCCCAGTTAAAATAGGTGTACCATATCCCTGTGTCGTAAGAGGCGACCAGGGTTGCGTCAGGAAGGGCATCCGGCGTAAAACATGTGCCAAATCACTATGCGGATCACATGGATGATCCGCTGTGGCGACCCCTTACGGGAGCAGCCGAAAGAAGGAGAAGAAGAAGATATATATATATATATATATATATATATATATATATATATATATATATATATATATATATATATCCAGTATATTGTTATGGTTGCGGGGTAGATGGAGGAATTTAATCGGGAATATAGCATTTTGTAGAGTTGCTTGATCCATGGATGTGTAGGAGGCATCTCGATGTAACTAAGCAGGGAACCTGTGAGCTTAAGTGTTACGTATCACGTGTCACCACACGAGGGGGTGGTAATGTGTTAATTCACTAGCGTTTAAGTAAAACCTTCCCTCGTATGTAATCAGTCCTCTGTGATTTTTCCCTCTGTTTTTATATTTCAAGATTGGCAATAAAGCCGTGGAACACATCCCTAAAACAACCACAAGCAGACAGAAAGCCCTGCTTTCAAAGGGTGACAACAGGCGAAGTCACGCCCCCGAGGCTGATGATTGAACGGTGTGACATCAGAAGCTGGCCGAGCAGGCAGAAGCCCCGCCTTGCCGGGTTTCGTGCGAGCATGCCACACCTATATTAGAGTTTGTGAGACCCCAAAGTCTGAAATTGGCATTTACGCAAAATCCTTAAAATTGACGTTCTCGATGTGTGCCCCTCTGCGGTTCAAATTGGCATTGATCCTGACTCCAAAGTTCTGTCCAACTTTCCTGTTTGTCTCATGTGGCACTGCCTGGAAGTATTCTGACACCTCCTGCTTCAGATCATCCAGTGCGGCAGGGCGGTTGGTATAGACAGAGCCCTTGACAGCCCCCAGAACCAGTAGTCCAGAGGGTTCAAGTCTGGACTATGGGGTGCCCAGTCATGAGCGGTACCCAGGGCAATGAGGCGGTTTCTGAAGAGCTGCTACAGGAAAGTGATGGTGTCACCAGTTGTATGTGGCAGTGCACCATCCTGCATAAACCAGGTCATGCTGACCTGGTTTGGAGTGACCTTTTGGGCTGGATCATAATGGAACTTCTGGAGCACGGCCCAGTCGCACTCACCATTGATTGTCCCCATCCTGCTGTTGTCATTCTCAAACCAGTAAGGCCCAAGCATTCCCCATCTGGCATTGAAGGCACAGAAACAAGTAACCTTAGGCCCTTTCAGGTACCTCTCAGTGATCTCCTCAGGTGGTTATGTCCCCCAGAAAATGCTGTTGTGGTTATTGATGGCACCGTTCAAGTGGAAATGGGCTTCATCACTGAACCAGATCAGGTTGATCCAGTTTGGGGTACCACTCCATCCTGTCACTGAGCCAATAAGACATATTAAGGCTCATTCTCATGTCATCTTGACTCAGTTTCTGCCTAATAGAGATGATGTCTGGGGAAAAGCTTCAGTTCCTTAGTGAGGATACACCAGACTGATGTTGGTTTAATGCCTAGCTCCTGGGAGCACGGCGGTGGGACTTCTTGGAACTGTCCACTGCAGAATCCTGCACGGCATCGATGTTGGCTTGGCTCTTGGTTACTGATGCTGGCCTGCCACTGTTGCCCTTGCTCTGATTGTGCACTGTATCCTTGAGCTCAAAATGTTTCACAATATGTTGAATGGAACAATTTGTGGGTCCATCACATGTTCTGAGGTCGTATTCCTGGCAGAACCTCCGGCAGGTGTCTACATGTGATTTAGTCTCATACAACAGAGCCACAACTTTTGTCTTCTGCTTCACTGTCAATGGCATAGTTGAGTTACGGAGATAGAAATCGCAGGGAACAAATACCACGATAACACTACCAAGCCCTGAAAAGGAAAAGGGTATCGGTCAAAATCAAAGAAATGGCAGGAAGTCAAATTTGTACCAATCGTGCTGAAACACCGTGTGTAGTCCTGTAAGACCTGAAGCCTCAAAGTGTACATGTGAAGACTGAAGAATATGTCTTCTAAGAAAGAAAGGTTTGAGAGTAAAGGAAATAGTCATGATTAATATTTGAAGTCTTCAATTGAAAAAAGACAAACTCCTACCGTCCTTTTGGTCTTGCCCAAGTTTTAAGTCTGAATAGTGTGCTGGTGCAGGATTTATGAGAAAAAAAAAACTATTTCAAATATGGATGGGCATGTAATTCACATATGTGAAGTAAATTAACATCCATGGCAAGTTTTAGGTGACGAAAAGCAGGTTGGTAGGAATCGAAAGCAGGTTTTCTTTAATTTATTTAGTTTTACTAAATGTGGTAAAGACACTATTCATGAGAATGTCAGGGACACAAAATACACCAGAATACTGAGATAGCCGTTTATTCACAACTAATGATGAGGACATTCCAAGGAAGGCAACGTCAAACTTGCGGTGACACGATATGAAACATGCAATGATCGATGTAAGAATTCCTTTTACTTTTATGAGTGGGAGAAGGAGTGGGGGGCATAGGGAGTTATGGTTTGAAAGGGGGGAGCAAAGATGGGACAGAGTTGGGAGGGGAAGGTTGAGACTCAAGACTCTGGGGGGGAAGACTGTTAGTGGGGAAGGGAATTGTGACTGGGGGAGGGAGGGTTAGTAGTTGTGATGGGGAGAAGGTGGAAAGGAATTTGAAGGCTTGGAGTAGGTAGGGAATGGAAGCTTTTGGGTTGGGGAGGAGTTTGAGGACTTTCTTCAAGAGGGTTGTTAAAAAAGTAGATGGGGGTTGGAGGGTGTTCCAGATGGTCCTTTCATAGAGACATAGTGAAAGTGTGAGATTTGTCAGGATTGAAAGACGTATTCCACGTGTTGGACCAGCTTGTGATTTTATCCAGATCTGCAGAGAGCGAAGAAGCTGCTGCTTGCTGATCTGAGGGATGACAGATGGTATGGCAGAGCATGGAGTCATCAGCAAGAGATAAAGAAGATTTTTCAGTGTCGGAGAGATCATTGATGAAAACCAGTAAAATAACAGGTCCCAGAACGCTGCCTTGAGAAACTCCAGCATGGACAGGAACAGGGGATGAGAGAACTCCATTAAGGGCCACATGTTGGCTGTGACAGGAGAGGAAGTCTGTGAGGCATGAGTGGAGATGTCCTTGGAAACCATAAGTGGAGATGTTCTTGTAAGAGAGTTTGGTGAGTCGGGCAGGGTGCCAAACTGTCAAAAGCACGTGATATGTTGAGGGAGATGGCTCTGATCTCATGTCTGGCATTGAGGACATCCATCCATTGTTGGGAAAGCAGAAGCAGCATATCCAGAGTAGCGTGACCGATAACACTTAGTTATATAAATTGCAAATTTGTTTTAAAAAAATAATCAGAAAGAAATGTTAAAGGAATAAAGAACGAAGATTTTGTGAAGAACCCGCGCAGATAGATTTCAGCAGTTACTCCCCAGGCTCAAATGCAGGCTAATGTAAAAGCTACCAGAGGTCCGTCAGCAGGGAAGCACAGTCCACACAGCATCATGATATGGTGCAAACATAATGAAATGGAAGACCAAGAAGGAACCCTTGTCCCAGTCCCAAGACCCCAATTCCCAGACCCCATTCCTTCGTGGGTGTAGGGAAGTGTTTTATGCCACCACAAAAAATAGAATAGGCAACGTCAGGTACCCCTTCAAGTCCACAATAAAGCAAAGTCTGCCAGGACAATCCATGAGGAAGAGAAGGCGACTCCCTTCAGAAAGTTGGCCTCCATGGACATGTGGGAAGAAAGAAGCCATTACTGAAAAAGACATCTAAAAGCTCATCTGGAGTTGGCAGAACTCGAGCAATTTTCACGTGAATAATGGGCAAAGATTACACCATCTCACTGTGCAAAGCTGATAGAGATCTACCCAAAAAGACTCAAAACAGTCAATGCTGCAAAAGGTGCTTCTACCAAGTGCTGACCTTTGGGGCGGAATACTTTTGCAACCAGTGATTTTTGACTTGTACATGTCATTTTTACAGGTATTCCTGCCATGTGACACTTTTGCAGGCCACTGTAGGCCTATATGTTTGTGTGGTCCCTCAACATTGCTGTTGGGTTGTCCACTACCCCCACCCTCCTCACCCCTCTCTCTTTTTTCTGTTCTTTTAGGTCTGTTACCTCCTGATCTTTTCTGTGTTATTGCTCCTCCGTGAGCCTTGACGCTTTAGACAAAAGAAAACACACAACTAAATACTTTTTAAGTCTACAACATATTTTTGGAACTCTCTGGTTTTTTTTGATGATACGTCTGAGCGAAAAACAAAAATTGAGGGCAGGCACCATCTTCCTTTGCAAAATCCTGCCTGATCTTCTCAATTTAGTTGTGGGTTTGGAAGAGCAAGTTGGCAGCCTCAGGCTTCTTGGAAGGTGAAAATCCTGTTTTGGAAGAAACTGAATCTAAACTAAAGCCAAGGTCGGTGGAATGGCGACAGAGAGACCACCAGCAATGTTTGGTCATCGCCTTGGTAAAGTTGGACCGATGCATCGGTGGATTTGTCCACTTGTTGTGATGTTTGTTCACTTAACAGAGGTCTTGCTCTCAAGCAGTTCTTTGAACTATGTGCAGAGATTGTTGAATTCCTTGAAATTAAATTGAAATCCTCGTTGACCTGTCCTGGTACCTGAATGAGCTTAAAAGAAAACTTTAAAGGGAATGTACAATTTGCCGTCTACTCTTTGATTCGACAAAAGGGTTTCAAATCAAGTCGTGGCCGTAGCAGACTCGACAGTACAACAACAATTTGACACATTTTTGGATTTTGAAGCAGACGTCCTCATCTGTCGACCGCTCCATCACTCAATCCTGCCGAGTACGCTCCTCACATTGCCCAACTCAAGGCTCTGGCACTCATTGCCTCGTGCTCTCGTGCATGAGCTCTTTGTGAAGTGATCGATTGAATGGGCCCTCCCTGTTTTCACTTTTGTAGTCACGTGACATTTTCAGCCAAATGTGTTTGGTGTTTCCATCTGAGCAGGTAGCCCTTTATTCTGGTATTCCAGGTGTTGGGTTGATTTAACTATCACGTCCAATAATTCATGGAAACATTTACTCATGATGTCTGTTCACGACCTTGTCCCGTACACATGTGATCGACATGTGGGCCCATCCATGATGAGCTTTCCAAAAACAAATCCTTACTGAGTGCAGCCAACAGATAACTTTTGCTTTTGAAGAAGGCTGATTTGTCCTGCCACTGTGCGCTTTGTGATGAGTTCACATTTGTGAATTGGTGGCTGATGTGGTTTGCTGCCACTGAATCACTCCACGCTCAGCTT
The DNA here is from genome assembly GCF_056783735.1 of Eptatretus burgeri. Classification (NCBI taxonomy): domain Eukaryota; kingdom Metazoa; phylum Chordata; class Myxini; order Myxiniformes; family Myxinidae; genus Eptatretus; species Eptatretus burgeri. Next base: position 6,985,710 of record NC_140972.1, read on the forward strand.
TCAGGCCATCAGCGTTGTTTTATTCCCTCAAGAGAGTCTTTGTTAACAGTAATGGACAGACAAGTGGTGGTCACGATAGCTTGGTGGTTAAGACACTGGATGTAGCAAACCAGAGTTTGCGGATTTTCTCTAATTCCCATTACATTGTGGTCGGTGTAGAGTGTGCATGCTTCACCCCAGTTTTTCATGAACTGCTTGGTCAGGGCAGACATTCGACTGAAGCTTGTGGGAATTTGTGATTTAGCCAGGTTATTCTTTGTCCAAAGACACCATGAGACCTCGAACGAACTCCAACAAATGCCAGCAGACTGGACACCCAGTTTAACGTCCGTTCAAGGTACGTCGCACTTTGTGATGTAATACTCTACCTGCGACGCATCAATCCAACTGTTCATACCAGGGTCTAGGGTCGAACCCAGATTAGACAGCTCAAAGGTAAGTATGGGATTTTAGTGGTATTTTGAAGATGGATGCTTTTTCAGGTGTTTAGCAAAACAAATTGAAAGATTTGACTTCGAAGCTTCTGAAAATGAGCTACTCTTCGGAGAATTGCAATGTGTAAATAAGATCACGTAAAAGGCTCGACTGTCTCACTCATGATCTTTGGGGAGCAGTAACCTACCTGTCCCATCTGGACTGAGCTACATTAAGAGCCACCCTGGCCTGCTCTGAATGCATTCAGGGCAACTTGGAATAGACACGAAACAGCGCTACCCATCCCTGCTACTACATCGACACTTGGGGTGTTTAAAAAGAATTTATATTTTCGAGGTAGTCGCAGTCTTCCAACGACTACAGATGTTTTTGAAAACATAAGTACATATTCCTAAAAAAGTTGAAAAAAATTCTTACTAATACAAAAAATTTAACTTGCAAATTAAAAATTGTCTTTGTGTCCAATGTGTTCTGACTGATGTTTATTCTTTTTCACCTCTGCCACCCTTGGGATCCTAGGGTCCTGAGTTCGAGTCTCGTTGTCCGCTGAATTCACACCAGGGGGTGACTCAGCTTGCCATCCTTGCGAGGTCGGCGAAATGAGCACCAATGTACTGGTAATAGGGGCACTGCATCAGCAGCACAGCCACGCTCCTAACCAATGATACAACCAGCAACCACAGACTGCACACAAAACAACAACAACCGTTAAGAGATTAGGGCCAAAAACGATATGTAGCTTGACATCTCATCAAGTTATGAATGAGTTATGACTAAACTTGGTGCACACGGGTCGGTAGGTGACAAGGAAGAGTCGATTCGATTTGAGTGAAAATTCGAATCCAGATAGGAGACTAATTTAATTTTTTTTTAATTGATTCTTCATCGATGAGAGATAGAGCCAAAAACGATATATAGCTTGACATCTCATCAAGTTATGGATGAGTTATGACTAAACTTGGTGGATGAGTTGGGAAGGTGACAAGAACATAGATCCGGCCAATTAGTGGGCCACAAAAATTGTTCTGCCTGATGGAGGTACACGCTCTACCGAGTGCTGGTCTAGTATCAAATGCTTTCCGCCTTGCACGGAAAATACACAAGTACTGCACTTTCATTGTCAGTTGAAGATCTGAAAAAAAATCATCGTTCCCATGGATGCAAATGGTGTATGTTTCTGGTGTATGTTCCCCCTCCATCCCCTCCCTTACCTCAAATGGCCGCACTGCTGATACCGCACGTGAAAAAGCTGAATGCCTAAACTCGGTGTTTGCAGCTAAATCTTGTGTCCGAAACCCATCACTTTCTCTACCCACCTTACCCGCACCCAACTGTCCCTGGACTCTGTGTCCTTTTCTCCTGACAAGGTGGAGAGTTTGCTGTCAAACCTCGACTCAGATTCTGCAACCGGTCCAGACGGCATCAGCCCACATGTCCTCAAAGCCTGCTCTTCTGCTCATGCTCACCCTCTCTCTGTTCTATTCACCCTCTCATTTGCTCAAGGCCATCTGCCATCTGCTTGAAAATCAGCAAACATCACTGCCCTGCATAAATAAGGTTCAAAAACAGATCCCTGCAACAACAGACCAATCAGCCTTCTCCCAATCATCAGCAAGGTTATGGAATCCATCATCGCTTCAGACATCAAATCCTTCCTCTTCCCCAATGGCTTGATTTCTGATCATCAATTTGGTTTCAGACCAGGTCACTCAACCCTGGATATGCTGTTTCTGCTCTCCCAACAATGGATGGAAGTCCTCAATGCCAGACAGGAAATCCGAGCCGTATCCCTGGACATATCACGTGCTTTTGACACGGTCTGGCACCCTGCCCTGCTCACCAAACTCACTTCCCATGGTATCCAAGGCCATCTCCACTCATGGCTCACAGACTTCCTCTCCTGTCACAGTCACCGTGAGGCCCTAAAAGGAGTTCTTTCATCCCCTCTTCCTGTCCAGGCTGGAGTTCCTCAAGGTAGCGTTCTGGGCCCTGCTCTTTTTCTGGTTTTCATCAATGATCTCTCCGACTCTCTGGAAAATCCTCTATATCCCTTTGCTGATGACTCCACCCTCTGCCGTACCATCGGTCATCCCTCAGACCAGCAAGCAGCAGCTTCTTCGCTCACTGCTGATCTGGATAAAATCACAAACTGGTCCAACATGTGGAACATGTCTTTCAGTCCGGACAAATCTCACACTCTCACTATGTCTCTTCGAAAGGAGCGTTTAGAACCCCCCCCCCCCCAATCCACTTTCTCAACAATCCTCTGGAAGAAGTCCTTTCTTTCCAGCTTCTGGGTCTCACGATCTGCCATGACCTTTCCTGGGAAAGCCACATTCAAACCTCGCCTCCAAAGCCAGCCGCTGACTGGGAATCCTCCTCCGCGCAAGGTCCTCCCTTGGCCCACCTGAGCTCCTGACCACTTACAAAGCTTTTGTCCACAGCCTGATGGAGTACTGCTCTCCCCTCTGGGCTGGTGCTCTTGCTTCCCACCTTTCTCGGCTTCACGCTGTAGAAACCAAGGCATTTCGGATCATTGGCATCTCCCGCAATGAGGCTGAGTCTTTGGGCCTCTCACTCAATCACCGCAGGTTGGTTGGTGGTCTTTCTCTCTTCTACCGTTTCCTCTCCAGCCTCACCTCCCCCCCTGCTCTCTCTGTGATTTGTCCCCACCGCATTTCCACAGGGCGCTCAAGGTCCGCCAACAACCCCCTTCTGGTAAAACTACCAAAATCACGAATCACTGCTCACCTTCACTCTTTCTTTCCTCTTTTTTCCTGCCTTTGGAATAAACTCCCTCACTCTGTTCATTCCCATTCTTCCCTCCAGGCTTTCAAAACAGCTGTTCACCACCACCTCTTATCATCCCCCATCCAAATCCTCGATCTTTTCTACCCCCGATAATCCACCCAAGCCCACCTCCTTCAAATTCCCTGCTTTCCTTCCTGAAAGTTCCTGTAATGTCCATCTTCTGTTCCCCATGTTTCCCGTCCCATCCCTCTCCCTTCCACAGATCTCCAAATGTCTCTGTTCCCCACTATTTTTGTCCTTCCCACTCCCTCCCCTCCTGTCTCATGCCTCCCCTTGATGTGCGTTGTGTGTTAGCTCTCATACGAGCCTCGACAAGGAATACAAAGTGAACATTCACATGTACAAGCATGCTAAATATATTTATTTATTTATCTAAATTGAACACTCACATGTTCAAGCATGCTAAATATATTTATTTATTTATTTATCTAAATTGAACATTCACATGTACATGCATGCTAAATATACTTATTTATTTATCTAAGTTGAACATTCACATGTACATGCATGCTAAATATATTTATTTATTTATTCATCTAAATTGAACATTCACATGTACAAGCATGCTAAATATATTTATTTATTTATCTAAGTTGAACATTCACATGTACATGCATGCTAAATATATTTATTTATTTATTCATCTAAATTGAACATTCACATGTACATGCATGCTAAATATACTTATTTATTTATCTAAGTTGAACATTCACATGTACATGCATGCTAAATATATTTATTTATTTATTCATCTAAATTGAACATTCACATGTACAAGCATGCTAAATATATTTATTTATTTATTTATTTAAATTGAACATTCACATGTACAAGCTTGCTAAATATATTGTTGCGAATTCGCGCCCGCCAGCGTGCGATTGGCCACGTAACTTGAATTGCGGCACATCGCCCACCGGACGGACAATTCAGTCGTGACCCTCTCAGAACAACGCTGGGAGCTAGTCACGGGTGGGTCTTTCGACTTCACCACAATCGTGCTAATCGGCCACCCGCGTAGGATAGGGTTGTTCGCCAAACTCGACCTACCTAAGTACCTACGCGGATGGTTAATCGGGCGATCGTACCTCGCCGCAGGTCGACTTCGGACAAGTACCGCTTAAGCGGTTCGTTCCGTACTGCAGAGATAACCGAGCGGAGTTATAGTTGACCTTGACGGTTCAGATTAGTTACCGGGAACTTACACCCACTACCAATCTCTTACGCGATGCAGGATGGAGAGTCAACAAAAAGAAGGAGACGAAGCAAAGCGGAAACAATTGAACAAGCACAATTATTTCACACACGCAGACAGCACAGAAGGCACATATTCAGTCACAGTAACAATAATAAAAGGCACGTATTCAATCACAGAAAGAAACAGTAAAAGAGAGATACTACCGACTAAGACCGACACACGGCAACACTCACAGTTTTACTTAACAGACGGCGCCACCACAAGCATTTACACAAAAAGCAAAGGAAAAAAGAAAGCCACCCTCATAGGAGAGGAGGCAGACAAGTCCGTAGACCAAATGTACGTGTATCCTGGAGGATCGGCCAGATCCATGAGACCGGGGAGGTCTTACCCGCGTCCTCGTGACGCGATGGCGGGCAAGCCGCAATGTTCGCGCCGCTGCGCCCCGACTCCGTGCCCTGGCGTGGTCGGCGAGTCCTCTCCGGCGTGCTCCGCGCGAGCGGTCTTGTTGGCACCATGTTTAGGGTGGGGGAGGAACGGGGGCCCCCTCGACACTATCTCAGCCCAAATGGGGGGAGGAGGGGAAATCGCTGATGATCAGGGAGAGGGGTATGGCTGGCTGGCCTGGATCCCACGACGAGTCGAGCGACCACCACACCACAACCTCGTCGCCGTCCGCCGTCTTCCCTGCAATTCCTCCGCAACTTCTCTCCAACTCTTCTCGAACTCCTCCCAGCTCAACTCACCCTCTCTCTCGCGAGTGGCCTTGCGCTCGCATCATTATAGGACTCAGGAGGAGCCGATATGCAAATATGCGGATCAAAACGCGATTGGAGGCGGGGCCACGCCACCCTCTGTTGAGCCATTGGTCGGGCAAAAAAAGGGGTGTGAACCTCCCTTGATCCGCATATTTGCATAAACGGACTTCACATACACGTGCTTGGAGTCGGGGCCAAGCTGCCTCGCGCTCACCCATTGGACGGCGGGGAAGTGGGCGTGAATCATTTTGGATCCGAATTTCTCCCTCGGAAAGGCAGCCATTCGCGCTCGCGGCTCGCTGCGTTTGGCACCAATCGCCGAACGGGCCCTAGACAGCCCGACGTTCAGTGTTCGCAAGTGGTGCGGTTGTTGGTTGTGAAGGAGAAAGGCGAAGGTGGTGGAGGGTTTTCTGTGGTGGTTTGATGGTTATGGTGTCGTTTGGGAATGGCGGTGAAGCGGTTTGCGGGATGGAGTTGTGAAGGTAGAGGTAGTGGCTGTTTGCGTTGTTGGTGGCTTAATGGTCGAAAATAACAATAGAGAAAGAAAAAATGGCTAACTCAAAGCGTCGCAGCCCAGATGAATCACACATATTCCCTCTATACAATGGGTTTGGGCTAACTACACATGGACTTACCGAGATATCTCACCTGAGGACTCTTTATGGTGTAATGCGAATTTCCCCAACCGTAACAATATTTATTTATTTATCTAAATTGAACACTCACATGTACAAGCATGCTAAATGTATTTATTTATTTATTTATTTACTTATCTAAGTTGAACATTCACATGTACAAGCATGCTAAATATATTTATTTATTTATCTAAATTGAACATTCACATGTACAAGGTTGCTTTATTTAGTTATTTATTTATCTCAATTGAACATTCACATGTACAAGGTTGCTTTATTTAGTTATTTATTTATCTCAATTGAACATTCACATGTACAAAGTTGCTTTATTTAGTTATTTATTTATCTCAATTGAACATTCACATGTACAAGGTTGCTAAATTTATTTATTTATTTATCTCAATTGAACATTCACATGTACAAGCATGCTAAATTTATTTATTTATTCAGCTTGTGTCTTTCTTCTGGTTACTGAAAGAACATGAACATGGACTACAAATGAAACTTGTAAGTCTCAACTACGAATGAAAAAACCACGAACACAGTATAACGATTATGCAAGGAACTGTATGTCAAGATAGATACAACATATATGCAATGTGGGCTGTTAAGAGTGACTTAAATTGTGAGCACGAAAGCTGTCTTGGTCTTCTCTCCATCTCCATGAGCCACTCATCACTGCGCTGCCACGTAGGAGGGCGGCGTGAGCAGAAAGACCTCCTCGTTGAATGTGGAGAGGAAGACTTCTTCGAACTGACTGGTTCAGCAGACGAAATTCCAGTGTGTGTGTGTCTGGTGGCCTGACAATAGCCTCTGGTGGTGTGGGCAGCATAATCGATTCCGATAGGGCATGACCCGTTGTATCTTGTGAGACTTATTGCTGTGAAATGGTCCCTTGGCTGGGCACAATGGAGCCAGGTGTAACCTGTGAAAGATGGTGGGGCGAGGTCGGCTCAGAATTGGACTCAGATCCTGAAGTTGATTCTTGGCCTCTAACAGGGCAATACTGGGCCTGACCCACTATTGTGGGCGCAACAAGATAGCAGTCGCATACTCGAACGTCGTAGGTTTTGATGCGAAGCTGTGAACTGGTAAACTTTCTGATTTGGCACCATCCATCGTCACGAGAAATCTGTCACCATATACTTGTCACGAGCTTTGCATTTGTCTCTGTCACCCTTGAGGAAAACGAGGTCACCAATGCAGAAATGGGCAGTGGCAGTTGTGGTTGAATGGCTGCGAGATTTTGCCCGAGTGCTTGGGAAATGATTTTGCTTCCCGCTCATATTCTGATTGAAAATTAGCTGTCTGTCTGACATCGGTAACTGCTCGCCAGTGAGTTGGTCTCGTTGTGTCCAGACCTCTCTCGCGGAGAGTCCGTCTCTGCGTATACGCTGATTCATGTTTCCTGTTGCCAATGCTAAGGTAACTTCAGATATAGGGCCACCCTCTGGGGACACACGTAAGCATTCTAAGCCTCGCTCTTCAATAGCTTGTTCGGCCACCGGATTTTTGTTACAGTTTTTGGTTTGGCCGACCTGTAAGTGGATGCCATTTCTTTTCAATGTAGGATCGTTAACCAAGGCGACAAATCCGGGTGCAGGGTCGACCCGTATGGTAATGGGGATATCTCCCAGGAGGCGTAGCTCTGCACACATTGTAAGGATGGCGTTGCATAACTGGTGGTGACTCTGGCCATCAATAAGTTTCGTCCATCTGTGAGAGGACACAGTCTCTCGGAGTACGAGGATATGCTGGTGATACCTGCACATTACATCTGCAGCGCATGATGCCCCAACAACAGAAGGTGACTCCGTCAATGACTGGGGATGCGGATGCACAGGCAATGACCTTATCGACTGGCATTGGTGACATGACGAGGAGACGGCATCAGTGGTCCTGTCAATGTCTAAGGCAAAAAAATACCTGTTGAAGGCACGCTTCATTTGGTGTTTCGATGGCTGGTTGAGCCTGATGTGTAAAGCAGTAAATAGTCCATTAACCACTGAGCGGGGGATCACGATCTGTTCATGAGGGGACTGGAACTGTTGGTTATCTCTGACGACTAGGAGGTCATCGTTAGCCACAGTCACTACTCCGAGGTACCTCTTGATGTCCCCCACCTTTGTCAATTTACTAGAAGCGTGAGTATGCTGGTTAGGTTAGAATGGGTGCGTCTGAGGTCAGGGCACTCCAGTTGAGTAGCATGCCAAGCAACGCTGCTCGTAAATGCCATTTTGGCTGTGCCGTCCAGTACTTCACCTACAGAGACACTGCGCACAACGGAAGCCTCCATTTCTTCAATAAACTTGCATACTTGACAGCTTGCGTCGAGACACTCTTGAAGGTTGTGACTCCCAAAATCAGACGGCAAGTTGGCGATACCATCAATATGCCTAACCTGCACACAGTAATGGCTGGCAATGGACAGGAATGAAGTTACTCTGGAACTGGATGAGAGTTCGCCACGCATAAGCTTGTTGTACACTTGAACACAGGAGCGACTGTCTGTCAATGCTTGGGCGCTGTGGTGAGACTGGACGATGAAAGGTGCAAAATGTCGGATGGCTGCTCCAATATACAGGGCCTCTACCTAGCAAGGCAGCCATGTGACCTGGTGCTTATGGAGTTTCGCATTGAAGAACCCCACGAGACGCAAGATGCCATCTCTGTGCGCATAAAATTCCTGCAATTCCTTTGTTCTTGACAGATCCATCAGTGACAATCCACAGCACATCATCAGGTCTAGGTATAACAATCGTCTTGCAATTCTTCAACGCATTCTGAGCAGATTTGAAGGCGTGAAGTAACTCATCAGACCACACTATCTTCTCACATGAAGCTTTGCCCACAGTAGCCATGTCCAGAGGGTCAAGCAGGTCAGCATAGCCTTGTAAGACTCGGCTGAGAACTTTGTATGCTCCCACAAATAACCAAAAAGCCCAAACAGTCAAGGGGGGGCTCCACTTCGGAGAGGCTTGCGACCTTGTGGGGGCTTGCGCTCAATGTTCCGTCATGCCATGTCCATCCCAGTACTGTGGTTGACCTTGGGCAAATAATAGTCTTTGCCGCTGAAAGACGTAGGTTGTTCTTCTGCAATGCGACCAAGACTTGGCAACAGTTGTTAAGTGCATTTTCAGGTGTATCGCCTCTTATGTAGAGATCATCAGCCATCTTGGCAACACAGCCTTCCTGTAAAAGCTCCCCCAAGACCCGAGACATGAGCTCTTCTTTGCAAGTCTCAGAGCCAGGCATTCCCATCGCCGACCTCATGTAGACACGGATTCCTTTATAAGGAGTAGCAACACCACAGTACTTCATGGAGTCATGAGATAATGGGACTTGGTAGAAGGCCTTTACAAGATCAGTGGTGATGATACACTGTCATCTTGCAATCTGTCGCAGTATGCTGTCAACATTGGGCATCAGGGAGGGTTGGGGTTTACTGTATTGTGCTACCTCATCAAAGGATGTGGCGAGTCTGCTCCCTCCACTTGGCTTCTTGATAAGAAAGGAAGGGTTTAGATACTCTACACGAACGTTGACATGATTGGGCTTCACCACGACGCCTGCAGCTTCCAGTTCATCAAACTTCTCTTGCAGTGCGTCTAAATTACTCTAGTTATATTGAGGGAGTCTCCCCTTCCTCTGTGCAGGTAACGTTGGACCCATGTTGACAAAGGCCTCAATCTTGCCGCGAGCTCCGTTATATTTGGAAATCTGGGGATTAAACACGTTGTCATGAGCCTTGTTGATTTGGTGGAACCGATCACGCAATTCAGTTGATAGGTAGTTATCAGGATCGACGGAAACACTGGCTGAGAATGGTGGAGCATCAACTGACCTGATAGTTATACTTGTAGGAATGCAATCTCTGTATGCCTCTCTGGTAAAAAAACGATCGCCCTTGCCTGGCAGACATGTTCGCCGCGATTGATCAGTATTGGAGAGTCAGTCCTGTTGGTAACGCGCACGGCCCTGCTGATTGAACAAGTTTCTTGAGGCTCAGGTCATGCATGTTCAGGCTTGACCAGGGTGTTAGCATGGCTGTCCAAATGTGGTTCTATCACCCACATGGTATCTGGCTCAGTGCCGGTAGGAGTTTGTAGCTCAAGGTAATCCCCGGGGAGGAGAACAGTTTTGCGAGCATAGCGCAATAGGAATGTTTGGGTGCGTCTGGCCGAGGGCACTTCATTGTATTCACTGCTCTGTGAGCCATACTCAATGGAGTCTACACCTTGAAAGATGACTTGCCTCTTCGAGGGCCACACAGCAATGTCGTTGGTAACCAAAAATAGATTACTAGCAAGTACGTCTACGTCGAGTTGCTTGACGACCAAGGCATCCAGTCGAAGCCCGAAGCCCCCTCTTGACAAGTCGCAATGTACCTCGCGGATGACATCAAGTGGGGTAACGCCGTCAGCCTGCCGAGCCTTCTGAGAAGCTGGGTTGATTGGTTAATTGTAGGCCTTTGCTGCCGAAGCACGGATCAAATTGGTTGTGGCCCCGGTGTTGAGTGTAAGAGCAACAGGATGGTGCTAAAAGAATGTGCTCAGTACCGGAGATTGGATGACATTCACTCTATGGGTGGAGTGAGGGCACTCAACACGGCGGGATGAAAGATCACGATCATCAGACTCCCGTTCAGGGGCAATATACTCATAACTTGGAGCAGCCTCACTGCCGTCACTATCATCAGCAGCAACTAGTTTGAATCGACCGAAGGCGTGTTTGTCACGATTAGGTAAGAAACGGCACTCTGTCAAATTGTGTGTTGAAGGATCATCCAGCTGTTTCACATAGAACACAAGATTTCACTACGAATGCCTTCCTGATAATATCACGACCAGGTGTACTACGCCTGGAGTTGAAACCACTAGCGATGCGCATGGTCCTTGTGTCCTCGATTGTGCGCAGCTCGTCTTGGAGGGATGACAGGGCCTGTAATATTTCGGGCTAGTGTGAGGCTAGTGAGCGGTTCCGGAGTTCAGCACCATATTTCTGCTTGACAACTTGAGGAAGAGAAGGGCTTATGAGCGATAGCCACAGGTATACAACTGTGTTCTCAAGGGAAGGGGTCATACCCTCATCTGTGGTGATGACTTCCCCATGATGGGTGACTCCACAACCCACCGTCAGGAGATTATCCTCAAAAAAAGCAGTTAGCCGCTGGAACAAGTCTTCTGGACGTTCATCAGGCTCAAACCTGATGTTGGCCAGGTCCAAAACATGAGCACCTGTTGACTGAAATCCGAAATGCTGTCTTATCTTCTGCCAGATGTCTGCAACCGAAGTCGATGACTTGACAATGGAGTTGAGTGAGATGACTGGGCAGAAATTATCAATCTGCCCGAGCATGAGGTCGAGGTGTCCATTCTTCTGAGCAGCTGTATGGCACTGTGCCTCAAGAACCTCTACCGGGTCGTTGGCAAAACCCCTGTCTGGGTTTGTAGCTGTTTGTAGGTGTGAAACACCGGGATGCCAGTTGGGATTCGAACCCAGGCTGGACAGCTAGGAGGTGAGTGTGCATATGTAGAGGCATCCTGTCCTCCCATTATTTATTACTAAATATTGACAATAGAAAGATCAGTAGTTTTTGATTGTAAAAAAAATATATATTTTGTTGACATTCAGACCAAAGCACTAATTGTTTTTTGCTCAAATACTCAAAATGAACATCAAACTAAATTGAAAAGGACAAGACCCAAAATGTGAAATGGCTCTCCTGGAAGGTTTCCTCTCTTCGCATGACCTTTGAACTGGGATTACATTCTTGGAGTACGAGGCCATGGGTGAAGCCATTTCTTGCAGTGATTTGGTGTGTTTTGAGAGTAACCGGTGAGAAAGTTTCATATAAGTTTTCTTTTTTTTGGAAAACGTGTCTTACTCTGTATTGCTAATTTGGCCATATTTGTCGATCTAAAGTTGCCTTTTACTCACATTCTTCATTCTAAACTTTGGTGAATTGATGACATCATGAAAAATATATTGTATTTTTTGTGCATAGGTGACCTCTCCAACCCCTACCCCCTCACCTGCTTCTCTTATCTGGCCCACATTGATGGTCGAAGGCAACACGTCGAGGTCGAACCCACCATTCCCCAGGTTCTCCTTTCCCACTTCATGTGCGACGTATGGAAGTATCCCCTACTGTTGTATATTCTTCTTCACCATCTTTTGCAAAGCTCAACGTTGGATAAGATTATTACATCTGTCCATGTTGATCCACTTTGTTGGTGTAAAGGTCGGAGGAGTGGACGTGAGGATGGACATACTGCGTTGGGTCGACGAGAGAACTCGGGGATAAAGAAGGTAAGGTTAGTAGAGGAAAGAAGAGAGTTGGGGTGGGGTGGGGTGGAGGAGAGGGGCTCAAGGCTCCTGATGTCTGGCTGCTTCGGTATGATGAATAATTCAGGCATCGCTGGAGGTTATTATTAAACAATATCCCTTGTCCAAGCGCAGCTTCGCCTCCCTGCTCCCCCCCATTTCCCACTCTCCCCCTCCAGTGCCATGGACGTGCCCATTGTTTGCCACAATGGGATCAGATGTTGGTTTGGCTTAAGTAATCATGGGTATTGTCATTCGAGGGGCATGAGGAATACACGCATGCAGTCTGGCTGCAGGCCCATTAGAGAACAGCAACACACGATGGTCCTTAATGTGACACAAACCTTCAAGTTTTAAGCGATGAAACACAAACAAACGATATTTTTGTTTGTCACTTGTTTGTGACATCTATCTCTGCCATTGTAAGCAAAACAAGCGAGGTAAGTGGAAATGAGGCAGGTAAACAGAAACGAGGCAGGTAAACAGAAATGAGGCAGGTAAACAGAAACGAGGCAGGTTAACGGAAACGAGGCAGGTAAACGGAAACAAGGCAGGTAAACAGAAATAAGGCAGGTAAACAGAAATAAGGGAGGTAAATGGAAATGAAAGTAAACAGAAACGAGACAGGTAAACAGAAACAAGGGAAGTAAACAGAAACAAGGAAGGTAAACGAAAGCAAGGCAGGTAAACTGGAACAAGGCAAGTAAACAGAAATAAGTTAGGTAAACAGAAATAAGGGAGGTAAACGGAAATGAGGCAAGTAAACAGAAATGAGACAGGTAAACAGAAATAAGGGAAGTAAACAGAAACAAGGCAGATAAACAAACAAGGAAGGTAAACGGAAACAAGGCATGTAAACAAAAGCAAGGCAGGTAAACTGGAACAAGGCAAGGAAACAGAAACAAGGCAAGAAAACAGAAATAAGGGAGGTAAACAGAAATGAGGCAAGAAAACAGAAACGAGGCAGGTAAACAGAAACAAGGCAGGTAAACAAACAAGGACGGAAAACGGAAACAAGGCATGTAAACGGAAGCAAGGCAGGTAAACTGGAACAAGGCAAAGAAACAGAAACAAGGCAGGTAAACCGAAATGAGGCAGGCAAACGGGACCAAAGCAGGTAAATGGGAACAAGGCAGGTAAACAGAAACAAGGCAGGTAAACAGAAATGAGACAGGTAAACAGAAACAAGGCAAAGAAACGGAAACAAGGCAGGTAAACGAAAATGAGGCAGGTAAACGGGACCAAAGCAGGTAAATGGGAACAAGGCAGGTAAACTGGAACAAGGCAAGTAAACAGAAATAAGTTAGGTAAACAGAAATAAGGGAGGCAAACGGAAATGAGGCAAGTAAACAGAAATGAGACAGGTAAACAGAAATAAGGGAAGTAAACAGAAACAAGGCAGATAAACAAACAAGGACGGAAAACGGAAACAAGGCATGTAAATGGAAGCAAGGCAGGTAAACTGGAACAAGGCAAAGAAACAGAAACAAGGCAGGTAAACCGAAATGAGGCAGGAAAACGGGACCAAAGCAGGTAAATGGGAACAAGGCAGGTAAACAGAAACAAGGCAGGTAAACAGAAATGAGACAGGTAAACAGAAACAAGGCAAAGAAACGGAAACAAGGCAGGTAAACGAAAATGAGGCAGGTAAACGGGACCAAAGCAGGTAAATGGGAACAAGGCAGGTAAACAGAAACAAGGCAGGTAAACAGAAATGAGGCAGGTAAACAGAAGCAAGGTATGTGAACGGGATTGTATTTTTGTTTGAACAATTCCAGATTCCTCGAATGCATTTTTTGGTTGGCAGTCACGTTCTCTTGTCCATGGTTCTGCATGCGCATCCTTTTGTACCTGAAAATAAATAACAACATGAAATGGAATGTAAATGAGCTTGTACTCTAGACACATCTTTAGTTCCATGGTTCACTGATAGCTTGATCAATCGAGGCCTGTGATGAATCCAACCCAGCACGAACCATGTGCAAGTGCTCTGTGGCCCACCTGCGCTACTCTAACCATTTCTGCTTTCCTCGGCTCCTAATGTGATTACTTGCATCCTTGTAGTACGTTTAAATCTCTCTTCCTGGATATGGTCATGTTGCATGAAGTAGACGATGGCGTTCAGGCAAATTGTGTAACGATCAGAGATGTAGGCATTACACACTCGCACAAGAGTTCTTATTTCCATTCTTATTTCCCAAATTTTTGGATCAGCCTCTGAGTCATCTTGTCATATTTTTTTTGGAAATTTATGATTCCCTTTGGTATCTTCTTTAATTTGCTTCTATTTAGGTCAACAGATGAGAAAGTATGGTTGAGAAAGTGTGATGAAAGAATGGCAATGAGTAAAGGAGATGGGGCGTACTCAAATATATATATATATATAATTAAAATATCAAATACGGTAAATAATATCAAATGTTTACCGTATAAATATTTCTAAGAGAAATCGTTTCTGCCATCGTTATTGATTGCATATTGGACTGGTTTTCGATTCCCAGGATTCGGTGTTGTCAGGGCAATGGTACTAAGTCACCTGTACTCTCCATCCGAAGGTGACCGTGAAATCTCTGATGTCCACCAATTAATGAAGGTCACCATCTTCGTGTCAATCTGAGGGGCTAATCGAACGGCTTGCTTGTGCAGCACCAATGCAGCAGTTTATAATCGGGTTAAGAATTGTCAGAGGTACGATCTCTTCTGTAATCCTTGATGTGTTCTTCCCTCGTAACTTTAACCTCACAGCACTAGACTGATTGTACCTCATCGTTGCCTGCTGTTGGTCCCCCTGTAGTCTGTCACGTCGTTACATCCTTTCAGGGGTACAATGACCATTATTGAACAGCACATTCCAAATTGAGTCTAATCAGACTCCTTCACAGCACTCGCACTCCTTCCTTGAACGAAACATAATGCCCCTTATTGAAGCAATCTGCAATTCTTTTTGCTCTCTGACATCAAACTCATTGTTTGATTGTTTTACTGCAAGAAACTGTAGAATTCTCCTTTTGAAAATATTTATAATATCACTGTTGTTTCGTCCCATTTCCATTGCCATTACCGAAAGTAAATTTACATCTGCCACCTCTAATCACATTGTACATTGATCTAAAGCTCACAGAAGAGCTTTTACCTCAATCACAAGCGCGACATAGACATTGATAGACATTAGGGTAAATAATGGACAAACATATCCAGGATGTGGAATTCGAACCTGTGATCCCAAAATCTGGAACCAAGCAACACAAACACCAACAGGCCTTTCTTCTCTCCTCTTCCTAACCATCTCACCCCTTAGATCGGTATCATTCAACAGAACTGGATAGTAAAGATCCTTCCTGAGCCTTCCAGATTATTATCGAAATTTACAAACACTACACACAATTTGAATAAAAAAATGAAGTTGGATAGTTTCTTGGTTTTTTTATGCAGACTCATTATGTCCGCCATCGAAGGTGGACAGACGATATGTTTTCACTCCTGTTTGTCTGTCTGTCTGTCTGTCTGTGAGCAGGATATCTCAAATATTTATTGACGGATTCAGACGAAACTTGGTGGACAGGTTGGTTGTGCGCCGACGACAAATTTGTTCGAATTTGGTGAAGATCCGGATCTAGATACAACATTAAATTTTTTTTTTAAGTGATTCTTCACTATTGAAAGATAGGGACAAAAACGATATATGTCACCAGATCTCAAAAAGTTGTGGATGGATTCGGACGAAACTCGGTGGATGAGTTCGGGAGGTGACAGGGTGAGAAGAACAATCTGATTTGATTTCGTTTCAGTACAGGTCCGGATCCAGATCTGGCCTCTCGGTGGGATGCAAAAGGTAAACTGTTCACCTGGCGGAGGTATGCGCTCTACCGAGAGCGGTTCTCGGATCATACTTGAAATCATCAGCTCATCACAGATGACAAAAACTTCCAAATGCTTCACTTCTCTGCTACTTCGGCTCTTCGAACCCTTCGGACCAGAATGTTAGGCTGTCTCGTTTTATCATGTAGTCGATGTTTGGTTGGACAGGCTGTTTTGTGGGAAGCATGACTAGAAATGTAGATCAACATGGACAATTGGACATGTTTTCTGGAGTATTTCCAGTTACACCGAGCTATGCACCTGGTGAGTGCTTGAGTCGTGTCCTGCGATTTACATGCAACAGCTTCAACTTAATAGGAACTTAAACACAGGAGGAGGCTATGAAGTCCACCAAACCAGTGCAATGGTTGCCAACCCATTGTTGTTTGTCTGTGCTCTATCCTTTTTAAAAGCTGAAGCATGAAGCAGCACAAACCATTTTTAAAGTCTTTAGGTTGACCCAGTTGAGGTTCAAACCACCAGCCTCCCAGGCTCAGAGCTAATGGTCAAACCCTTCCATCTCCGAGTCTGGTGACTCAGTGGTTTGATTTCACCAAATCGTTTTCTTTTTCTTGAATGAGAAAACTATTTCATATCAGTTCTGTTCTGTTCTTGCATAGAGCAGCTTGGCCGCCAGGTAGCTATCATTTCTTGGAAGCGCAGCTGTGCCACTGATGCTGTGCCCCTATATCAGTACACTGGTACTCATTTCATCGACCTCAGAAGGATGTCAAGCTGAGTAAACCCCACCTGGTGTTAATTCAGTATACAACGGGGCTCAAACTCAGGACCAGAACATCCTAAGCCAGCCACCCTAACCACAAAGCCACCACCAGGCTCATATTGGTTGATATTGCACATTATGTGGGTCACTTAATGATTCTGTCGAAATAGGGCATTTGTTTTTGAAACTTTCTACTACAGACAGACCAGAGATATAATTGTTGTCTTGGTATGTTTCACTCTGTCATTCACGTCACATCTAATCTTTGTCTTCTTGTGATCATCAGTTTACCATCCTCCATACGTTCCTGGGTGTAGGTTATGCTATGTGGTTTGGATATGCTAGACGGTTTGCCGTCGCCAATTCCCAGCAATCATTCAGCGAAGTAATTTGGAATTTTTTTTCAGAGTGCTGCCCGATGTTTCGTCTACTCTTCACGAAAGACACCGTGGGATCTTTACCGTCCAACAACGAGTAGTGCCGGCAGACGGGGTCCTCTGGCTTAACGTCCTTCCGATGCATGGTGCGCACATATTGATGCCTCACCCTGATTGAGAAACACCAGAGCAGCAGTTCATAGCTCGGTCGAGATTTACACCCAGGCAAGACAGCTCAAAAGTGAGTCTCATACCTCGAGGCTATTCTGCCATCACCTTTACACTCAAACAATAGTTAAACACCTGCAGGTTAAATCCATTAATGATGAGACCTATCTGAAGGATGACCATCACCTAAAAACTCCTTTTCTTTTGATATTTATCCGTTAATTTCATTTTTACCCTCGCCGAAGGAGAGGTATTGCATTTGGGTCCATTTGTTTGTTTGTTTGATTGTTTGTTTGTCTGTCTGTACAGAACTTTAGTGTTTTTCTCTACAACCGCTTGTTGGATTGAGACGAAATTGTCACCATTGATGCGACTACTCATTTGGAATGCTTGAATGATAATTATGACGTCATAGGTCAAGTAGTGTGGCAGCCATATTGGAAAAACGGGAAAAAATTTGGACCTCTGTATCTCTGAAACCACATCAAGGAAAAAATTCTCATGGGGAATGAGTGTGATTTTTTTTTTATGAGGTCATCCCTGCCTTCGTTATGACGTCATAATTGCATATGTAGAATGCCACATCTGATCAGTATGAAAAATTTTGAGGGTCATCGAGGGATAAAATGGTCCACAAAAAAAAACTTGCTGACGTCGTCGTGATTTGGCAGCCATATTGTTTAAAAAAAAAATCTTCAAAAATCTTCTCTGAAGCAGCTGAACAAATTGAGGCAAAACTTTACACATATGACCACCTGTCCACGAGGAACAAAAGGTTCCCACATATGATGTCATTGGTCACATTGTTTGGCAGCCATATTGTATTTACCCGAAAACATATTAAAAAAAATACACAACTCAAAAGAAGTCCTGATATTATGAGGGTCTCCGATCTCTGATTGCTCTTTATCTCATTCAAAGATCGTTTTCATTCTGTCTTCTTGTTTTAGTATGCAGCAGATTAATGCGGCAAGTACAACTTTCTTGGGGTGTAGCTGTGCCGCTGATGCAGTGCCTCCTGTAGGTTAATGCAGGAGTTTGTAATTTGCTCAGGGTGCCGGCAATAGCTCTCCTACTCTTCGCAAAGGACAATATGGGACCGTTAGTGTCTACCAAATAAAGTCGCCAGATGTGACACTCAGTTTAACATCCATCCGAGGGAGAGTACACACTTTTATGATTCACCCAGCCTGTGAAACACCAGGACAAGAGTTTATAGCTGGTTCGGGATTCAAACCCAGGTGAGTCAACTTAATAGCAAGTGTGCGTCCCTCTAGGCCATCTTGCCAGCTGATTTTACACTAAAAAAGCTTTAAAAATATATATATTTATTTGTATCAATTTGAAAATTGTGCAGTGAGTGCCTTGTGGTGATTGTTTATATTGAAAACACTTTAAAGACATTGTATTATTACTACTGTTATTGTTATTAATTATTAAACATTGATGAAAATAATAAACCCAGCAAGAACATTAAGTCTCAGCCATACCAGCTTGACAACAACACAATTAAATAAATAAATAAATAAATAATATCAATACATCATATTTGCTGAGATATGAACTATCAATCATACTTGAGGAATAAAGAAATACCAGTCGTGATTTTCGAAAATGACGTCATGAGGATCTCCCAGAGATATAATCATTTGATGAGGGTAGCAGCTCTCTTCGCAAACTCTTGGTTTGAACCCAAAGTTGAGAGCAGACACCACGTTAATAATGCTCCGTAAAGTCGGACTACACGAGCATCTCAAGACAATCAGCTCGGTCCAATGGCTCCCCAAAATAAACAGCACCAATGCTTCACTTTCCCTCTCAAGCATGTCAATCAAATATTTATTTCCTTAACCCGCAGCTACGTTTTATTGTCTTAATTACCGACTGCCATGATATATTATCCAATTTGATTTCGAGTTTGCTCAATCCTGGCGAAGAAGCCTTGCGGCAAAATAGCTGCAATGTGTTGCTCGTAGATGTTAAGCGCGTACGTGATGCACAAAGGCTCTGTCTCACAACAAGCCGCAGCAGGAGTGGAGAACATCAGATATTGATTTGGGACAATTGGAGCAAAGTTAGGGATTGAGGAAAACCTACATGGTTAATGTAGGGCATTTCACAGTACAAAGCTTTGAGGTCAGACAAAGTAATTGGCTTGGGGAGACATTGAGGAAAAACAAAACATCATTAAAATGGTTTTTATAAATTATTTTTCATGAAAGGTACATCAGCAAATATAAGAACGACAGCATTGGAGCCATCAGGAGAATCCAAATAGGCAAAGATGGAGTCATCAGGAGAATCCAAATAGGCAAAGATGGAGTCATCAGGAGAATCCAAATAGGCAAAGATGGATTTATCAGGAGAATCCAAATAGGCAATGATAGAGTAATCAGAAGGAACCTGAATAGGAAAAGATGGAATCATCAGGACAACCTGAATAGGCAAAGATGAAGTCATCAGGAGGAACCTGAATAGGCAAAGATGGAGTCATCAAGAGGAACTTGAATCGGCAAAGATGGAGTCTTCAGGAGGAACCTGAATAGGCAAAGATGGAGTCATCAGGAGGAACCTGAATAGGCAAAGATGAAGTCATCAGGAGGAACCTGAATCGGCAAAGATGGAGTCTTCAGGAGGAACCTGAATCGGCAAAGATGGAGTCTTCAGGAGGAACCTGAATAGGCAAAGATGGAGTCATCAGGAGGAACCTGAATAGGCAAAGATGAAGTCATCAGGAGGAACCTGAATCGGCAAAGATGGAGTCTTCAGGAGGAACCTGAATAGGCAAAGATGGAGTCATCAGGAGGAACCTGAATAGGCAAAGATGGAGTCTTCAGGAGGAACCTGAATCGGCAAAGATGGAGTCTTCAGGAGGAACCTGAATAGGCAAAGATGGAGTCATCAGGAGGAACCTGAATAGGCAAAGATGAAGTCATCAGGAGAAACCTGAATAGGCAAAGTCGGAGTCATCAGGAGGAACCTGAATAGGCAAAGATGGCGTTATCAGGAGAATCCGTATAGGTAAAGATGAAGTAAACAGGAGGAACCCAAGCATGCGCAGAAACCTCAGGAAATGCCGTTGTTCAGAGTTTCATAAGGAATGTTGTCTGTGGTCGATATGGATTGTTACTTAAATGGCTCACCAAGCTTCTGAAATGCAATGAAAATACTTGTAAAAGTATCTGTGAGAAAGGGTGGTGTCTGTACAACTAAAGACTTAGAACTCTCTCAACTCACTGAATAGGCATCTGCTTGTCCTGCAAACTCCCGACCATGTGGGCTGGTGAAAGGACCGAGTGGACAGGCATGTGCTACATAAACCCAGACGGATCGCAACCAGTGAGTAGTAGACTGTGTATCGGGATTACATGCTTCTGGATACAGATGGGAATGACTTATTTGGGGTATTTGGATGTGCGGAGTAAGTTTGAAATGATATTTACTATTAATAATGTTGGAACGGGGGAGGGAGAACGACTCATTTACTCTGGAAGCGATGAGGGTTGTGATAAATATATTGTTTGTTTGATTCTGATTTCAAAAGAAAAATTGGACTGGATTTTTGCATCAATTGCTGAAAGAAGTGTGTGTGTGTGTGTGTGTGTGTGTGTGTGTGTGTGTGTGTGTGTGTGTGTGTGTGTGTGTGTGTGTGTGTGTGTGTGTGTGTGTGTGTGTGTGTGTGTGTGTGAACGCATGTGTGTGCGTTTCTTCCGCTCACCAGAGGAGAGGGTATTGTATTTAGGTCTGTTTGCCTCTTTGTTAATTGGGATTTCAGCAATTATGTTGGTCGGTTGTGTGTGTTATTCTGTTGGCCCCCCCCCCCCCCCCCCCGCTGTGTCTATGATTTACCTCCACCTTGTTTCCCGCAAGGCACTCAAGGTCCTCTAAAAACTCCCTTATGGTAAAACTATAAAAATCACCAATAATTACTGCTCACCTTCACTCCTTCATTCCTCTTTTTTTCCTGCCTTTGGAAGAAACGCCCTCACTCTATTCAATCCCATTCTTCCCTCCAGGCCTTCAAAACAGCTGTTCACCACTACCTCTTATCTTCCCCCTTCCAAATCCTCGATCTTTTCTTCCCCTGTTAATACACCCCAAAACCACCTCCCTCAGATTCCCTGCTTTCCTTCCTGAAAGTCCCTGTAATGTCCATCTTGTTTACCCCGTGTTCCCCGCCCCATCCCTCTCCCTTCCACAGATCTCCTCATGTTTCTGTTCCCCACTGTTTTGTCCTTCCCACTCCCACCCCTCTTGTCTCATGCCCCCCCTTGCTGTGCATTGTGTTAGCTCTCATACGAGCCTCAGAAATGTAATGTTTTTTTAAAGGTGCTTTTGCTATGACGTCATAATTGCATATGTAGAATGCTACATCTGATCAGTATGAAAGGTTTTTGACGATCATCTTGGGATAAATTGGCCATCAGAAAAAAATAATCATGACGTCATATGTCACATGGTTTGGTAGACATACTGTATTTACCCTAAAAACTTATTTTTAAAATCTTCTTCTCCAGAATGGCTGGACAGATTGAGTGGAAAATGTACACACGTGCTCCTCAAGCCTTGAAAATACCAGGGTGTTTATGAATAATTGATAGGTCACATGGTCTGGCAGCTATATTGGATTGAAAGAAAATAATTTTTTATAATTCCTTCTCTTGAACTGCTTCATTGATTGACACGAAACTTCACAATTCTAATCTAGTAGTGATGGGAATATATATGTTTAAATTTCAACCTGATCGGCAACATGGTTTCGCAGCCAGAATTATTTGATTTTTTCATCTGGGTTGTTTTTGATTTTTTTTTGGGGGGGGGGGGGAATAACGCTCACTTGGCTGTACCTGGATGGGTTTGACGTTTGAGGGTAGAGGAGCGGCAGCTGAAACCTGAATCCTATCCAGGTTCCTCCTGATGACAACATCTTTGCTTTTTACTTGTTCAGGTTCCTTTTTGATTACTCCAATGCAGGACTGTGCCTCTTTGGTCTTCCATCTGATTTTAATTGGGGTACCAAGCCGGCAAGGCTGTGTAACCTCTTGTTTCCTTTCTGTTTATTATTTTTCTTCCGCCGGCAATTTCGGCAAATTTTCCAAATTTTTTCGATTTAAAATTCATTTTCTCGGCAACCATAAATCCGATCGACATGAAATTTTCACCGTATGCATCTTTTTTAGTACCATACTTAATTGATAATTATCACGTCATAGGTCACGTGGTACAGGCACCATCTTTGAAAACCGAAAAACTTTAGACCTCTGTATCTCCGAAACCGCACAATGGAAAAAATTGAAACTTGCCATGTGGTAAGAAATCCCTGTGGGGAAGAAGTGTGATTTTTTTTTTCTTGACGTCATTGCTGAAGTAGAATGCCATTGAAAATTTGACAGGTAGAGCACTGCATTGGAAAAATTTTAAATTTCTTGAGCATCATCTACGCAACAAATCACCGTAGAAGAAAATTATTATGATATCATAGCTGTTAGCCATATTGTTTTGAAAAAATTTTATTTTTTAATCTTCCACAGAACGGCTGGACATATTGAAGTGAAACTTTACACACATTCCCCATGTAATCCTTTTCCAAGTTTGTTAATTTATAATTGATAGGTCACATGGTTTGGCAGCCATATTGAATTTACCCTAAAAACTTCAAACATCTTCTCCAGAATGGCTGGTCAGAACAAGGGGAAACTTCACAAACATATTCTGCAATGTTAGGGGATATAAGTTTGTTAATGAATAATTGATAGGTTACATGGTATGGCAGCCATATTGGATTGAAGAGAAATATTAAATAATGTTCTTTTCTGGGACCACTTATCTTTTCGAAGTGAAACTTTGCAACTATCATCTACCGCCATGGCTGCATATATGTTAAAAATTATAATGTCACAAGTCACATGGTTTGGTGGCCATCTTGGATAGAAAAATACACCTTATCCGATGAATACGAAACACAACAAGCGCAATTCCCTACCCCATTCGAGGTAGAATGTTAGTTTATGATATATCATAGGTCACGTGGTTCATCAGCCATATTGGATTGAAAGTTAAAAAATTTAAGTGTTCTCCTCTGAAACGGTTCAACAGATCGAGGCAAAACTTTGCAGGTATGACCACCCATCCATGATGAATGATAAGTTCCCCCATGCTTTTGATTAAATATTAAATAATGTTTTCTCTGGAACTGCTGCATCAATCAATGTGAACCTTCATAGTTATGATGTAGGAGACATGTGGAAAGTAAGTTTTAAATTTCAATCTGATTGGCCTCAAGATCTGGCAGCCATAATTATTTAATTATTTGAAACTGAGAACTTTTTTTTTATTGCATAAGGCTCACTTGGCTGCACTTGCATGCATTTGAGGGTACATGAGCAGCAATTAAATTCATACTGATGATTGCACCAGAAGAAATGGTCAATTGTGTACATAATAAATGTATGGAACGTGGCCTGTTCCTCAGTGTATAACTTGTGAATCCCGCGTCGTAGAGAAACGTGTGGGGCCTCATTAGACTCAGGGGAATCCCACTTTACCCTCTGTACCGATATCCACATTTACACATTGTGGACACAATGTGGTGTCCACATTTATTACTTTGTGTTCAAGTTATTTAAACACCAATGCAATTGATACCGACTATGTATTCAGGAAATAGGGTTAACTGCTGACGTAGTAAATAGATTGAATGCGGAGTGATACTGAGTGCATAACTCATCAATCCAACAAAGTAGAGAGACGTGTGTGGGGGCTTCGTATTACTCGGGGGAGTTCCGTTTACCCTGTGTACCCATGGTGACATTTCCCGCACATTTATTACTTGGTGTTCAGGTAATTTAAACGTCCATTCAATTAATACCGACAACGTCCCCAGGAACAAGGGCGAACTGCATATGTAACGAATATATTGAACACTTCGTGTTACTCGGTCCATAACTCGTTGGTCCTGTGTCGTATCAAAGCCGGACGTCTTGGTACCCGGTCTTCATTGCCAGCAGTTAGAAAGTGGCAGTTATTGTTGAATTTATTTTAATCCCATTCTAAATTCAATTGAATAACAATAAACATTGTGGGTCAGCGTCATGTGTCCGATCAAAGAGGGGTTTGCGTCAAAAGTGGGACGTCTTGGTACCCGGTCATCACTGTCAGGAGTTATAGAGTGGCAGTTCTCGTTATATCTCTTCTCTTATTAATTACGTAACACACCAGTACACAAACACCACGCAAAACTACACAAAATACACCACACAAAACAAGTCCTGGCGAGGGTCTGCAATCTCTGATAACTGTTTCGAGTTTTATTGGGTAGTCGATCTAGTCGAAAAAAAAATGTTTTTTTTGAGATTTGTTCTACCCTTATTATCAGTATTTAAAATGGCGATTTCAGTTCATACAATGGCGATTTTGATGACACTTGGTTGGTAGGTTCATACCATGACCTCGTTGTGTGCAAATGAGAACCGTTGCTATGGACCCATCCGTTGCCTATCAATGGGACTCTGAAATTTTTGAAAAATCATAAAAAACAATTATTTTTTCGAAAATCAAAAATCGGGCCACGAGTGACTGTGGGCAGTACATTCAGCCAAATTGTCAAAAAATTCCAGCCGGATCCTATGAAAACTGTCGGAGAAGATAGACTTTGAATGAACCCTGGTCGAAAACAATAAAAAACGAAGTTCGTTATATCTCAGAGACTATGAGTCAGATATACATGAAACTGGTATGGTAGGTTCATGGTATGTCCTAGTTATGTGTGAGAAAGAACCGTTGCGATGGACCCCTCCGTTGCCAAGCAACGGCCAAAAAACCTCTAAATGTGGGGGTATTTTAACGAAAAAACAATCTGCAGCATTAACCCTTGAAGCGAGAATCATGAATTTTCTTGTGCTTAATCCTCAGGTCATTCCTCATCGAACGGGCCCATCGCTTCAGGTTCTATTGGGTAGTCGACTACCCATGTCCGCCTACCGGCTTGTGTATATATATATATATATATATATATATATATATATATATATATATATATATATATATATATATATATATACACATTCACTGCGTCCACAAATTGTAGTAACAGGAAATGATAGGAAATAAGCACCTCTCAGGTTCATCCATGGATATTTCTCGTATTCCGATATTTCCGTGAGTCCGATTTTCATTCAGGAACAGAACAATTATGATTAACCATTTCAAAATTTTCCACTCTTTCATTTAAATGCTGAAATTTATGATTAAAAGACGATTTGAATTACATGTTCCATGCCAGTAACGGCAGGGTAAAAGTGCCCATCAAGCAGAACCGAGTCAGTGTGAACACACACCGCGCATGAGCGAAAGGCCTCGTTTAGCATTCAAACCTCATTTAGAAAGTCGTGTATTCAGTAAAAAGAAAACCATAAAGAGAATGTAATCCTTCACTATGATAAATAGCTCATCATAAAGAGAATATAAAATTTCCCAAAGTCTGTGTAAATATATGAAATATAAACATCGAACATAAAACACAGAAAGTTGAAAACACATGAAAGTGAATGTTGAGAGCTCCATTAAAATATTATCTCTTCCTCTGCCTGGACCAAGTTATCGATCGTGGAAACTTGCGTTCGTTCGTTAATATGCAGTGTGTAACTGTGGGTGACCATCAGGTCTTGCAGGGACATGCTATACTGCTGATGCAGTGCCCCCTGTAGGTAGGACTAGGAATTTAGAATTGGGCCAGGGTGTCCAGCAATATCTCGCCTCCTCCTTATGAAGGACACCATGGGATCTTTAACATCGATCAACTAATGCAGGCAGATGGGACGCCCAGTTTAACGCCCATCCGAGAGACGGCCTGTAAAACATTGATGGATTACCGTACCCGTAAAACACCAGTATGACAGTTTATAACTGGGTCGGGATTCAAACCCAGTCTCGACAGCTCAAAGGCAAGTGTGCATACCTCTAAGTTAATCCTGCCAGACCAGTCTTGGTCTGCTATTGAGGAGGGATGTTTTTCGATACAAGATTGAGGCTTATGGAAGAGTGGCAAAAGAGGTAACAAACAGATAGGGTGGCAGTGCGGCCATGTCTGGACTAAACAAGCAGAAGAATCAAAGAACAAGGAAGAGGAGTGGAGAGAGCACTAAACTGGGTCAGGTTCATGGTGGTAGAAAAGATCACAGTGAGGAATTTCAAGAGGAAAGGGGTGACCTGAGAAATTAGTGCACCACCTGCTTAAATGTTTGGAGGTAGGAGTGGGATTTAACAGCCTAATGAAGGCTGGTCCACAAACTTGAGGAAAAAGGGTGAAGATGTTGAGAAAGCCTGGATTTTAAGATTTTAACCACGAGGTGGTTATTGAAAGAAAGTTGTGCATCCTGTAGTTCCTGGAGAGGGACAGAGGGCTGAGATGGTAAATGAAGCTGGACTGTACAATTGGCAGTAAAAACAGTCACTGACCTGTTTGCAATGTGACAGCATAAGGCCTTATTCTCCTGACTGTCAAATCCCAGGAGAAAGATGCCAATAATGTTGAGAGCTTTCGGTATCACAGATTCCAGGAGAGACAAATGTGATGCTGGTGTGGCAGCATCCATTGAGCTCTGGTGAAAGGACATGTAGGCTGAGAGTCGTTCTGATTTTTCTCAGAATGATTTGAAATGATTGAGGATGCCCAATGGGCAGGTGGCTTTGGACGCTAGCTTTGAGACGTAGTCAGCCCGGGAGAGGTCACAAATGATGTCACGGCAATTAAGTTCAAGAGACGGAACTTTATCCAGTGACTGGCCATGGAATTGTGTGGGTTTATTTGACGATCCTTCTGGAGCGGCAGGGTGAGACCAAGATTTGACAGGATTGAAAGATATGTTCCGTTTATCAGACCAGCACCTAATCATATCCGATCAGAAAAGGGTGATGCAGCTCGTTTCTGCCTGTCAGTGGGATGTGGTACTGTATGGCAATGTAGAGTCACTTTCATAAATGAATAGAGGATTCCTATACTATCAGAGAGGTCATTTACATAGACAAGGAACATGACGGGGCCCAATGCACTGGCTTGGGACACTCCAGCCTCCACTGAGAGAGGACAGGTTTCCATCGATGCCAATGCATTGACTATGTGAGTGAAGGAAGTCAGAAAGCCAGACATGAAGGCGGCCTTGTATTGCGTGCCACAGGCAACAAGCTTGGCAAGTAGATACGAGCACGACGCCAGACTGTCGAATGTCAGAGATATATCCAGAGACAAGGTCCTGACTTCTTGTTTGACATTTATGACCTCCCACTATTATTGACCTTGAGATGTGCAGCAGCATCTCCAGAGTTGAGAGACTGGGACAGAATCCAAAATGATGGTCAGAGATCATGCTGTTTTAAAAGAGGAACGGCAATAATCAGCAGCAATGACTCTACTTGAAATTAGAAGGAATCTCACTGCCCTCTGTCCCTCTCCAGAAACTACAGGATGCACAACTTTCTTTCAACAACCAATCCTGATCCATTTCTGTACCATTCTTGTGGACAAGAGTGATTTCTTCATGATGTCCAGGCAGCCAGGAGGTGACCAAAGGAGGACAGGCTGAAGAGTGCAAACAGAGGACAAGCAAGAGTAGCAGAGCAGGATTTGAGAATTTGGACGCTGATGCCATCTGGATTTGTCGCTGAAGCAGGGTCTTGGACAAATGGAACTTTATTTTCTTGATTGAGAAGAACACAAAGTTTACAAGACAGATGGTGCGAAGAGATAATATGGGGACAGTCTCGTGTTGCCAACACACCCCACTCTGAGGGAAGCGACGAGTTGAGACATTCTGCCTTCGCTCCAGCTGAGTCTGCGCCGATGTCAAACAACAGGGAAGAGGGATGGAGAGGGAGCGTACAGCAGAGACAGACTTCAGAAAGTGACATCACGACTTGGAGGAACGAGACTGGTTGGATAATTCATTTGGAGATTTGCAAGATGACGTTTTTGTAATTTGCCTCCAAAGGTGGACACACACTTGCTTCAAGCTTTTCTGGAGTGAATCAAGTTTCCCTTGAGATCGAGTTAGCCTTCCAAGAACTCCATCTAGCTTTCAAGAAATTATGGTTTCAGTAGCATTTATTACGTCAAAAGCATTGACCAGTATGTCCATGGTGAAATGTAAAGTAGAAAAATTAAATAATGCTGTTCAGTTGAAAGGGCGACGAGATTACAGAAGGAAAATTTGGAAATAAATTGGGTGAAATGTCTGAAACTGTTTCCTTAATACCAGCCATTGAGTTCTGAACTCAGGCCAGACGTGCTTAATGGTCTTCCTTGATATTTATTATTTATTTGTATGCAGCTGGCAGCTGCCTGGCTGTGTCGCTGATGCAGTGCCCCTGTTACCAGTAAGCTCGTCCTCGTTTTGCCAACCACGGAAGAATGATGAGCTGAATCAACCTTACTTGGTGTAAATTCAACGGAAAGACAGGGGCTTAACTTCCATCCATTGGGACCGTCTTCTGTGCAGAGCATGAATGCTGCCTAAGCAGTCTCCTTGGCTATTGGGCACAATCCTGGATGGGTCACCACTCCGACACAGGATACCAGCAAGCTGGCACTCATTTTACCGACCTCAGAAGGATGACAGGCAGAGTCAACCCCACCTGGTTTTACTTCAACAGCTGAGCGGGATTTGAACTCAGGACCCGAGGATCCCAAGCCCACCACCCTAACCATTAAGCCAACACCAGAATTATTGACATTGTAATACGCTATGAGTTCCCTAACATAGGGAACATCGACACAGGAGATGGCCATTAGAGGCCCATCAAAGCCATTGCTATTATCATCAACCAATGGTTGATTGTCCATTCACTGTCCTTTTTAAATGCTGAGCATCAAGCAAGGAAGCAGCTCATACCATTTTTACAGTCTTTGGTATGACTCAGACTGGGTTCGAACCACTGACCTCCCAGACTCAGAGCGGACACTCAAACCATTATTGCCACCAAGTGTGCCCAAACCTTGTTCACATACGTTTGTTCCCAAACAATGTATTGTCGTTATGGTAACTTAGCACCTGATGTTGTTCACCTCCGTCACCAAGGAAGGCTGTATGATGAGCATGTCTATGTGACCGTTCCACTCTCTGTTCGTGAACCGATGTACCGATTATTCAAACGGGGTGCTTTTTCAGCCGATATGTTGGTATTGCATAAAATCTGCTTAAATTAGGCTAAATTATAAAAAAAAAAACATGGTGGCTGCGTTATCAAACCGCACGTCATACGTCTTATGACGAGATCTCATATTGGATTTGGGTAAAACCAACACCTGTCTTCTACACTTCCAAGGCGGCCCATAAACCGCACAAGGGATGCTGACAAATTAGCCAATTACTTACAAATCGTAATCATGTCAGGCGCCCGTACAGCACAGCAGTGATAGATGGTTTAATTACGAGGGTGCGATGTTTTGATAAACGTGCGCTTGATTAATCACAGGTAATTACTGCCAATTAATTTTCGGCAAGAGGGATAGATGGAGCAGTACGAGAGACGTAGCTTTTCACAAATTAATGCTCCTTTCGATTGCCAAGACCAGGCTCTGCTGGCCATGCACTGAGCTTCCATCCACCGCACAAGTGAAGACGTCAAGTAATCGATGCAGGAATGTCAATTGATCTGGTAAATTTAATCTTAACCTCAGCTGCCGAGGCTGAAGTCTCGTCACCGCTCGGATAAGTAGGTCATTGAGCACTTTTTAAAAAAATCACACCCATTTGTTTGGAGTCATTCCCCCTACCCTCAATTGGTTTGGACTCTCCTCCTCCTCCCTCCCCTCCTCATTGATTTGGACTCTTCCCACCCTCCACCATTGATTTGGACTGCCCCTCCTCATTCTACCACTGGTTTGGACTCACCCTCCACCATTGATTTGGACATCCCTCTCCTCCTTCTACCACTGGTTTGGACTCACCCTCCACCATTGATTTGGACATCCCTCTCCTCCTTCTACCACTGGTTTGGACTCACCCTAACCCATTGACTTGGACATCCCCCTTCCCACAGCCCAAAGCATTTTTAATACACTCAGAATATTTTATGGACACGCTGTGTTCCAAATTTTGACTCGTGTTTTGTATTATAAAGTGTTACAACTTGCATGTCTGTGCAGGTGTTGAAACTGTGGGGCAATTTGTTTTAGATTCCTTCGTTTTTTTTGAATTCATAGTCGTGGCTTGAGGAAGAGCTTGAAGAGTTTTTCGTGCTTATGATACTACCACCACCACCCCCCACCACCCCCAATTTGTACAGTATCATGCGGGGGCTCTGCTAAACTCCTTCAGATGAAACACAAACTTGTTTCGGGAATGCTTCAATTAACCATCGTAAACTATTTCTAATTTTGCTTATAATGGGGTTTAATGATCGAGTGAGCATTTTTTTACACAAATTAATAGTGTCCATGTGGAAGTTTACATTATACACTGAAAAAGAATAAAATTTTCCATCTCATGACACTTTCATAAGTTTGAGGTTTTACTCAACAGTTTGGACTCGGCCGCTTCCACACTTCCCATTCCTAACCATAATGGAGTAAACATTAGGAATACCAGCAGCCGATGCAGGTCCCAAGCTTATCTCAACAAATGTATTTGGATGGTTCTGACATAAATGGACTTGTGATGTCCTGTTATTATTATCTGAGAGGTTTGTGTCGTGTTTTAGGAGGAGCATATGATAAAAAATATGATGATATCTGAATATGATGAAAATATGATGATTATGATAATGACCCCATGATATCTCATTGCGATAAAGATCCAATGATATTGTTACGAATTTGGAATTCAATTGCACACAACATACAGGTTCCCTTAGTCAGCTATGTCGATAAGTGCATGTTCCCCAGATAGCTCACCTTCCATTGTTTAAATGTTTTGAAATCGATTAGATGCGCTGCGGATCGATTTAATAGTTAGGCAGCGAACAATGGAGACGTCCCTCCCCCTCTTCTGCAAAGAGGAAGAAGAACCCTGCGGTGACGTCAACTCCCTCCCACCCGTGGTCGAGCGGGGGGTGGATCACGAGGGCATGAGTCACGAGGGCATGTCACGCCGGGTGAGGGGGAGGGGGTGCAAAGGACAAAGAGGACATCTTTTCTTTGTTCGTGTGGGAGTCCCGTGGGCTGAATTCGTGGGAGTCCCGTGGGCTGAGTTCGTGAGAGTCCCGTGGTAGGGCTGAGTTCGTGGGCTGAGTTCGTGGGAGTCCCGTGGTAGGGCTGAGTTCGTGGGCTGAGTTCGTGGGAGTCCCGTGGCAGAGTTCGTGAAGAGTCCCGTTCTGAGTCCCGTGGCAGAGTTCATGTGCTGAGTCCCGTGGGAGGAGAAATCTTTTTGCTTCAGAGAGAGCAGGCGTTCAGCAGGCCATCGGGTCCTGCTTGGCTTGCTTAGCTTGAGGCCTTTGGAAGCTTTTTGCTTCGGCTGGCTCAGTGAGCTTCGGCTGCTGCTTTGTTTTGGAAGGAACTTGAGCCGGTTGTTCCGCTCGAGCTGCGAGTGGAGGCTTCTTTCTCTTCTTCCTCTTCTTCCTCTCCTTCTTGGTTTGTGGAGCTTTTTGTTCTCCATTTTGTTTCCCGGCTTGGTGCGACGCATCAGCCTCTTCTTGGAGTTGGATCCTCGGGGAAGCGAGGATCAACAGGAAGGATCGGCGCCTTGTCTCACCGGCACGTGTTGAGAAGCGCGGGAGGATTCGCGGGAGCTCGGGAATGATCGCGGCGATTGGATCCAGCTTGCTCTCGCTGGAGCCCAGGTCCGGACAAGTTGAAGACGACACGAGGTGGAAAGGTTCGAGTCAAGCTCTGAGTTTCAGCTCACCTGTCCTCCGAGCTGGAGCTCGTGATTAAAGACCTCAGCCACCGTTTCGTGTGTGTGCGTGTGTGTGTGTGTGTGTGTGTGTGTGTGTGTGTGTGTGTGTGTGTGTGTGTGTGTGTGTGTGTGTGTGTGTGTGTGTGTGTGTGTGTGTGTGTGTGTGTGCACGCGCGCGCGCGTACGTGTGTCTGTGGGCCCGTCTAATAAGTAGGAACTGCTGTTAAGTGTAAATGACTGTACATAATAAGTAGACGGTTGTAGTTCTTTTGTCGTGCTTTTGTTGCATGTATAATTGCATACGTGTTTTGCCTTATTTAATTGCATACGTGTTTCATTATAATAAATGTCCTTGTGTGAATCTAAACCAGCTCGTTGCGTCCATTCCCTAATTGACTGAACATTTAGTGTGTTGGGAGTTAGAAAGCCGTTGGTTTGCCGTAACAGGGGGACATTTGGACCGACGGTTCTCGGCGATTACGCCGCTCGGAATCGAGCACGGACAAGCTCGCCTCGGAAATTTGTTCCGTACGAGTTCCGTCGAGGGTGGAATACCCCGGTAGTTGGATCACGTGGGTATTTAGCTAAATTGAAGATTGGCAATCGACCCTACCCCACATGATCTGCCGATTGGCGTATTTCGGTTCTTGTACAAGGACCCGTCGCTCGGAGTTATCCGGGCGGCAATCTATATTCCGGGCGATTGGTCGGGCCGACTCGACTTGCGGCTCCGTTCAGAGCGGTCGGCTGGCGGCTGACCTCCCGGCCTGCAACAACTGGTTGTCAGGAGTGCGATTCGACCCCCTCCACCACCGTAGCAAAATTCACGGAGTCGGATCAGGGGTATACGGAGCAACCCCCCCCCCCCGTGTCCCCAAATTACGAGCGTTATAAATTTTATTCCCAGCATGTAAAATGTTCAGCCAAGACGAGCATGGGCAGGAGGGATTAGGAATGGATGTAGAAATAGTAGAATCCATGGCCCAGGATGAGATCCCCGAGCAGGAAATGCTCATTGTGCAGGAGCAATTCCCCCCACAATCGAACCCAGAACCCGAAATGGGTGCAGCGGCAGAGGCTGCGGTGGATGACACCCCCCCTCCCTTCCTCCGTCAAAATCCCCCCCCCCGATCCTTGCCGAATCGGCTCAGCCGAGTACATTTGACATGGCCCAGTTATTCGCAATGCTGGCGGAAATGAATAACAAAATGGATAAGAATGCACAACAAATGGATGAGAATGTGCAAACGATGCGGGGTGAGATGCAGAGCATGGGGTTAGGCCTGCAGGAAAGCTTAAAAAAAGTGAAAAACTAAATGAAAAAGGAAGTCGGCACGATACGAGCGGAGGTGAACGAGTTGAAAGGGAATGTAAAAGAGGTGTGGACCGCGGTGAAGGCGGGTGAGGAAGAAATGACTGAAATGGTTAAAGAGATGGGACTGAAGGCCGAGATAGAGACGCAGGGAATGGGAGTGCGACTGGACAGACATATAAAAGAGACAGAAGAAGAAGTTAAATTGGTAAAAAGTGGATTCGTAGAGACTCAAAGGGAGGTAGAGAAGGTTAAGGACGACTTGGAAAAAGCAAAAGATGTGCAAGCACGAATGGAGAGGAAGGTAGAGGATATGAAGGTAGAGTTGGTGGACTGTGTTGAGACCCGGTGTAAGAGGCAGGATGGCCTCCTTATGGAACAGGGGGAGAGAATACGCTCCCTCGAGGCAGATCGTAACCAGGTGGGGCCGGTGTCACTGAACGAGGTAAGGGGGTTGCACAACGCGGGGGTGTGCATGCCGAGTTTGGGGAGGGCAGAGGCCACGGGGTCTCTTGGCCTAATGCGGGACCCCAGTATGGCTGTTCCTGCGAGTATGCAGAATGCGAGTCTGATGGCTTGGGGGAGTAAGCAGGACGGTGCGGAGTGTGCACCGACGCAGATGGGGGTAGTAAACTCCCCGGGCGAATGGCTCGGGCTCTGCGGGGGTAGAGCACCATTGCAATCTGGGGGGTCCATCCCTCCATGTGTTCCTCAGGGACTGGGAGGTGGGGTTCAGACTCCGAAAGGCCAGAAGGTGCCACTGCCTCCGTATGAAGGGAAGACGGACCTGAGGGCGTATTTGGCCCAGTTTCACTGCGTGGCCAGAGGCAACGGCTGGGACCAGGTGCAGGGCATGGCACAGCTCACGGTGGCACTGCGTGGTGCGGCATCCGAGGTCTTGACCATGATACCCTTGGAAGGGGCAACACTGACAGACCTCTATTCGGCCCTAAATAACCGGTTTGGTATGGAACAGCAGAGCGAGCTTGTTAAGGCTCAGCTCAGTGGGCGCAAACGACACCGCCATGAGACAATGGGGAAATTGGCACACGATATTCACCGTGCGGTGGGGATCGCACACGCGAATATGACGCCGGAGTACCGGGAGGAGCTTGCCCTGGACCATTTTGTCCGCATGCTTGCGGGCACCGATATCGCGTCAATACTGACCACATGGCGTCCGGAGAACCTCCAGAAGGCGGCTGACACTGCAGCCCGTTGGAAGGCATCAAGGTTGTTGGCTGGAGGGGCTGGGCGATATGCAGTGGCAATCCGGCAGGTGGGCCCCGTGAACAACGGTGCGCTGGGAGCCGGGGATACCCTTGGCGACCAGGCACAGTTGGAGAAGATGGTCCAGGGCATGATCGACCGTCAGTGGCTGAGATCTGGGCCGAAGCGGTCGGGCCCAGGTGGGGCGGGGGATGGGCCATCAGGGGGTACCCCAATTCGGAACGAGAGGGGGTATAATTCAGAGTACCGGAGGCGCACACCTTACCAGGCAAAGTGTTTTAACTGTGGCAAGGAGGGCCACCTGCAGTGGCATTGCAAAGCCCCGTGCAGGGAAGAGCCACGGCCCCCCAGATCAGCAACTCCGCCCCGGGCAGACTGGAATAGCCGGGCCCAAACATCACCCCCCCCCCACCAATCCCAGGGAAACTAGAAAGTGCCGAACATACAGGGCCGTGTTCGACAGACCCAGATGGAGAAGAGCCCTCAGAGCTGCGACAGGTCATCAATTGTGGCCAAATTGGCAATGGTAGTTTGACAATTCGGTGCAAAGTTGCCGGCGTAGGGGTAGATGCTGTTGTGGACACAGGAGCAAGCGCCACGATCATCAGCCCTGTGGTCCTTTATTCGAGTGTGGACGGGTGGGATGAGATCCACCATCTGCAAAATTTATAGTTTGCAGCGAGCTACCGGGGCAACGGCCCCCATCATAGGGTGTGGTTTTGTGACCTTTAAATTGGGCACTGTTCAAAGAAAAATAGAGGTTTGGGTGGCGAAGGTGTGCGAGCCATGTCTAATAGGGTTGGATGTGCTGACCGCCGGTGGTTGCAAAATCGACTTAGGCCGAGGAGTCATGCAGTTGGGTTGTGAGGAATTGCCATTGGGGGGCATGGGCATGGATGAGAGGATGGAGCTGGAGGCTCCCGACTCCGTGGTCATTCCCCCGGGTGCCGAGTCAGTGGTCCCAGCCCGGTGGCGGGCACACCTAACCTGGCAGGGCTCCTGCGGCCTGGCCGAACTACTGGCAGAGCAATCAACCCCAAGTTTAGTCGTGGGCCGCACCCTAGTAAACACCGACGGGCCTATCGTGCCCGTCCGGGTAATAAATGTTAGCACGGAACCACGCACTATTAAACGGGGCACGAAGGTGGCAGATTGCACCCCAGTGGTGGAAGTCGCAGAGCTGAGGGACGATAACATCGATCCGGACCGGCCCCAGAGAGGGTCTCCAGAGTCTGCTAGGAATTGGCCCGATCCCATTTGTGAGATGGTAAATCGGAGTAGTGTAGATTTGGAGGATGCCCAGCGGGAGGCCTTGCACAAACTGGTCGACTGACATATAGGAATCTTCTCCTTGTCACCCGAGGATATTGGACGTACGGACCTGGTGAAACACCAGATCTACACCGATGGGGCCCGGCCTGTCCATCAGCCTGCTTGACGGCTCCCATGGAGTAAGAGAGTGGAGGCTGATGAACAGGTAGAAAAGATGCTCAATGCAGGTGTCATTGAGCCCTCGGGAAGTCCTTGGATGTCACCGGTTGTGCTGGTCAAAAAGAAGGATGGGACCACGCGTTTCTGCGTGGACTATCGCCAGCTTAACAACGTGACACTCAAAGACTCCTATCCCCTGCCGAGAATTGACGATACCCTCGACGCCGTTTCAGGCTCCAAATGGTTCTCAACTTTGGACCTTAAGAGTGGGTATTGGCAGGTGGAGATTGACAAGACTGGGAAGGAGAAAACGGCATTTTCTACAGGGGACTGTATTCAATTGCACACAACATACAGGTTCCCTTAGTCAGCTATGTCGATAAGTGCATGTTCCCGAGACAGCTCACCTTCCATTGTTTTAATGTTTTGAAATTGATTCGATGTGCTGCGGATCGATATAATAGTTAGGGGCGAACAATGGAGACGTCCCTCCCCCTCTTCTGCGAAGAGGAAGAAGAACCCTGCGGTGACGTCAACAACTCCCTCCCACCCATGGTCGAGCGGGGGGTGGATCACGAGGGCATGAGTCACGCCCGGTATGGGGGAGGGGGTGCAAAGGATAAAGAGGACATCTTTTCTTTGTTCGTGTGGAAGTCCCATGGGCTGAGTTTGTGGGAGTCCCGTGGTCGGGCTGAGTTCGTGGGAGTCCCGTGGGCTGAGTTCGTGGGAGTCCCGTGGTAGGGCTGAGTTCGTGGGAGTCCCGTGGCAGAGTTCGTGAAGAGTCCCGGTCTGAGTCCCGTGGCAGAGTTTGTGAAGAGTCCCGTTCTGAGTCCCGTGTGCAGAGTTCGTGTGCTGAGTCCCGTGGGAGGAGTAAGCTTTTTGCTTCAGGGAGAGCAGTCGTTCAGCAGGCCATTGGGTCCTGCTTGGCTTGAGGCCTTCGGAAGCTTTTTGCTTCGGCTGGCTCAGTGAGCTTTGGCTGCTGCTTTGTTTTGGAAGGAACTTGAGCCAGTTGTTCGGCTCAAGCTGCGAGTGGGGGCTTCTTCCTCTTCTTCCTCTCCTTCTTGGTTCGTGGAGCTTTTTGTTCTCCATTTTGTTTCCCGGCTTGGTGCAACGCATCAGCCTCTTCTTGGAGTTGAATCCTCAGGGAAGCGACGATCGACAGGAAGGATTGGCGCCTCGTCTCACCAGCACGTGTTGAGAAGCGCGGGAGGATTCGCGGGAGCTTGGGAAGGATCGCCACGATTGGATCCAGCTCGCTCTCGCTGGAGCCCAGGTCCGGACAAGTTGAAGACCACACGAGGTGGAAAGGTTGGAGTCAAGCTCTGAGTTTCAGCTCACCTGTTCTCCGAGCTGGAGCTTGTGATTAAAGCCCTCAGCCACCGTTTCGTGTGTGTGTGTGTGTGTGTGTGTGTGTGTGTGTGTGTGTGTGTGTGTGTGTGTGTGTGTGTGCGTGCGTGCGTGTGCGTGCGCGCGTGCGCGCGCGCGCGTACGTGTGTCCGTGGGCCCGTCTAATAAGTAGGAACTGCTGTTGAGTGTAAATGACTGTACATAATAAGTAGACGGTTGTAGTTCTTTTGTCGTGCTTTTGTTGCTTGTATAATTGCATACGTGTTTCGCCTTATTCAATTGCATACGTGTTTCATTATAATAAATGTCCTTGTGTGAATGTAAACCTGCTCGTTGCGT
This sequence comes from Eptatretus burgeri, assembly GCF_056783735.1. Taxonomy (NCBI): domain Eukaryota; kingdom Metazoa; phylum Chordata; class Myxini; order Myxiniformes; family Myxinidae; genus Eptatretus; species Eptatretus burgeri. The sequence continues at coordinate 7,023,485 of NC_140972.1, forward strand.
CCATTCCCTCATTGGCTGAACATTTCGTGTGTTGGGAGTTAGAAAGCCGTTGGTTTGCCGTAATAGGGGGACATTTGGACCGATGGTTCTCGGTGATTACGCCGCTCGGAATCGCGCACGGACAAGCTCGCCTCGATGGTTTGTTCCGTACGAGTTCCGTCGAGGGTGGAATACCCCGGTAGTTGGATCACGCGGGTATTTAGGTAAATTGAAGATTGGCGATCGACCCTACCCCACGTGATCTGCCGATTGGCGTATTTCAGTTCTTGTACAAGGACCCGTCGCTCGGAGTTATCCGGGCGGCGATTTATATTCCGGGCGATCGGTGGGCCGACTCGACTTGCGGCTCTGTTCAGAGCGGTCGGTTGGCGGCTGACCTCCCGGCTTGTAACAATATCTTATTATGATAAAGACCCCATGATATCTTATTATGATAATGACCCCATGATATCTGATTATGATATCTCATTATGATAATGACCCCATGATATCTCATTATGATAAAGACCCCAAGATATCTTATAATGATGACCCCATATCTCATTATGATAAAGACCCCATGATATCTCGTTATGATAAAGACCCCATGATATCTCGTTATGATAAAGACCCCATGATATCTCATTATGTTAAAGACCCCATGATATCTCATTATGATAACGACCCCATGATATCTCATTATGATAAAGATCCCGCGATATCGTTTTATAATAAAGATCACACGATGTCTCATTGCGATAAAGACTCCTTGATATCTCATTACAACAAAGATCCCATGATATCTGATACACTAAAGACCCCATGATATCTCATTACGATAAAGACCCCATTATATCTCTTTATGATGATGACCACATGCCATCTCATTTTAATATAGATCCCATGATATCTCATTTCGGTAAATAACCCAAGATATCTCATTACAATAAAGATGCCATGATATCTCATGATGATAAAGAGCCCATGATATATCATTATGATAGAGATCCCGTGATATCGTTTTACAATAAAGATCACACGATGTCTCATTGCGATAAAGACTCCTTGATATCTCATTACAACAAAGATCCCATGATATCTAATACGATAAAGACCCCATGATATCTCATGATAAAGACCCCATGATATCTCATGATAAAGACCCCATGATATCTCATGATGATAAAGACCCCATGATATCTCATTATGATAAAGATCCCATGATATATCATTATGATAAAGATCCCATGATGTCTCATTATGATAAGATCCCTTGATATCCCATTTCAATAAAGATCCCTTGATATCTTATTTCAAAAAAGATCCCTTGATATCTCATTACAATAAAGATCCCATGATTTATAAATGCAGTTTAGATCCCATGATATCTCATTAAGATAAACATCCCATAATATCTCATTATGAGAAGGACCCCATGATATTCTACTGGTCTGCAGTTTTAGAACACCCCCATTTTTCAGTTTTTACTGAAATTTAAGCAGTTCAAGTCCAGTGAATAACCTGAAATGGTCAAAAGCGAAGCGGTAAACTGCCAGAGGTTAAAAAAAAAGTTTACGTTACAAATACCTGAAAAATAATGTAAATTTCAGAGTTGTTAACAAAGGCCCTTTTCAGGGAACAAGTAATGGGTTAGCAACTGCAGCTGTTCTGCAGCAATGGAAGTAAATTAAGTCTTGAAAGTTGATGTAAACAATTCCTACAGGTGTCCCAACTTTTGTTGATTATTTACAAACCCTCTGTCTGTATAAAAGCAGTGTTGGAACAGTCTGTGTTGCTACACCTTCTGAAGCATTATTTGGACAATACTGCACTGCACTGCAGGAAGTAGTATATTGCTATCATAATGGTGAGAAAAAGACAATTAACAAAGGAAAAGAGACAGACCATTATAACCCTTAAAAGTGTCGGTTTTTCCTGAAGAGAAATTGCATAGAAAGCCAAGGTGTCAGTGAGTACAGTTTCCGACACCATCAAAAGGCACTTGGAAACTGGAGGAAACTCTGACAGGAAGAGGTCTGGCAGACCCAAAACCACAACATAATCAGAAGGCAAGTTTCTGAGAGTGAACAGCTTGCGTGATAGGCGGCTCACAGGACAGCAGCTTCAAGCACAGCGTAACACTGGTCGAAGTAAGGAAGTCTCAGTTTCAACTGTGAAGACTTCGAGATGCAGGTTTGACAGGTCGAGTGGCAGTAAGAAAGCCATTGCGAAGATGGAAAAATAAGAAAAAGAGGCTTGCCTGGGCCATGAAGCACCGCCAGTGGACTACTGAAAACTGGAAGGTCTCATGGACCGATGAATCTAAATTTGAAATCTTCGGTTCATCACGCGGGGTTTTTATTCACCGTCAAGTAGGCGAAAGGATGGTTCCTCAGTGTGTGACACCAACTGTCAAACATGGAGGTGGAAGCGTGATGATCTGGGGCTCTTTTGCTGGATCCAGAGTCGGCGACTTGCACAGAGTGACTGGCACCCTGAACTAAAAGGGCTACCACAGCATTTTGCAGCGCCATGCAATACCCTCTGGTCTTCGCCTAGTTGGTGAGGGGTTCATCCTACAGCAAGATAACGACCCAAAACATACCTCCAGGCTCTGTCAGAACTACCTTAGAATAAAATAACAAGACGGTAGGCTTTAGATCATGGAATGGCCAGCACAGTCTCCAGACTTAAACCCCATCGAGCTGGTTTGGGATGAACTGGACAGAAGGGTGAAAGCAAAGCAACCTACAAGTGAAACACATTTGTGGGAACTTCTGCAACAGTGTTGGGAAGAACTTTCCGAACAATATTTGATTTCCATTGTATAAAGAATGCCACGAGTATGTTCGGCTGTTATATCTACAAAAGGTGGCTACTTTGTTGAGTCAAAAATTTAGATTAAATTTTGTTCAACAAAACGATTCCATGTTTTCTTTTTATCTGCAAATGTTTATTTGTTCTATGCTTTAATTTCAGAGTACATTGAAACATTAAACTGCTTAAATTTCAGAAAAAAACTGGAAAAATGGGGGTGTTCTAAAACTCCCGACCGGGAGAGTATCTCATTATGGTGAAGATACCATTATATCTCATTACGATAAAGATCCCATGATATCTCGTTACGATAAAGATAACAGGATGTCTCATTACAATAAAGATCCCACAATATCTCATTACGATAAGGACCCCATGATATCTCATTATGATAAAGATCCCATTATATATCATTACAATAAAGACCCTATGCTACCTCATTATGATAAAGATCCCATGATGTCTAATTAAGATGAAGATACCATGTTATCTCATGATGATAAAGACCCCATGATATCTTAATTCGAAAAAGACCCCATGATATCTCATTACGATAAAGATCCCATGATAATTCATTACGATGAAGATCCCATGATGTCTCATTAAGATGAAGATACCATGATATCTCATAACGATAAAGATCCCACGATATCTTATTTTGAAAAAGACCCCATGATATCTCATTACGATAAAGATCCCATGATAATTCATTATGATAAAGATCACACAATGTCTCATGACGATAAATATCCCACAATATCTCAACACGATAAAGATCCCATGATATATTAATGCAATGAAGATCCCATGATATCTCATTATGATAAAGATCCCATGTTTTTGCTGGTCTTGCTTTCTGTCTCACTCAAACTATAGCTACCGGGCTAGCTTTAATCTCTCTTTCCTGCAAACAAACATTCTATACTTTTCATCACACATTTTTCTTACTCACATATTGTCAATCTTCACTTTATTCTCTCTTTTCGTACTTCTCTAGGCAGTTCTTTTATTTAAGGCTTGGCCTTGATGAGGACGATTTAGTCTCTGCCTGTAGCCTACAACATTAAATATAAAAATAAAAATGATGTCTCATTACAATGAAGATCCCACGATATCTCATTACGATAAAGATCCCATGATATCTCATCCGGTCTCAGGCAACATTTCGCCCGCTTCGCAGCCGGCTTCATCAGGCCCAATGGACCCCGAGCCTCGCACGTGTCCAGTTTTTATTATGACACGACCACACATTTCTGGTCACGTGCTGGCGCTCGAGGTCATATGGAGGAATGCTTTTTAAAATTTTATTTTGCAAAAGCAAAAACAAGCGTCAAATCGCATATTTGATGGGGTGCTCTGGTCTTTTTTGTTTTGTTTTAAGAAACATGTGATCTGGTATTGTGTGCATGTGGGTGAACACATTTGTGCACTTGTTGTTGTTTTTGTGCTTGCGTTTTCAGGGCACGAACACAGCTGGTTAGAATGCAGTGTCAACTCTGCGTAAGCTGAGTGAGGACAAGGAGGTCTATGTGCGAGGAATCTGTGAGGGATAGAACATCACCTGTGGAAGAGTGATTCTTGTCCTGCTTACAGGGGAATTCGCGCATTGCGTTCATCCAAGCTCATTCCTCGGTGTGCTGCTGTTGGAGCAGAGGGTGGTGGACTCGTGATAGAGGAATCCGAAGTGGAGACCCGCTGGGCCGGTTACTTTGACCGGCTGTCCCTGGCTAATTCACCGGCTCTTGAGTTGGATATCAGGGGTGTTACTATTCCTAATGCTGACCCACCAATCAACTGTGATCCACTTCTGTTTGTGGAAACACAGGCTGCGGTGATCCAGTTGAAATGGGGTAAAACTCCTGAGATCTGTGGCATTCATGCTGAACTAACTATACTACTCAAGGCTGGTGGAAATGCTGTGCTGGTGATGTTACATGCAGTCCTGTGCTCTGTTTAGACCACAGGCATCATCTCAACTGACTGGCAAAGTGACCTTGTGTTGTCCCTCTCTGGAAAGGGAAGGGTGATTGCCAGGCCTACAACAACTACCGAGGGGTGACGCTACTCTCAGTGCCGGGCAAGGTCTTTGCTCAGATAATTATTGATGGGGTTCACCACCATCTGCTCGAGCACCAACGCACGGAGAAGTCAGACTTTACACGAAAGAAGTCAACAATTGACCTTATCCTTGCTCTCCAGGTCCTCACTCAAAGCAGTCGAGAGTTTTGGCATGGGCTGGTCACAACCTATGTTGATCCCTGCAAAACATTTGATTCAATGAATCGGGATGCCCTCTTGAGGATTCTTGGTCTTCGTGGGGTGCCACCAAAGTTGATCGCTCTGATTTCTGAATTATACTCTGGTACAGAGAGTGCTGTGAGGTGTTGTGGTTGCATCTACAATTTATTTCCAGTTGTTGCCGGAGTTCGTCAGGAGTGCGTATTGGTCCCCACATGGTGCATCACTTGGGAATGTCAAGATCTCTGACCTTGATTTTGCAGATTATGCAGTCATCCTTGCGGAAACGATGGATATCCTTGTGGAAGCCATATAGGCACTGAATGAGGGATCGGAGCCGCTGGGATTATGGGTTTCCTGGGTCAAAACTAAGATTCAGGCTTTCATTGACATCTTGGATGCTGCCATCTTGTCTGTGCCTGTTTGTGGTGAGGATGTTGAGGTTACGGAGGGATTCACTTACCTTAGCAGTGATATTCATATCTCTGGAGGTTGTGAACCGGAGGTGAATGGATGTCTGGGTTGGGCCTGGGGAGTCATGGGTTCACTGGATGATGGGGTGTGGTGCTGTCGGTATCTAGGCAGGAGGCCGAAAGTACTATACGAGTCCTTGTTGCCTCCATTCTTGCTCTATGGATGTGAGACTTGGACTCTGACAAAGGATCTGAGAGGAAGACTTCACTCCTTCGGTGCCAGGTCTCTTCGGAAAATCCTTGGCTATCGCTGTTCAGACTGTGTCCAACGAGCAGTTGCTGAGAGAGACTCAAATGCGATTTGTTACCTGTGTAGTCCGTGCACTTCAGCTGCGGCTGTATGGACATGTGGCTCGTTTTGCCGATGCTGATCCTGCTCACCACATTCTCTGAGCGAGGGAGCCTCTTGAATGGAGAAGGCCAACGAGTCGTCCACGTGACTCGTGGTTTCAGCAGGTTTATCTCAAGGAGATGGGGTTGGGCCAGGCATCTGCCTGGGGGATGGTTACACGGAAGCCCTTGGTGTACCCAAGGAAAGTGGACGCAGCGACGCGCTGCTCCGGCGCATGCTCCCACACCTGACCTGACCGAACATTTCATTCATTCTTTCATTCAATCCAAATGGGTAACCAGTTGTTAATTCTTTAATACAGAAGAGTTCTCCATGTAAAACACTTACACACATACACAAACACACTTCTCTTTTCCTCTTTTCGTATATATATATATATATATATATATATATATATATATATATATATATATATATATATATATATATATATATATATTTTATATATTACTGGTTAAAAATATTTTTGAGAAGCGATACCAAAAATGTACAAGTACTTATCACAACAAGAACATTTGGAGAAGCAGAACAGCATTCTCGTCCGACTGTCTGCGCGTCTGTCCGGGCCGGAACTTTTTTGAGCTTTTGTCATCAAGTTGTCAACAATGCTTCGTGATGAGAACATTGAGGAGATAAATCAATAATTCGGTCAAAAGGTCAAAGGTCAGTGTCAAATAAAATCGTCAATTTTCATCCTTGAAATGTGACTTGAAATGTGAACAATATATTGAGCTCTTTTCGTCATGTTTATCATGTGGAAGAAGCCGAAGTCCGATTACAAAGCGGATGCGGACAGGGCTTTCCATTTTCGGATACTTTCTCACACATACAATACATTGCTGGCTTTGTCTATTCATTTTTGTCCTGAACAGCATTTGTACGCTCGTTGTCTTTCCCTTCAGTTCGAGGTCTATTTTCATGGGCTAGGGTTTCCCACCACATTTGGTTCATGTACCGACTTGTTGTACATGTGCCGAGATGTTGTACCACTGCACTCTTTGAATTGCATCTCAATCTTGTCCTCTCTTGAACTCCATAACTTGTCCTACGAGGAAGTTTAATTTGATTTTCAGTTGTTCATCCTTGTGCTGAGTTCCTTTAATTTCCTCCATTTACAGGATCTTCACCCGTCTCACGCTTCCTTCCTGTATTTCTTCACTCCACCGCTGCTCTGTGCATTTGTCCAACAAGGTGATGCAGAGGTTGTTATGTCCACTTCTCGTCTAGGTTTGACTTCCGAGCCGACTGTAAACCGTCGGATCGGTGCTTCGACACCAAAGACAACCGCAGCTATCGTGTGCAGCCTGTTGCTGCTGGTTGCATCATTTTCTGGGGGCGCGGCTGTGCCGCTAATGCAGTGCCCTCAACAACCGGTACAGTACGCTGGTACTCATTTCGCCGACCTCGGAAAGATGACAGGCTGAGTCAACCCCACCGAGTGCTAATTCAATGGAAATATAAGGACCTCAAACTCAAGACCAATTTGTTAGGAGCTATAGCATGCATTCTATAGCATGCAAAGACCAATAAAATATAAGGAGCCAAAAACGTTCACCAGATGACTGCACAAGAAGTCAGCAATAATCGGGACCGTTAAAGTGGTGTTAGTGGTAGTGGGGCTTGTAATGGTAATAGTAGCCAGCAGTCGAGATGATGGAGAGTATTATTGCTTCATTGTATAAAGAGGTGGTTTTCCCAGTGCTCATGTTGATCTTTTTATGGTGGTGGTGGTGTTGCGTTCTGATGTAATCTGCCCCTGCTTTGTGCTAAAAGACCACCGTCTCGGGTGGAGATGAGCAGGAAGGTGAGGATGACAAAAGTGCCCGATTTCGGGACTACCCCTTGTTAGTCGTGTTACTGAAAATGATTGACACCACACCAACTCAACATCCTCCACATAATTACTTTTTAAAACAACAAAATATCCAACCTCAGCCGCAACTCTGGTCCAGCATTCTGGCCAACCACTACATCTACAGGTAAGTTATTGGCACATAATGAGCATGATGTGCTTAAAGCTGTGAGGACTGTGATGCCTGAGATGTTCTCGACTCTAGATCATCAGCAATTCTGCCAAACGATGATGGAGCGGAGACGACGTGACTCGTCCAGTGTTACAAATGAGGTCCTTGGTGAAACGCAGGGGGCTTGTTTGGGGGAACATTTGGGAAGTTTGTGAAACACAGTTAATCATTGAACATCATCTCTTGTTCTTCCTCACCACGATTTGACTTCTTCCTCTCTCCACGAGGAAGATCTCCGAGCTTCGGACCTCCGGATATTTCCAGGACATCAGACCGAGCTCTCCACCTGTTTTGGGGGCATGCTGAATGTCCCACTTCCAAGTTCTCCATCACAGGCCTTGAAGGTGAAAATGGGTTCGAATTCCGTTTTTTTGTTATTCGCAGATACATTTGCACGTCATAATGAATATTTACGTCATTGGTCTAATGGTCACAGTGAATATTTCCCTGTCAAGTACCCACCTGCTGTGCTTCGAGCTCAACAACACCGCTCTCCCATATTCCTCTGCGTATGTAATAAAAAGATGGTCTTTCTTTGAATGTGAGTTATTCGATCTGGAGACGAACTTCAAAATGACGTAATCTGACCCAGAATGCATGCTGCGCATACTCAGAACCCTGAAGAAGACATGTTGATTGGGGCCTTTTGTTGATGCAGAGTTAAGGCTCATGGAAGAGATAGAACAATTAATGGATCAGGATGCAACAGGACAAAGGAACAGCAAGCAGAGAGAGGGGGGACAACAACAGCAGAGCAGAAGGTCAAGATGGAGGGAGGAGGACAAGCAATGGGTATCGGGAGGAATTGGGGGCAGGAGAGGATGCATGAGCTGGACAAGATGGACACAGAAGGAAACTCTCAGGAGGGAAAACTGGAAATTTGGAAGGAGGGAGGATTGTGGTGGAGTGGGGAAGGGGTTAACCCATTTCCTTTTTAGGGGGAGGTGTTGCTCTCTTCATCAAAGACTCTATTCCTCACTCTCCTTGCACTGCTCTCACTCCCCCACACCCCCAGGAATACCTCTGGCTTCGGCTTCCCCTCCACTCCCACCTCATGTTTATATGTGTACTGTACCGTCCACCGAACAGTGATGACTCCATCTACACCTCACTAACCGAAAACATGGACCATCTTCTATCTTCTCATCCAAACTCTCTCTTCCTCTTATGTGGTGACTTCAATTGTCATCACGCCAGTTGGCTCGGTGTGGGTACCTCTCTCACCTGCCATGCCACCTCAGCAAAAGCTTTCTGCGACTCATTGGGACTGACTCAATCGGTCAACTTCCCGACCCGGATCTCAACCAATGGTACTCCATATCTTCTGGATCTGATTTTGACAAATTTCCCTGACAATATCTGCTGCTCTTCCTTCGCTCCAATTGGTTCTTCTGACCACGTCCTTGTCAAAGTGGACATCTCTCTGGCTGTTATCAGAGAACCACCTCACCGCCGTCGAGTCTGGCATTTCACTCAAGCCGACTGGCAGGGTCTCCGAGCAGCCATCAAACTGACAGACTGGTCTCCATTAACTACTTTCTCAAACATCAACTCATCCTGGGAATTCATTCAAAGAAACTTGCTCCCTCTCATGCACAGATTTATCCCCTCTCGTGTTCAGTTGTCTTACCCTTCCTCCCGCCCTTGGTTTACTGAAGCTTGTGGCGAGGCAGTTGTCCTGAAACAACTTGCCTTTGCCTCATGGAAAGCAAACCCAACTGAGAGCAATCTCAGTTCTTTCCACAAAGCTCGGAACAAGTGTGTATCTACCCTCAGGAGAGCCAGAAAACAACATCTTTCTCATCTCAAGTCTGAACTCTCAAACCTCTCTCCCTCCTCAAAATCCTGGTGGCGTTTAATCAAATCTGTTTCTGGTGTATGTTCCCCCTCCATCCCCTCCCTTACCTCAAATGGCCGCACTGCTGATTCCACACGTGATAAAGCTGAATGTCTAAACTCGGTGTTTGCAGCTAAATCTTGTGTCCAAAACCCATCACTATCTCTACCCACTTTACCCAGTCGCACCCAACTGTCCCTGGACACTGTATCCTTTTCTCCTGACAAGGTGGAGAGCTTGCTTTCAAACCTCGAGTCAGATTCTGCAACCGGTCCAGACGGCATCAGCCCACGTGTCCTCAAAGCCTGCTCTTCTGCTCTTGCTCACCCTCTCTCTGTTCTATTCACCCTCTCATTTGCCCAAGGTCATCTGCCATCTGCTTGGAAATCTGCTAACATCACTGCCCTGCATAAAAAAGGTGCAAAAACAGATCCCTATAACTACAGACCAATCAGCCTTCTCCCAATCATCAGCAAGGTGATGGAATCCATCATCGCCTCAGATATGAAATCCTTCCTCTTCTCCAATGGCTTGATTTCCAATCATCAATTTGGTTTCAGACCAGGTCACTCTACCCTGGATATGCTGCTTCTGCTCTCCCATCAATGGATGGAGGTCCTCAATGCCAGACAGGAAATCCGAGCCGTATCCCTGGCCATATCACGTGCTTTTGACACAGTCTGGCACCCTGCCCTACTCACCAAACTCTCTTCCCATGGTATTCAAGGCCATCTCCACTCATGGCTCGCAGACTTCCTCTCCAGTTGCAGTCAACGTGTGGCCCTAAATGGAGTTCTTTCATCCCCTCTTCCTGTGCAGGCTGGAGTTCCTCAAGGTAACGTTCTGGGCCCTGTTCTTTTTCTGGTTTTCATCAATGATCTCTCGGACTCTCTGGAAAATCCTCTATTTCTCTTTGCCGATGACTCCACCCTCTGCCGTACCATCTGTCATCCCTCAGACCGGCAAGCAGCAGCTTCTTCGCTCACTGCAGATCTGGATAAAATCACAAACTGGTCCAACACGTGGAACATGTCTTTCAATCCAGACAAATCTCACACTCTCACTATGTCTCTTCGAAAGGACCGTTTACAAAACACCCCCATCCACTTTCTCAACAATCCTCTAGAAGAAGTCTTTTCTTTCAAGCTTCTAGGTCTCACTATCTGCCATGACCTTTCCTGGGAAAGTCACATTTCCAACCTCGCCTCAAAAGCCAGTCGCCGACTGGGAATCCTCCGTCGTGCTAAGTCCTTCATCGGCCCTCTTGAGCTTCTGACCACTTACAAAGCTTTTGTCCGTAGCCTGATGGAGTACTGCTCTCCCCTCTGGGCTGGTGCTCCTGCCTCCCACCTTTCTCGGCTTCACGCTGTCGAAACCAGGGCATTTGAGATCATCGGCATCTCCCGCAATGAAGCTGAGTCTTTGGGCCTCTCACTCAATCACCGCAGGTTGGTCGGTGGTCTTTCTGTCTTCTACCGACTCCTCTCCAGCCTTGCCCCCCCTGCTCTCTCTGCGATTTGTCCCCACCACATTTCCACAGGGCGCTCAAGGTCCGCCAACAACCCCCTTCTGGTAAAACTACCAAAATCACGAATCACTGCTCATCTTCACTCTTTCATTCCTCTTTTTTCCCGCCTTTGGAATAAACTTCCTCACTCTATTCTTTCCCATTCTTCCCTCCAGGCTTTCAAAACAGCTGTTCACCACCACCTCTTATCTTCCCCCATCCAAATCCTCGATCTTTTCTACCCCCGATAATCCACCCAAGCCCACTTCCTTCATTTCTCCTGCTTCCCTTCCTGAAAGTCCCTGAAATGTCCATCTTCTCTTCACCATGTTCCCCGTCCCATCCCCATCCCTCTCCCTTCCACAGTTCACCTAATGTGTCTGTTCCCCACTGTTTTGTCCCTTCCACTCCCGCCCCTCTTGTCTCATGCCTCCTTGCTGTGAGTTGCGTGTTAGCTCTCATACGAGCCTCGACCAAGGTATACAAAAAAAAAAAGGGTATCGGGAGGAATTGGGGGCAGGAGAGGATGCATGAGCTGGACAAGATGGACACAGAAGGAAACTCTCAGGAGGGAAAACTGGAAATTTGGAAGGAGGGAGGATTGTGGTGGAGTGGGGAAGGGGTTAACCCATTTCCTTTTTAGGGGGTGGGGGGAGTTAATGAGGGTAAAAAGATCATTGTTTTGGATGGGGGATGATCTGAGATGGTTGTGAACAGCTGTCTTGAAGACCTGGAGCGAAGAATGAGATTGAAGAGGATGTGAAAATTGATTCCACAGGCAGGAAAAAAAAAAGAATGGAGGTGAGCAATGATCCTGGATTTTGGCAGTTTCACCAGTAGGGGGTTAATGGTGGACCATATGTGCCCTGCAGAAACTGAGGGGGGGGGGACAAAACACGGAAAGAGCAGAGGGTGCAAGAACAGAAAGGAGGCAGGTGAAGACAGAGACCTGTCTGCAATAGCGAAGTGATAGGAATTGTGTGTATGTGATCGGGATTGTAACCTAATATAGCTCACAGAGCTTCTAAAAGAAGTCAAAAAATACTTGGAAAAGTACCTGAGAGAAAGGGATGTACCTCTACACAACAAAAGAGTTGTAGGCCTTTCTCAATTCACCCAATGGGCTGAGTTCTTGCAGCTGTCCATACTGCAAAAAATGCCAATGATGTGAGCCAGTGCAAGGCCCGAATAATCGTAGGTGAGCGTGGACCTCCACACACCCCGTAACACAACTACTCAACTCCACCCCCCCACCCACCCACCAAGACTCAACTTCCCCCTCCCAACTCTGTCCCATGTTTGCTCTGCCCCCCTCCCTCAATTCTGTCATCCACTCTTCCCGCTCATAAAAGCAAACAGGAATTCCCACATCAAAAAAGCGGAAATATTTAACGCTTTTCCTTTCCCAATCACACTGTCACCGACTTCACAGAAATTGCAATCGAAACAGCTCTTACATGTTACGGCCCATCACGGTCACCTGTCCAATTCACAATCCCACGAGATATGCGGAAACCCCATGGAACTGCAAATGTCAAGTGACCATGAGACCGGAAACCAATTATCTTCCTTCTAATGCATAGACAGTACACACATCATTAAAAGTAAGCAATGACGGTTGTTTTCTTTAAAAATATTGCGAGATTCTCGAAATCCCACTCACCCACTCACTGACTCAATCACAGATATAATAAATGTTTCGGACCTTCTTAGTGGGGAGAAAGCTGAAACGCATACTGATGCATCTCGAAGCCAATATTGCAGGAAAAAACTAGAACGGGCACTCGGTAGAGCGCGTACCTCCGCCAGGCTCAACAGTTTACGTTTTGGATCCCACTGATAGTCCGGATCTGCATCTGGAACTGAACCAAAATGTCTGGATACAGAAAGACAGACAGAAAGACAGACAGACAGACAGCAGTGAAAAACCAACTCATCCACAACTTTTTGAAATATCATGCTATATTTCGTTTTTGGTCCTATCTCTCAATGGTGAAGCATCACTTTATAGAATTAAAAAAAAATTCTTCTTTCTGGATCCGGAATCGAATCTTTCCCAAAATCAAACGAAATTTTCCCTTCTCACGCATCCAACGTGCCCATCAAGTTTCGTCCAAATCCATCCGAAACTTTTTGAGATATCGTGCTATGTATCATTTTTGGCCCCATCTCTCAATGGTGAAGAATCACTTAAAAGCTTCGAGTATCCGGATCTGGATCTTCACCAAAATCAAATCAGTTTGTCATTGTCACATATCCAACCTGCCCAACAAATTCCGTCCACAACTTTTTTGAGATAACTTTGCTCACAGACAAACAAACAGGCAGACGGACAGGGGTGAAAACAAACAGACAGACAGAGTCCACATTTGGTGATGGAGGTAATCACAAAACAGTCAAAATTTTCCCCTAAACGAAAACATCTGCGAATAAAACTCGACCGGTGCAGCCTCAGTCTGCTCACTGCGGGTCCCGTGACCCAAAACAATCGAGCTGACACTGAAACTGATTGCTTGGCAATGCTAACGACCTCCTCTTATTTTATTTGTTTTGCCTTATTTACATTAAAAATTAGAATAGCTATAAGCATTTAAATAAAGAGCTCGTTCTCATCATTAATTGTTGATTTACTTGAGTTATTTAGCTTTTTGCAGGATGTAAGCATAATGGGCTTATTAAACAGTCGAAGCAAACCGGACTTAATACATCAGAAAGGAAGCAATTACAAGTGATTCCTATGTCTCTGTCTGATTTATGATGTGCTTAACTATTGATTTGTTTTATATATTGCTAATGCTCTTGTGTACCATAATACAGTACGTCTATCTAGGACATCACTGACGTCGCTGGTAGTGATTTCTACAATGGAAACAATTCATTATAAGTCGCTTATGTCAACAAAAATAACAATTTCTATAAATACTGTCATTGAATATATGTAAGACAGTACTTGCAATAAATGAAGCATTCCAGAATAACGTTAATTTAGCAATTTTCAGGAAATTCAGATAAATGATTGCTAAGTAACTAGCAGGTGATTTGTATGAAGAAATCCACGAGTCAGTGGTTGGAAAGAGCTTGATATATTAGATAAAATGGAGGACTAACATGGAGAAGGTGTGCACACATTGTCCAACCGCCCAACCGATAACAAACTGATGTTTATTATAAAATTGTTTTCACATGAAATATGTAACGTCATCATTCTCCAAGTCGTAGACATTTATCCGATTTATTCTGCTCTTTCATTTATTAACTCAAACTAAGTGTTCTATTATTGTAACCTTCTTTGTGATTTCATGCCAACATTCCGAACTCCAAATTGATCACCTCACCCCAATCCTCAAAAACATCACACTGGCTCCATTGCCTCGTGTTCCTTTCTGAAATAGTCCTGACAACCTTTATAGCCAAACATCAATCGGTGATGCCTGGTGTTGGCTTCATGGTTAGGGTGGTGGGCTTTGGGATCATAAGATCCTGACTTCAAATCCCCTTTTCTGTTGAATTAATACCAGGTGGGGTTGATTCTGCCTGTCATCCTTCTGAGGTCGGCAAAATGAGTGCCAGCTTTCTGGTATCCTGTGTCGGAGTGGTGACCCGTCCAGGATTGTGCCCAATTGCCAAGGGGACTGCTTAAGCAACACCAACGCTCTGCACAGAGTATGGTCCCAAAAGATGGATGGATCAATCGGTTCCACCATTTTTATAACACTTTATACCCCTGTAAGAAAACTGTGATTAAATACCTGGAAACTTTTGGTTGTTCCTCACATGTGGGGGAAGACTTTTGGTGATCGAACATTCCTAATCATATTTGCTACTCTTCATCTATGCAACTATACCTTTTTCATCCCGACCATACCCTCGCCGGAGGAGAGGGTATTGCATTTGGGACCGTTTGTTACTTGCAATTTCGAAGATTTTTCAAATATATTTGTCAGTCGATTTCGTTATTCTGTTTGTTTGTCAATCGCCTTGAGGTCATAATTCTAAACCGATTGTCATGAAACTTTACCAAGTTGGAGAGGTAGTCTCAACTGAGAAGCCTATTGATGTTGAGGTCAAAGGTAAAAGGTCATCTTGAGGTCAAATTTTTAAAATCATTTTTCATCCGATTGACTTCAAAGTTGAACAGGATTTTCACATTGAGTCACTGAATTGGGAAGCCAACTATTTGAGGTCAAAGGTCAACTCAAGGTCAAACTTCCAAAATCATCAACTTAAATCTGAAAAATAATCAATTTTCATCCGATTGATCTGAGCTTTGATTGAGATTGTCAATTTCAATCTTAATGAAATGGACAATTAGATGTATACATGGCAACCTTTGGAGAGAGGAGTGGACTTTGCAAGTATTGTGCTCTGCACGGTCTTTTCCTTGTTTGTTTGTTTGTCTGTTTGTTTGTTTGTTACTTGTGGAAATCGAAAATTTTTCAAGTATATTGATCAGTCAATTTCGTAATTGTCTTTGTTTGTTTGTCTGTCTGTCTGTCAATTGCCAACATGTCACAATTCTAAACCGATCGTCATGAAACTTTACCAAGTTATAGCGGTCGTCTCAACTGAGAAGCCTATTGATGTTGAGATCAAAGGTCAAAGGTCATGCGGTCATATTTCTAAAATCGTCATTTTTCATGCGATTGACTTAAAAGTTGAACAGGATTTGCATATTGCCTCACTGAATTGGGAAACCAACTATTTGAGGTCAAAAGGTCAAAGGTCAAACTTCTAAAATCATCAATTTTTATGTGAAAAAGTCAATTTTCATCTGATTGCCTTGAAAATTAAACAGCAATTACATTGTGCATTACTGAATTGGGAAACAAACTATTTTTGAGATTAAAAGGTCAAAGGTCAACTCAAGGTCAAACTTCGAAAATTATCAATTTTCAACTGAAACATTGTCAATTTTCATCTGATTGACTTGAAATTTGAGCAGCAATTGTATAGTACATCATTACTGAATTGGAGAGCCAACTATTTTTGAGATCTAAAGGTCAAAGGTCAACTCAAGGTCAAACTTCTAAAATTATCAATTTCAATCTGAAAAATAATCAATTTTCACCCAATTGACCAGAGCTTTGATTAACATTGTCAATTTTAATCTAATTGAAATGGGCATTGGGCAATTTGATGTATCCATAGCAACCTTTGGAGAGGGGGGGGGGGAATTTGGAAGTATCGTGCTCTGCATGATGTCTTTATCCTGATTGTCCGTTTGTTTATCAGTTTGTTTTTTATGTTTATCGCCTACAGATCAGAATTTTTTTAACCGATCTTCATGAAACTTCACCACATGAGAGAGTTTGTCATCAGCAAGAAGCCTATTGTTTTTGATGTCAAAAGGTCAACGTAGGCCAAAGGCCAACAACTAAGGTGAGATTTCTAAAATCCTCAATTGTCATCCAATTGACAAGAAATTTGAAGAGAATTTGCATATCAAGTCATTGAATTCAAGAAACAAGTATTTTCGAGGTCAACATAGGCCAAAAGGTCAACATAGGCCAAAAAGTCAACATCGTCATTTCCAAAATTGTCAATTTTCATCCGTTTGACTTGAATTTTGAAGAGGATTTGTGTATTTTGGCTTTGAGTTCAACCACCAATTATTTTTTAAGATCAAATTTGTTTAATGTATTTCGTATTGTGCTCTGCATGCCATCTTTTTTGTTTGTTTATTTGCCATCACAGAACGAGTGCTTTTCTCTGCAACCGCTTGTCAGATTTACACGAAATTTTCACCATCGGAGCGACTACTCATGTAGAATGTTTTAATGCTAATAATGATGTCATGGGTCACGTGGTGTGGCAGCCATGTTTGGAAAAGGGAAAAACTTTGGATTTCTGTATATCCAAAATAGCACCAAAGAAAATATTTAAACTTGGCAAATGTTAAGTACTCCTCATGAGAAATGTGTGATTTTATTTTTATGATGTCATAATTGCATACAAAGAATGCTACATCTGATCAGTATGAAAATTATTGAGGGTCATCTTCTCCAGAACGATTGGACAGATTGAGGGGAAACTTCACACAAATATTCCGCAAACATTGGGGATACCAGGGTATTCATGAATAATTGAGAGGTCACATGGTCTGGCAGCCATATTGGATTGAGCGAAAATCTTAAAATAATTATTTCTCCTGAACCACTTCATCGATCGATGTGAAGCTTCACAATTATGATCCAGTAGTGATAAGGAATAGATGCTTTAAATTTCAACCTGATTGGATGCGTGGTCTGGCAGCCAGAATTATTTTTAAAATTTGATCTGGCTTCTTTTCTTTTTTTTTGGACTAAGGTTCACTTGGCTGTGCCTGGATGGGTTTGAGGACAGTGGAGTAGCAGCTGAAACACGAATCCTATCCAGGTTCATCCCGATGACTTCATCTTTGCTTTTTCCTTCTTTGGGTTCCTTCTGATGACTTCAATGCAGGAATGTACCTATTTGGTCTTCCATTTGATTTTGATTGAATCTATTTCAATCCCATTCTGAATTGAATTGAATAACAAGTCTGAAGACGACGATGGTTCACGAGCGGTGTTTGACGATGTAGATTGTTTCAGAAGTCAAGGATGAGACAATGTGATAATTTTTGACCAAGTTATAAAAATGATCAACATGATGTGGTACGAGTGACAGGTTATTAGCTGCAAAATGTCGAAAACCCGGTTTCGTTCAACAACTTTCAAAATTTGACCTTTGCATAACCTTTAAAGGTCACAAAACAATGTTGTGGACATTAAAATAAGGAAACAGGATACGTGCTATAGCTTATTGGAGTTAGTTCGTCGAAGAAGGTCGAAACCCCGGTTCAATTCCCACAACTTTGAAAATTTGATTATTTGTGGCCTTTAAAGGTCAAAGGTCAATGATTTTGACCTTTGGTGCAAAACTTCCTCTGGAACATTCCAGGAACAATATAACGTCATATAGGCCATATGGCATTTCACACTCATCGGATTATATATCCATACTTTGATGAAATCAGCGTAAAAACAAACTTGAAGGGGGCGCCACGGGCAAGGTGTTCGAGATAGAGCAAAACGGTTTCAAGACTTGAGGTTGGGAATGACCTCAAGATTATGCATAAAAAAAATTGTCATCCTAGTTCTCAAAGTTTGGGCGGTCGTATGATTTTTATGTCAAAATTCACAATTTTCTAAGTTTTTGACCTTGTGACCTTGACCTTGGGACGAAAATGAAAAATCGGACAATGACAAGTTTTAGATAATTCATTCTGATATTCAAATACCGAAGAACCCATTCCATTCGGTCAATTCCCTAGGAGAAGATAGATTTTTAATCCAACTAGCCCCTAAAAATGGATATTTTTTGGGCGTGGCTCCGCCCACAATGGGCGGAGCATGCCCTCCTCCAGGAAAACACAACTAGACATTGATATCGAACAAATAACCAAGTTTCATCAAGATCGGATCCAAGTCTACGAAGTTCTGGACAGACAGACACACAGAATGCTCTGGACAGACAGACACCCAGATGGACAGACAGACAGACAGACACACATAACAAATATAGTGGTCACTCTGGCTGGTGCTCGTGAACCAATAATAAATGTCATGGGTCAGTGTCCAGTGTCCAATCAAAGTGGGACGTCTTGGTACCCGGTCATCACTGCCATTAGTTCTTAAGTGGCAGTTCTCGTTATGTCTATTATTAATTACACAGCACACCAGTACACAAACTCCAAACAAAGTACACCACACAAAACTACACAACCACCACACAGAACAAGTCCTGGCGAGGGTCTGCAATCTCTGATTGCTCTTTCTTGTGTGGTTTTATAATCCTGTGCGAAAATCCCATGTCTTTACCATTTGCCTTAAATTCAATATTCCATCCATCCATCCATCCATCCATCAGGACCATACTCTGTGCAGAGCGTTGTTGCTGCCAAAGCATTCTCCTTGGCTATTGGACACAATCCTGGATGGGTCACCACTCCGACGCAGGATACCAGCAAGCTGGCTGCTTGGCACTCATTTTGACGACCTCAGAAGGAAAACAGGCATGACAGGCAGAGTGAGGAACCCCACCTGGTATTAATTCAACAGCTGAGCAGGATTTGAACTAAGGACCCTTGGACCCCAAGCCCACCACCCAAACCATTAAGTCAACACCAGGCATAAATTCAATATTACCTCCCCTTCATTGAAATATCCGCTTTGAGGGTTTATTTAAAGTGGAAAATGATTCGGATCTCTGGTAGCTTGTACCTGTTGCTGTGGTTGAGCCCGGGGAGTAACTGTCGAAATGTATCTATCCGGATTCTTCCCGACATCTTTGTTCTTTTCACATTTCTCTTTATTGGGTGGTCGCTAGACTACCGTTATTCTCTGGTTTTCCGTCTGTCTGTTTGTATGTAATGGACAGCTCTGGAGGCCAGAGGAGTCAACCGATTTTGATGAAACTTGACTGGCAGGTTCATACCAGGATCTAGTTGTATGCTTTTGAGCACCGTTGCTATGGACGCCACCGTTGCCAAGCAACAGGACTTTGAAATTTTTGGAAAAATCCGAAAAATATTTATATATATATTTTTTTTTGAAAATCAAAAATCTGCTTCCACGCTTTTATGCGCACTATAATCAACCTCTTTGTCAAAAAATTTTCAGCCCGATCCGTCAAAAACTGTATGACGTATGCAATTATTTAGCGACCACCCACGTCGCCTACCGGCTTGTTCCTTCGAATTCTTACTTTTTCTATTCTTTTATCTCTTTTACTCGCTATTTCTTTCGTTATCTATCTGTGTCGGAGAAGTGAGTTATTGCACAAGTTTTTCTGCAAGGCTCACTTGGCTGTGCCTGGATGCGTTTGTGGGTTGTGGAGTAGCGGCTGAACATCCGAATCCTATCCAGGTTCCTCCTGATGAATCCATTCCAGCATTTGGTCTTCCGTGTGATTGTGAAAATCCGGTGCATTGATCAAAATCAAAATGGAAAAAAATGTTAAAAAAAAAAGCCCCAAACATCACATGACCCAAATTGTAGCTCGCAGACAGCGGCTCGCATCCCGGGATCGACGCCCCTACCCGGTCATTCTTCTTGTTGGACCCCGAAACGTATCGCGAGCAGATCACGCCCCGCGCCACTGCACAAACAGGCGCAACCTGCGAGTGACCTCCCTCCGCGCCGCTTGTCCAACTCCATTAGCGCTTCGTCCCTGCCTTGTAAACAGCCATTAGCGGAGGCGCTGCAGTCGCGCCGCGTAATTAACGCGTTGGCGTCTAATTTCAACGGGTGCAGCACCCCGACCCCCACCAGCCTGGGCCCGGGTCCCAGCCCGGCCACCACCGGCCTGGGCTCGGGTCCCACCTCGACCCCCACAGGCCTGGGCCCGGGTCCCAGCCCGGCCACCACCGGCCTTCCTTAATCGCACGCTGATCGAAACCTTGTTTTGGAGCCGTCAATTTGCCGACGGTTCCCAATCGAAGCCCTCGCTCGGACAATCTCTTCGGGGGGTTCGGGTTGCTTAGCCCTGGCCGTATAGCGATTGACGCAGCGGTTAGAGGTTTATTAATGCGGTTCGTGCTCGCTTTGTTTGGGCGATGCACCAACGCGCCGAGCTTTGTTACTCACTCGTTTATTCCAATTACATCCCTCTTACAAATGCGAGCACTTAATACGTTGGAGAAGTTTTGCAATTGCCTTCTTGTTTTTTTGTGCTGCCCGTTCGATCGCAGCTCTGCCCCGCAGGTGAATCGTTGCCGTTTCCCAAACAACCGACGAAGTCTTTCTCTCTGTCAAAAACTCTTGGAGAGCGTTACAAGTATGATAAGAGAGTTGTGTTTGAACTGTAAACGTCACAATCTCCTTAAATACGCCTCTTTCATCTTGGACACCGTCTTCGAAGTTCAGAAACACCTGTTGACGGGGAGGAAGGGGGGGTCAGGTGTATGCCAGTGCCTGATTAAGCCTCGGCTGGCCCTAAGACACATATTGAAATTTTAGAGAATGGCCTGAAAATTTTAAATTAGATCTCGGGCTCATGGAAATGGACCCCAGACAAAAGATGAACTGATTCAAGAACCAAATATTTAATGTGAAAATAATTTTTGGCCCGAATTTTTGACTGGCCCTAAGGTACGTGCCTTGTCTGCCTAATGGTTAATCCAGCACTGGTGTACGTGCATACCATGCTGACGGCGGTTTGCTTATAATAACATTATGATTATTCTTTAACGACCGCAATTATTCCCACTTTTTTGTGGGGTCGGCCGGGGGAAGCTTGTCCCAAGTCTCTTACGAACCGGCTGGCCAGCCCTGACGTTCGACTAAAGTTCTGGTATCTGGATTCGGATCCTTACCAAAAATCGAATCAATTCTTCCTCGTCACCCACCCAACCTGTCCACCAAGTTTCATCCAAATCTGTTCATAACTTTTTGAAATATCCTGTTCACAGACAAACAGACAAGCAAACAGGGGTGAAGCCATGACCTCCATCCACATTCATTTGTTTTCGACTACTAATTATATCAAATAACATCTATATATCTACATTGTACGTACAAAATTTTGAAGTCACGTGGTGTGCAGAAATAACCTGGCGGGTAGAACCACAGGCACGGCCTATGGTACATCATGAGCAGCACGATTGCTTTTACCATGTCACTGCCAGCCTTACCTCGTGTGTATGGACCATATCGAAACTCTTCTGGCATCCGATTTCTTGCATCGGGTCCTCAGAACTAGACATCTCACCGTCCATCATGATGCTTCTGTTGGGGGCGCTTTCATTAACTCTTTCCTTTTGACTCCTCAAGGACAGCCTCACTTTGCATACATTTCTGTAACTGCCACTTATCTAGATATTTTATGTTGTTGAGTGGTGGTGGTAGTACAGGTAGCGGCAGCCTTTATGAGGCGTTACCACCTTGAATGATCCTGGCAGGCCTGAACCAGTAGAGTCACATCTATCGACCGCTCCCTCAGTCCATGCGTTGGTTGGTGTTAGGACCGATGAGTTCCACCTTTTGTCACACCTGGATAAACCAAGATGGTTTGTAGGCACCTCAGATAAAATGTCATCTGCAGTAAGTTGCTGGTTGGCTTGGAGAGGGGGTCCAAGTTTTACAGTTGTAAATCAGCGAGAGCAAGATTGTGCCCCCCTCCCCCCCCCAAAAAAAAATCTCCATCTTAGTTTGTATCAAGATGTTTGGTTGTTTCCGGACCGCTTTCCATAATATAATGACAGGAATGTTTCTGAAGCCCGTTTATCCAGAGATCAACGTCTCCATGTGGACCACAGCCAGTTGAAATCACAGTGCCAGGTATGGAAGTTGGTCGACCGTCTGCACCACCTTGTTTCCTTTAAAACAGAACGGGTGTGCAGAGGGTATGTAAATGAGCAGGTACATGAGGGTATTTCGTCTTCTTGGGGATGATGTCTTCTAATCCCGATGTACGCAACAAATCGGAGAATTCTCCAAAACTACCTTGCCCGCCCTTTCCCTCCCCAGGCAGGTACCATTTGCTCGTGGCCTCTTACTGATACCATTCCTTCCAATCTTCGGATCAGGTGGAGCGTGCAAAACATGAGGGAGAGTCGCGACACAAGCTCAAACGTACAATGCGCACCGTGGCAACTGGAACGATTACAAAAGGACTGTTTTTGTTGTGAAAATAGCATTACACAAGGTGATATGAAATACCTGCTTTAAACGTAAGCAGCAGGTGTATCGATGGAGCACTCCTTTAATTTGAACTTGAGAGCGAGTCTAAAGTTCCCATTTTATTTAATTTCCAGGTGAGATCGGATGGTCGAGGCTTACGTTGTCTGATATTGGAGTTCATTTGTGCAGCAATTTTTTTTTTCTTTCATCACTATCAACCAAGCTGTTCATTCATATTCCTCCTCCTATAAATACAGCAATGCCACTCCACCGATTTAATCCTCAAATACAACGGAACTATTCCAAAATATGCAACAAAGGAAACCAGAGGGATCACTCCAAGATACACCGAGTGGTGACATAACGAAAGTGTCATGTCGATGGATAATTTGAAACCAGAACACAAAGATAGATCACAAATGAAGGGAAGAGAACAACAGGGGAGGAAACGTGAAGTATGCTATAAATCATGGCTGGGTCAAGAGCGTATCGTTCCTTGTGAAGTCTATGTGGGTTGAGATGAGACCAGGACAGGACGAGATGATGATGCTGAGAAACCATCAAATCCAAGCATTTCTCACGAGTCTAAAACGTCCATGAAGGCTGTTTTCATCTTTCTTTCGTTTAAAAAAAAAACAAAAAAAAAACAAGTGCTTCAAATGGCGCTCAGATGTGAAAAGTGAGGGCTGGGTTAGGGTCAAAAGGCTGACATACTCACGGGGATACTATGAGCTAATCAGGGAGAGCCCGAAATGAAATGAGGCAGGGAGGGGGCTACTTCAAACGGCTGGATCGATGAAAGACCCCAGTCGTGTCGAAAAGTAATTTATCGGGGGGTCACACTTTTATGGGCTGTCCAGTGCTGCGGTTAAATGAAGCGAGTTCGCTTCTCAATTGCAGCTTTTATTAAACTTCCACTGAGCGCGCACCGTGTGATATATGTTTCAATCTGCAGGTTTTACCATGCAAGGGGTCACCGAGTGAGCGGGAAAGGAGACGATTTGAAGCTCGATTTGTAAAAATAAAAAAGGGAGGATGGGGAAGGTGGCGAGGTGAATACACGACATCACCTTGAATTACGTCATACTCATCATGTATGATAGATGGATTATATATGTATATATATATATACATGTAAATGCCTGGTGTTGGCGCAGTGGTTAGGGCAGCGGCTTGGGATCCAAGAGGTCCTGAGTTCAAGCCCCATTGGGCCACTGAATTAATACACCAGGGGGTTGACTCAGCCTGTCATCCTTCCGAGGTCGGCAAAATGAGTACCAGTATACTGGGCCGTTGTATACCCCGGTTAAAATAGGTGTACCATATCCCTGTGTCGTAAGAGGCGACCAGGGTTGTGTCAGGAAGGGCATCCGGCGTAAAACATGTGCCAAATCACGATGCGGATCATACGGATGATCCGCTGTGGCGACCCCGAATGGGAGCAGCCGAAAGAGGAAGAAGAAGATACATACATGTAAATATAAAAGACCCACTCACATCTCTCACCAGTGTGAATTGAGGGAATAACCAATCAGCTCTCACCGAATCAACGGAATCCGGGTGGCAAGGATTATATAAGTAAATTGACATCTACCATGCTCTCTTCTAGCTGAAGAAACTGCATAAAGCAACCAAAAATGCCTACGCAAGGTAAGCACTTTGCTGTTTCAAACCCTTCCCAGAGTTCCTTCACAGCAATAAGGAAAAAAAAAATAGAAATATATACATATATATATATATATATATATATATATATATATATATATAGTTATTAAGAATGGACGTATTTAAATGAAAATACAACAAATAAATGTTATTTGTAAAATACATTATAAATAAGCATTGAAATAATTTATTAGTGGTTGCTCGGATCCACAGTGCAGCATGTTAAAATCGGTTATTAATGTCAGTTTGAATATTTGAATGACAGTTTGAGTCTATCGTTAGATGGAGGTACTGTGTCATGGACATGTCAACAAAGTGAAGTGTTTATCGCTTAATGTATTATCATATAAAGTGGTGATTGATTAAAGTTATTAAAATGGAGTAATACTTTAAATAAAAGTGAGAATTAAATGAGTTTAAATAAGGATGTTGCATTGCTGTGTTAACTGACTGTCTGGACACAACTTTGAGGTTGTACTGCAGGTCCATTGATGTTGAGTAATCTGGACCTTCGACTGGGGTTGTGGATCTGCTGTTTGGAGAGGTTCTGAGCTCAAAGGATCGAAACCTCGATGAGAAACGGTGCCCAGCTGATGACCTGGGCAGTTGGGAAATCAGTGAATTGCATTTACGTTAAGGTTATAACTTGAAATAAAATAGCTTTTGAAAGTAATTTCCAGTACATAATATATCCGTGTGTGTGTGTGTGTGTGTGTGTGTTTTATGTGTGGCTTCCTTCTTGGGACGACGGTGCAGCAATTGGTCTTTATTTTGATTATGTCACTATCAATGGCCAGAAGAGAGGAGTGACATACATGTGGATGTATGTTTCTGCCTCCTGGCATCATCAGCACGCCACCACTATCGTTTCCTCCACCTCCCAATCCCATTGGCTTGACTCAGTGCTTCATCTGACACTTTATTACATGAATCACCCTTTAGTTATCGTTCTAAGAAATTTGTGCCCCCATCATAGCCATTGCGAAGCGATTTTATTTCATTATTTATTTATTTTACAATCATGTGTAACCTGCCATACAAACCCAGTGCATGTTTCAACAGAACCAACCAAATCGGATGAAAATTGACAATTTTAGAAATTCGGCCCATGTCGACCTTTTGGCCTATGTTGACCTCAAAAATAGTTGGTGGTTGAATTCAGTGACCTGATATGAAAATCCTGTTGAAATTTCTAGTCAATCAGATGAAAATTGAGGATTTTAGAAAATTGGCCTATGTTGACCTCAAAACAGTGACCACTTTATCACATGGCCATGTAACATGTGGTAAAGTTTTAATTTCCTCCGCTGAACAGTTTTCGATCTTAAAATGTAGACACGCATGACGTAAAATCCCAGATACCATACGTGTTTGTCCATTCTTTACGGTCTTTGCAACTCATGTAAAAGTACACTGATGTTTAATAATCGTAATAATAATGAGTTTATCATCATACATATGTGATGCACATCCAATTAGAAGTACTTTGACAGTTGTTGTAGAATTTTGTAGTTAACGTTTTAACCTACTCGATGTAAATCCTGTTACTCAAATGAAATCCACAATTAATTCACTGTCCACAAGGGAAAGTACATTACAGCAGATAATTTTATTAACATAGTACTATGGAGTCCAAGCCACTGAGATGGTATCCATCCACAATGATTTGCACTTAACTAAGATTACATTTCCTGGCATTTATATGCTTTTGTGGGAGTGGAGAGGGCTGATAAGCATGAGGCAAAAGAACTCCAACTGCAATACGTGTCTACTAGGTGAAAAGCGAATGACATAATCATGGCAAAAGTTGGTGTTATCAACCAGGTCACTTTGTTGCATAGCAAGACATTCCTTTTATCAACATTTAGGTCAAAAGACTCTTGGGTAAAAGGAAGCATAACTGACAGCCAATTTGACTTATCGCATAAAAATTAAATTTATAAAGCACCAGCAACCATTATAAATTGAGAGTACAATAATATAATTATTTTCTCCCACACAGTGCATGCTCAAAAATAAGAGTGAAAAAGAAACTGATTCATTATGGTGAGTGTTGAGAGCCCTAAAACAACATTTTAGTGATGAAATAAGTGGAATGGTTAAAAATATCCATTCCTTACTGATGTCTTCATCCTCATGTCATTTATGTATAAGCTCCCCCATGAGCCTTGGTTGTATCTATTGTATATTAATAATTCTGGCTGTACTGTACAACAATTAACAAGCACTGAAACCGTTACTTCGCTGACTGCAGTTGAACAATATAACTTATATATGTTACAGGACAGTAATACAGTTTATTGAGTTGCAGTATCGTTTATTGAGTCAATATTTGCAAAAATATTTTTTATTCCAGAAACATTTTGTTTACTGCAAACAACCCCAACATTAAATTTTAGTTATACGCACAGTCACTCACTCAAAAAAAAAAAGGTAATAATTTATTTTATGTTTCCTTGGATCAGACATTATGTGTTTTTTTTGTTTTTTGTTTTTTTTAAGTTGTAAAATGCAATTCTCATTAAGTCATGAACAATGCACCACCGGAAAGGTCGAGCCGAGCACTAGATGCAACGCCATCTTACTACACTACCATCTTAATAAATCCATCATCCTGATGTCCAACGTCTAGCTTCAGCTTGGCACCTGTGGCCATCAAATAGAGTCAGATATATGGGTCATGGTGTTCAACTGCCAGTGAAGCGACGGGGCTGGTTGAGTGCTAAACGCCAGGATGACGTGCATGTCTGAAGATGCCTGGCCTCGCAATATATTGTTACGGTTGTGGGGGTAGATGTAGTAATTTCACAGGAAAGTTCGGAGTGAATGAAGTTGCTTGGTCTGTGGACGTGTAGGAGACATCTCGATGTAAATTAAGTCGGGAAGCTGTGAGTCGGTGTTACTTGTCACCACACGGGGGGTTGGTACTGTGTTAATTAGACAGGGATTAAGAACAATTCCCCTATTATGTGATTGCCACCTGTGACATATTTTCTACATTTTTGTATTTACAAGCCAGCCATCAAGGAGTTGCATTTTTATATCAACCACAACCATAACAACAAGCAAGCAAAACGTGCCGAGCAGGCAGAAGCCCCGCCTTTCTGGGTTTTCGTGCCAGCAAAACATGCCCGGAAGTGGATGACTGATAGGCACGACGTCGAAGGGAGATCAGAAGCAAAGGCATGAGGGCGTGACGTCAGAAGAGGGAGGACATGGTTGTGTTGGTTCAGTTTGGTGTGTAAGGGATGCATGCAGTCAAGAGACGTCAGAACGAGATGGCGTGTAAATTCGGGCATTACGGCTGGCTTTCCTTTGATGCATGAAGACGACGGCACGATTCTTGTATTCGTGCTGAGGTGAATTGGCTCGAATAGTGGAGCAAGTCGCTGGCCATTGACTCTTGGCTGGTCATGAGAGACGGAACTCGAAGCCTCGTGTATGTCACCGAAGGGAGCGGCACCATTCTGCAGAAAGCGTATCAGCAAGCGCGATTGACGAGGAAGCCGCACGACAGTCTCTGAGCCTTGGCGTTGAATACCGCCTCACTAATTACCTCACATACTTTTTCCAGCCCAGAGTGCAGCTCGGCACCATTTTGGGGCACATCTTCTCATGCGGGATGAAGCGATTCGATTGCAAAGTTCAATAGAGACCACCTCTGGACGAAGCGAAGTGCCAGAATAAAGTGAGGATTTTCTTTCATTTTGTTTCCCCCTGGTCTGTATCAAAGTCCGTGTGTCGAGGAACCTCGACTGAGACTTCGGTTGACTTCACGTGTTATTACTACATTTTGAATTATACCCGAATAAATATTTCTATTTTCATTGAATCCACATTTAACTTAAGTTGCTGTGTCTATGAATTTGTTGTGGGGTTCGAATATAAACCCCCTGTGCTGTGCTTCCGGAGCTCTGTTAGTGCCGTGCCATGCCCCTCCCATACGCGCAATAATCCCTGAGGATCACGTGTCCGCCTCCAAAGGAAAACCGCTCAGCGATCCAGGCTGGTCGGTGTTAACCACCCATCCACCACAATTGGGTCGGGGGGATTAAACGTAACCACCCAGACCCACGACAATATGTAATGCCGTCATGACATCCCAGCAAAAACAGCATGATGGACAGAGGAACAGAGGGGTGGATGGATGGAGAAATCCAAACACTTTAACATACCCCCATTCCTCTGTTTACGCCTGTTCGTTTAACAATTTTTCGCAGTTACGCCATTGATAAAGTGGGGGTCATTTTTCTGTTTACGAAGCCAATTTTTGCTCTCATGAATTTCAAATGGCATACCATGAACGCACAACTCACCTCTCAGTGTAACTCAGTCCTCCACGTCGGTGTGTAGTACTGGACTGTAAACAGTACTATATTCTTCTGCATCATGGCATGATCCACCATTTCCTTACAGATGTTGTGTTGAACAGAGTGAGATGCAAACTTTAACATAATTTTTCTCTGCCATCCTCAACATGTGTGCAAAATGGCAATCTACATTGTGAGGGAGTACTCCCTCGAAAAGATCGAGCCAAGCAAAAAGTAGTGGATGTGAAGGTGGATATTGTGAAAAGGTTTGGATATGAAGGTGGATATTGTGAAAAGGTTTGGATATGAAGGTGGATATTGTGAAAAGGTTTGGATATGAAGGAGGATATTGTGAAAATGTTTGATATTAAGGAGGATATTGTTGAAAGGTTTGGATATTAAGGGAGATATTGTGAAAAGGTTTGGATATTAAGGAGGATATTGTTGAAAGGTTTGGATATTAAGGAGTATATTGTGAAAAAGTTTGGATATGAAGGTGGATATTGTGGAAAGGTTTGGATGAAGCTGAATATTGTGAAAAGGTTTGGATGTGAAGATGAATATTCTGAAAAGGTTTGGATGTGAAGCTGAATATTGTGAAAAGGTTTGGAGATGAAGGTGGATATTGTGAAACGGTTTGGATATTAAGGAGGATATTGTGAAAAAGTTTTGATATGAATGTGGATATTGTGAAAAGGTTTGGATGTGAAGCTGAATATTGTGAAAAGGTTTGGATATGAAGGTGGATATTGTGAAAAATTTGGATGTGAAGGTGGATATTGTGAAAAGGTTTGGATATTAAGGTGGATATTGTGAAAAGGTTTGGATGTGAAGGTGGATATTGTGAAAAGGTTTGGATATGAAGATGGATATTGTGAAAAGGTTTGGATATGAAGGAGGACATTGTAAGTAGGTTTGGCTATGAAGGTGGATATTGTGAAAAGGTTTGGATATTGAGGAGGATATTGTGAAAAGGTTTGGATATGAAGGTGGATATTGTGAAAAGGTTTGGATATTAATGGAGATATTGTGAAAAGGTTTGGATATTTAAGAGGATATTGTGAAAAGGTTTGGATATTTAAGAGGATATTGTGAAAAGGTTTGGATATTAAGGAGGATATTGTGAAAAGGTTTGGATATTAAGGAGGATATTATGAAAAGGTTTGGAAGTGAAGGTGAATATTGTGAAAAGGTTTGGATATGAAGGTGGATATTGTGATAAGTTTTCGATATTAAGGAGGATATTGTGAAAAGGTTTGGATATGAAGGTGGATATTGTGAAAAGGTTTTGATATTAAGGAAGATATTGTGAAAAGGTTTGGATATTAAGGAGGATATTGTGAAAAGGATTGGATGTGAACGTGGACATTGTGAAAAGGTTTCGATATTAAGGAGGATATTGTGAAAAGGTTTGGATATGAAGGTGGGTATCGTGAAAAGGTTTGGATAAGAAAGTGGATATCGTGACAAGATTTGGATATGAAGGTGGATATTGTGAAAAGGTTTGGATGTCAAGGTGGAGATTGTGAAAAGGTTTGGATATGAAGGTGGATATTGTGGAAAGGTTTGGATGAAGCTGAATATTGTGAAAAGGTTTGGATGTGAAGTTGGATATTGTGAAAACTTTTGGATATGAAGGGGGATTTTGTGAAAAGGTTTGGATGTGAATGTGGATATTGTGAAAAGGTTTGGATATTGAGGAGGATATTTTCAAAAGGTTTGGATCTGAAGGTGGATATTGCGAAAAGGTTTGGATATTTAGGAGGATATTGTGAAAACGTTTTTATATGAAGGTGGATATTGTGAAAAGGTTTGGATATGAAGGTCGATATTGTGAAAAGGTTTGGATATGAAGGTGGATATTGTGAAAAGGGTGGATATGAAGGTGGATATTGTCAAAAGGTTTGGATATGAAGGTGGATATTGTGAAAAGGTTTGGATATGAAGGTGTATATTGAGAAAAGGTTTGGATATTAAGAAGGATATTGTGCTAAGGTTTGGATGTGAAGGTGGATATTGTGAAAAAGTTTCGATATTAAGGAGGACATTGAAAGTAGGTTTGGATATGAAGGTGGATATTGTGAAAAAGTTTGGATATGAAGGATGACATTGTGAAAAGGTTTGGATATTAAAGAGGATATTGTGAAAAGGTTTGGATATTAAGGAGGATATTGTGAAAAGGTTTGGATATTTAAGAGGATATTGTGAAAAGGTTTGGATATGAAGGAGGATATTGTGAAAAGGTTTGGATATTAAGGAGGAGATTGTGAAAAGGTTTGGATATTAAGGGAGATATTGCGAAAAGGTTTGGAAGTGAAGGTGAATATTGTGAAAAGGTTTGGATATGAAGGTGGATATTGTGATAAGTTTTCGATATTAAGGAGGATATTGTGAAAAGGTTTGGATATGAATGTGGATATTGTGAAAAGGTTTCGATATTAAGGAGGATATTGTGAAAATGTTTGGATATGAAGGTGGATATTGTGAAAAGGTTTGGATGTGAAGGTGGATATTGTGAAAAGATTTGGATATGAAGGTGGACATTTTGAAAAGGTTTGGATCCGAAGGTGGATATTGTGAAAAGGGTTGGATATTGTGAAAAAGTTTGGAGATGAAGTTGGATATTGTGAAAAAGTTTGGATGTGAAGGTGGACATTGTGAAAAAGTTTGGATGTGAAGGTGGACATTGTGAAAAGGTTTGGATATGAAGGTGGATATTGTGAAAATGTCTGGATATAAAGGTGGATATTGTGAAATCGTTTGGATGTGAAGGTGGATATTGTGAAAAGGTTTGGATATGAAGGTGGATATTGTGAAAAGGTTTGGATGTGAAGGTAAATATTCTGAAAAGGTTTGGATATGAAGGTGAATATTCTGAAAAGGTTTGGATGTGAAGTTGGATATTGTGAAAAAGTTTGGATATGAAGGTGGATATTGTGAAAAGGTTTGGATATGTAGGTGGATATTGTGGAAAGGTTTGGATGTGAAGCTGAATATTGTGAAAAGGTTTGGATAGGAAGGTGGATATTGTGGAAAGGTTTGGATGTGAAGTTGGATATTGTGAAAAAGTTTGGATATGAAGGTGGATATTGTGGAAAGGTTTGGATGTGAAGTTGAATATTGTGAATTGGTTTGGATATGAAGGTGGATATTGTGAAAAGGTTTGGATGTGAAGGTGGATATTGTGTAAAGGTTTGGATGTGAAGGTGGACATTGTGAAAAGGTATGGATGTGAAGGTGAATATTGTGAAAAGGTTTCGATATGAAGGTGGATATTGTGAAAAGGTTTGGATATGAAGGTGGATATTGTGAAAAGGTTTGGATATGAAGGTGGATATTGTGAAGAGGTTTGGATGTGAAGGTGGATATTGTGGAAAGGTTTGGATGTGAAGCTGAATATTGTGAAAAGGTTTGGATATGAAGGTGGATATTGTGGAAAGGTTTGGATGTGAAGCTGAATCTTGTGAAAAGGTTTGGACATGAAGGTGGATTTTGTGGAAAGGTTTGGATGTGAAGCTGAATATTGTGAAAAGGTTTGGATATGAAGGTGGATATCGTGAAAAGGTTTGGATATGAAGGTGGATATTTTGAAAAGGTTTGGATATTAAGGAGGATATTGTAAAAATGTTTGGATATGAAGGAGGATATTTTAAAAGGTTTGGATATGAAAGTGGTTTTTGTGAAAAGGTTTGGATATGAAGGTGGCTATTGTGAAAAGGTTTTGATATTGAGGAGGATATTGTGAAAAGGTTTGGATATGAAGATGGATATCGTGAAAAGGTTTGGATATGAAGGTGGATATTGTGAAAAGGTTTGGATATGAAGGTGGATATTGTGAAAAGGTTTGGATATGAAGGTGGATATTGTGAAGAGGTTTGGATGTGAAGGTGGATATTGTGAAAAGGTTTGGATATTGAGGAGGATATTGCGAAAAGGTTTGGATATGAAGGTGGATATTGTGGAAAGGTTTGGATGTGAAGCTGAATATTGTGAAAAGGTTTCGATATGAAGGTGGATATTGTGAAAAGATTTGGATATGAAGGTGGATATTGTGGAAACGTTTGGATGTGAAGCTGAATATTGTGAAAAGGTTTCGATATGAAGGTGGATATTGTGAAAAGGTTTGGATATGAAGGTGGATATTGTGAAAAGGTTTGGATATGAAGGTGGATATTGTGAAAAGGTTTGGATATGAAGGTGGATATTGTGAAGAGGTTTGGATGTGAAGGTGGATATTGTGAAAAGGTTTGGATATTGAGGAGGATATTGTGAAAAGGTTTGGATATGAAGGTGGATATTGTGGAAAGGTTTGGATGTGAAGCTGAATATTGTGAAAAGGTTTGGATATGAAGGTGGATATTGTGAAAAGGTTTGGATATGAATGTGGATATTGTGAAAAGATTTGGATGTGAAGGTGGATATTGTGAAAAGGTTTGGATGTGAAGGTGGATATTGTGGAAAGGTTTGGACATGTAGGTGTACATTGTGAAAAGGTTTGGATATGAAGGTGGATATTGTGAAAAGGTTTGGATATGAATGTGGATATTGTGAAAAGATTTGGATGTGAAGGTGGATATTGTGAAAAGGTTTGGATGTGAAGGTGGATATTGTGGAAAGGTTTGGATGTGAAGCTGAATATTGTGAAAAGGTTTGGATGTGAAGGTGGATATTGTGGAAAGGTTTGGATGTGAAGCTGAATATTGTGAAAAGGTTTGGATATGAAGGTGGATATCGTCAAAAGGTTTGGATCTGAAAGTGGATATTGTGAAAAGGTTTCGATATTAAGGAGGATGATGTGAAAAATTTTGGATATGAAGGTGGATATTGTAAAACGGTTTGGATATTGAGGATATTGTGAAAAGGTTTGGATATGAAGGTGGATATTGAAAGTAGGTTTGGATATGAAGGTGGATATTGTGAAAAAGTTTGGAGATGAAGGTGGATATTGTGAAACGGTTTGGATATTAAGGAGGATATTGTGAAAAGGTTTGGATATGAAGGTGGATATTGTGAAAAATTTGGATGTGAAGGTGGATATTGTGAAAAGGTTTGGATATTAAGGTGGATATTGTGAAAAGGTTTGGATGTGAAGGTGGATATTGTGAAAAGGTTTGGATATGAAGATGGATATTGTGAAAAGGTTTGGATATGAAGGAGGACATTGTAAGTAGGTTTGGATATGAAGGTGGATATTGTGAAAAAGTTTGGGTATGAAGGTAAATATTGTGAAAAGGTTTGGATGTGAAGCTGGATATTATGAAAAGGTTTGGATATTAAGGAGGATCTTGTGAAAAGGTTTGGATATAAACGAGGATATTGTGAAAAGTTTTGGAGATGAAGGTGGATATTGTGAAAAGGTTTCGATATGAAGGAGGATATTGTAGAAAGGTTTGGATATGAAGGTGGATTTTGTGAAAATGTTTGGATATGATGGTGGATATTGTGAAAAAGTTTGGATGTGAAGGTGGATATTGTGAAAATGTCTGGATATGAAGGTGGATATTGTGAAAAGGTTTGGATATTAAAGTGGATATTGTGAAAAGGTTTGGATATTAAGGTGGATATTGTGAAAAGGTTTGGATATTAAGGTGGATATTCTGAAAAGGTTTGGATATGAAGGTGGATATTGCAAAAAGGTTTGCATATGAAGGTGGATATTGTGAAAAGGTTTGGATATGAAGGTGGATATTGTGAAAAGCTTTGGATGTGAAGGTGGATATTGTGAAAAGGTTTGGATATGAAGGTGGATGTTGTGAAAAGGTTTGGATATTAAAGGAGATATTGTGAAAAGGTTTGGAAGTGAAGGTGAATATTGTGAAAAGGTATGGATATGAAGGTGGATATTGTGATAATTTTTCGATATTAAGGAGGATATTGTGAAAAGGTTTGGATATGAAGGTGGATATTGTGAAAAGGTTTGCATGTGAAGGAGGATATTGTGAAAAGGTTTGGATGTGAAGCTGGATATTGTGAAAAGGTTTGGGTATGAAGGTAAATATTGTGAAAAGGTTTGGATGTGAAGCTGGATATTATGAAAAGGTTTGGATATTAAGGAGGATCTTGTGAAAAGGTTTGGATATAAACGAGGATATTGTGAAAAGGTTTTGGAGATGAAGGTGGATATTGTGAAAAGGTTTGGATATGAAGGAGGATATTGTAGAAAGGTTTGGATATGAAGGTGGATTTTGTGAAAATGTTTGGATATGATGGTGGATATTGTGAAAAAGTTTGGATGTGAAGGTGGATATTGTGAAAATGTCTGGATATGAAGGTGGATATTGTGAAAAGGTTTGGATATTAAAGTGGATATTGTGAAAAGGTTTGGATATTAAGGTGGATATTGTGAAAAGGTTTTGATATTGAGGTGGATATTGTGAAAAGTTTGGATATGAAGGTGGATATTGCGAAAAGGTTTGCATATGAAGGTGGATATTGTGAAAAGGTTTGGATATGAAGGTGGATATTGTGAAAAGCTTTGGATGTGAAGGTGGATATTGTGAAAAGGTTTGGATATGAAGGTGGATGTTGTGAAAAGGTTTGGATATTAAAGGAGATATTGTGAAAAGGTTTGGAAGTGAAGGTGAATATTGTGAAAAGGTATGGATATGAAGGTGGATATTGTGATAATTTTTCGATATTAAGGAGGATATTGTGAAAAGGTTTGGATATGAAGGTGGATATTGTGAAAAGGTTTGCATGTGAAGGAGGATATTGTGAAAAGGTTTGGATATTAAGGGAGATATTGTGAAAAGGTTTGGAAGTGAAGGTGAATATTGTGAAAAGGTTTGGATATGAAGGTGGATATTGTGAAAAGGTTTGGATATGAAGGTGGATATCGTGAAAAGGTTTGGATATGAAGGTGGATATTTTGAAAAGGTTTGGATATTAAGGAGGATATTGTAAAAATGTTTGGATATGAAGGAGGATATTTTAAAAGGTTTGGATATGAAGGTGGATATTGTGGAAAGGTTTGGATGTGAAGCTGAATCTTGTGAAAAGGTTTGGACATGAAGGTGGATTTTGTGGAAAGGTTTGGATGTGAAGCTGAATATTGTGAAAAGGTTTGGATATGAAGGTGGATATCATGAAAAGGTATGGATATGAAGGTGGATATTTTGAAAAGGTTTTGATATTGAGGAGGATATTGTGAAAAGGTTTGGATATGAAGATGGATATCGTGAAAAGGTTTGGATATGAAGGTGGATATTGTGAAAAGGTTTGGATATGAAGGTGGATATTGTGAAAAGGTTTCGAAATGAATGTGGATATTGTGAAAAGATTTGGATATGAAGGTGGATATTGTGGAAACGTTTGGATGTGAAGCTGAATATTGTGAAAAGGTTTGGATATGAAGGTGGATATTGTGAAAAGGTTTGGATATGAAGGTGGATATTGTGAAAAGGTTTGGATATGAAGGTGGATATTGTGAAGAGGTTTGGATGTGAAGGTGGATATTGTGAAAAGGTTTGGATATTGAGGAGGATATTGTGAAAAGGTTTGGATATGAAGGTGGATATTGTGGAAAGGTTTGGATGTGAAGCTGAATATTGTGAAAAGGTTTCGATATGAAGGTGGATATTATGAAAAGGTTTTGATATTAAGGAAGATATTGTGAAAAGGTTTGGATATTAAGGAGGATATTGTGAAAAGGATTGGATGTGAACCTGGATATTTTGAAAAGGTTTGGATATTCAGGTGGACATTGTGAAAAGGTTTCGATATTAAGGAGGATATTGTGAAAAGGTTTGGATATGAAGGTGGGTATCGTGAAAAGGTTTGGATAAGAAAGTGGATATCGTGACAAGATTTGGATATGAAGGTGGATATTGTGAAAAGGTTTGGATGTCAAGGTGGATATTGTGAAAAGGTTTGGATATGAAGGTGGATATTCTGAAAAGGTTTGGATATGAAGGCGGATATTGTGGAAAGGTTTGGATGAAGCTGAATATTGTGAAAAGGTTTGGATGTGAAGTTGGATATTGTGAAAACTTTTGGATATGAAGGGGGATTTTGTGAAAAGGTTTGGATGTGAATGTGGATATTGTGAAAAGGTTTGGATATTGAGGAGGATATTTTCAAAAGGTTTGGATCTGAAGGTGGATATTGCGAAAAGGTTTGGATATTTAGGAGGATATTGTGAAAACGTTTTTATATGAAGGTCGATATTGTGAAAAGGTTTGGATATGAAGGTCGATATTGTGAAAAGGTTTGGATATGAAGGTGGATATTGTGAAAAGGGTGGATATGAAGGTGGATATTGTCAAAAGGTTTGGATATGAAGGTGGATATTGTGAAAAGGTTTGGATATGAAGGTGTATATTGAGAAAAGGTTTGGATATTAAGAAGGATATTGTGCTAAGGTTTGGATGTGAAGGTGGATATTGTGAAAAAGTTTTGATATTAAGGAGGACATTGAAAGTAGGTTTGGATATGAAGGTGGATATTGTGAAAAGATTTGGGTATGAAGGATGATATTGTGAAAAGGTTTGGATATTAAAG